>NC_139712.1:41424148-41941834 GCF_964188405.1 Protomyctophum parallelum | reverse complement strand
AGACGGTTGGCTCGTGCACTTACTAAAACATGTTTAATGGGGAGAAATGAGCCATTTAAATTGAGTCGAGACCTTTAATGGTCTGTTTCGGACCTGTTCATGTGTTTGTGTTTGTTTGTGTCTGTATCGCTTCACTCCAAATGAATGCATTTTGTACCAAGTATACCCTGTACTGTACATTCAGCACCTTTCTGATACGTTATGCCCTAGCTACCATGGATGATGCAATAGCTTTATGTTGACCTGTCAAAAGGCATCCATTTGAATAATAATGACATCAGTATAATGTCATAACACATTCTGGAGTGATGAAATGCATCATGAAAACGGAGCCTGAAAAAGGGGTTAAACAGGTGGTGTTTACAGCACAGGTCAACAGGGAGAATGCCAGACAAATAATGCTTAGAAATTAATTGAGTGCACACACACTTGTGCTTGACAACTCGCTGTTATTGTGGGAATGCAGTAAACCATGCCCATCTGGTATCCCAAGCGGCTGGAAACAAATATGAAATATGATTAGAGAGTATACACTGAATCGTGCTGCGTACGGAAATGCAACTGGAAAGAAACTAAGTACTAGGCTACATGGACTCAAGTACGGTATACTTTTGAGCTATTTTGACTTCACTGGGGTATTTAAAAATGTCAATACTTTTACATCTACGCCACTACATCTCAGAGGCAAATATTGTTCTTTCTACTCCACTAATATTTGAAAAGTTACTAGTTACTCTGTACATTTTGATTATTATTACAAAACCACTATACTTCGGCTATTTGAAAAGAAAGGGAAAAAATGTAATAACAGACAAAACATTACACTAATGAAATACGAAAAGACCCAGGGCTTCTAACAGCAGAGCACATCAAAGAGCAGTGTTTCACACTCGGCTAGAACTGAAAGCCTGGGACAAAACATGTGGTTAATAAAGATTTAAAAACCTCTAGGGACTGTAGGTGTGCGTGCGTGCGTGACCATTATACAAAGGCTAGGGAGACAAGTCCATCTGTGGCAACAGCCTAAAGTTTCACTACTAGCTGTTACTGGCAAAGTCCTGGCCAAAGTCATGCTACACAGAATGGTGAAAAACATCAGAGAAAATCTTTTGCCTGAGTCACAGTGCTGCTTAAGAAGGAAAAGGAGCACTGTGTGTGTGGACATGTTCACACACCTGGACCTCTTCATTGGCCTGTTGAAGTAAAGAGGGCATCCACTCCCCCATCTCATCCATCAACCTTCTCCGATAAGCCCCTTGCAACAGTGGAATCTTTTAAATACGGTTCTTGATTAATTGAATACATATAGGGCCACAATGGAAACAAGCCACCAGGGCTATTTGTGTAACTGTACCTCTGTACTATTTTGCAATCCGTTAATAAAGCATTCAATCAATCATTCAATCAATCAATTAAAACCTCTGCAGTTTCCTCTCTGGTGATTGCGGTACTGAAAGGGAGATGCAAAATGGCATATAGGCTAAGACAGCCATCAGACTCAGGAGATACTCAGGAGTCTTCCAGAATAATGATATCAACCTTGAGACTAAAATGATTATCCGTTTACTTGGCAGTAGTCATAACAACACACCCTGTACTGTACATTACAGCCAGGATGCTTAAGGCCTTCCACATCAGATGCCTACAATGCATCCTGAGTGTATCGTTGCTGTTGGGCAGAAACCTCTTATCTCCATATTTTAACTTTTTTAAGTGATCATACTACTACAGCGTCATACAAAAGCATCAAAAGTAGATCTATACGCTCGATAGCGATGCGTTTTGAGCTTGTCGAGTTTTTCTTTGTTGCTAAGTGACTATCCTGGCGTATCCTGGCGTGACCGAGTCACACAGCACCGACTGCATGAGGATGGAGGCTTACAGTCACACAGCACCAACTGAGCTGGCTCGGCCATGGCCTTGTCAGTGTATGACCAATTACCCCGTGGCTGCCGCTCAGCAGGGAGCCAGAGGAGGCAACTTAAAAAACCTCCATGAAGAAATGCAGTCTGAATCCCACCCAGCTGGAGGACACTGCCGCTCCACGCTCCATCTGGCCGCAAGCTCTGCCACCAAGGAGTCCATAAACTCTAGGATGGATGCACCAGGGAAACGTCTAAGCCCAAGGAGTCCATAAACTCTAGGATGGATGCACCAGGGAAACGTCTAAGCCTAAGGAGACATGAAGCAGGTTCCACATCCACACCCCTAGTCCGTGCATGTACCTGTTCTGGCTGACAGTGTGCGCGTGCGTGCATGTATCAGTGCATGTATCAGTGCATGTACCTGTTCTGGCTGACAGTGTGCGCGTGCGTGCATGTATCAGTGCATGTATCAGTGCATGTATCAGTGCATGTACCTGTTCTGGCTGACAGTGTGCGCGTGCGTGCATGTATCAGTGCATGTATCAGTGCATGTATCAGTGCATGTATCAGTGCATGTATCAGTGCATGTACCTGTTCTGGCTGACAGTGTGCGCGTGCGTGCATGCATGTTGAATATGAAGCGCTTCTCCAGTAGACAGATCATACTGTACTTCAGAGCAGTGAAGCTCTCGTCGCTGTCGGGCATATACGAGAAACCTCATACAGTATGTCCACAACTGTAACTTTTCCGGTAAATGGAAAACAGAACCTGCGTTCGTTCCACTGGTTCGTATTCTTCATTGGCTATTTTTCAGCAAAGATATGAAGACAGAAAAGACTAGTACGGAGCCCTGGGGGACTCCGATCAACAACATAGGGGGGTTTAAATAAATGGTTGGGGCTTTTCCAGAGCTTGACCCGGGCCTCCGCCAAATTGCTGTCACTTGGAGTCAATTGAATCACTGACTCTCATGCAGCCTGGGGAATGTCATGCATGCTCAGAGCTCAATGTAAAGCCCCCCCCCCCTTTAATGAAAAGTGCTGTACTTGTAGCACTGTAGCTGGCTCATGGTGATGTTGTTGTGACATCAGAGCCATCTGTGGCTCCGTCTAAAGCCCTAATGAGAGCATTTTACTAAGCACCAGGGAGAGAGAGAGATGCAGAGATGCAGAGACAGAGAGATGGAGAGAGAGAGAGAGAGATGCAGAGACAGAGAGATGGAGAGAGAGAGAGAGAGAGAGAGAGAGAGAGAGAGAGAGAGAGAGAGATGCAGAGATGCAGAGACAGAGATATGGAGAGAGAGATGCAGAGATGCAGAGACAGAGATATGGAGATGGAGAGAGAGAGAGAGATGCAGAGACAGAGAGATGGAGAGAGAGAGAGAGAGAGAGAGAGAGAGAGAGAGAGAGAGATGCAGAGATGCAGAGACAGAGAGATGGAGAGAGAGAGAGGGGTGGAAAGAAAGGGAAATAAAGAGAGAGAGAGGGGTGGAAAGAAAGGGAAATAAAGAGAGAGAGAGGGAGAGGCAGCGATGAAGAAAGGGAAATAAAGAGAGAGAGAAAGAAAGACTTGCAGCCCGATTCCAGCCCAAGTCTGATTTCCAATCCAGCTTGAAGTCGGATTGCTTTTTTTGCAGTTCGAAGGCTAAGGAATGTGATTCAAATGGGATTAGCAAAAATCATCATCATGTTGACTGTTCAGACTTTATATCCAATCTGGATAGGCTAAAAATCTGATTTAATGTGCCCAGTGTGAACATACAGTACTGCAGCCATCTCGTCCTCTCTCCTTCCTCACATCAATCAGGACTTGGAGCAGCATATTTAACTCAATATGCCATGCATACATGCAGCAGAATCCATCACACGCAGAGACACCCAGGCCAGAGGACCACTCTGCACGCACACGCCCACCTGCATGCACGCACACCACACACACACACACACGCACACACACACACACACACACACACACACACACACACACAGTGTATCGCGTGACTGTGAAGAGCACGTTGGCCCTGTGGAGTTGAGGAGGCTCATGTGTGAGACACATTGACAGCCCTGGGCCTCGGTACACATACACACAGAGCCCTAACATTGACTCTGGGAATCCTGAGTCAATAGAGGACGAGGCCACACAACACGTGTGGAGGATAGACACCGAGCGGCGTGCACATGGAAGGCAGCCTGCACGACGCTGGTAGGAATTGTGCATGCATGCATGGCATGCGTATGTTTAAAGGTGTTTGTTTATGTACGTTGTGAGCTTGTAGATCGTCTATTTACATTACTTTTGTGTGTGTCATTAAACCATATGGACCCTGACGGGGTCAATTTGGTTTAATGTTACGCTCTCAAGAGTTAAGTTATTGTTACACATCTGCATTGCTTAAGTCTACACAATTCAACGTTTGCCTGTTATCTCTACTAATGGTACCAACATCAATACAGAATGGAATTGTGGACAAAATCTTGTCCACCGACAACAAAATATTAATTTGTTTTGGATCTGAGAGGCTAAATCTCATCAAATGGTGATCCGTGGCTCAAATACCGATAAATAATGGGCCATGATATGAAAAAGGTTGAAAACCACTCCTCTATTTCATCAATGAATGGCCTCTTTTGTATACTTCATCGTATGACAGTGTTGCACAAAGGCAATGAAAGTAGCCAATCTACTGTGCCGTGTAGATCATGATCTTATGGGACACAAGGATGAAAGTGTCTGTGTCTCTTTTACAATAATTAACCAAAGAAAACCTCACAAGAGCTTGTGAGTAAATAATAACCATGAATCCAAACACACAGCATGTCTCGGGGTGCACACACGCTACAGTTACTTATTTTATTTTATTTCAATATATATATTTTTTACATATTTTCCGCTCAACGGCTCAACGGCGTCGAGCACCCCACCCTACAGCGCCGGAGCTCAATATTCAACCCATATACTGACAATATGTCTCTGTGTTTTGCGCAGGGACAGCACACACACACACTACATCTGTCCCTCTCTCTGTCGCGCTCTCTCTCATCTTTCCAAGCCATCCTCTCTCGCCCGCTCCTTCCGTCTCTCGTTTCTGTTTTGCTGTCAGTATGGAAGCTGCATCCACAGCATCACGGCTGCCGCCCAGACAGCTTTCCTCTCGTCCTGTCCATACACTTCACTTCACTTCAGTGTCCTGGGTGACGTGTAAAGGAAGTCAACACAAGTGCAGCAGCGAGACTGGAGAAAATATCAAGCCTGTGGGAGGAGAGGCTAAACGATGCTGGAAGAAACCTGACATGCTGAAAAATGACCTCCTTGAGTCACCAACGCTCCATCAACGCATCACCTTCCTGGCTCTATCGCTCTCTTGTTTAATGGAAGTGTGCTCCTCCATTTTTGGCATTTTTATCTTACATGACACACACACACACACACACACACACACACACACACACACACACACACCCACACACACACACACACACACACACACACACACACACACACACACACACACACACACACACACACACACACACACACACACACACACACACACACACACACACACACCTTACCCCGCCATCCCCAATCATTTCTCCAACATTCTCACTCTCCTCTCCAGCATCAGGAATGTGATCAGGAAAGCACATCATTAAGGCAGGAACAAACAAACGGGTCCCTTAAGAATACAGTTGACTTGTGGCTATAAACGAGTCACCAGTCACCTAAATGTCCCTGTTCCCTTCGCCTGTCTGTCTCACCTGCCAAACGATGGCATCACCGTCCAAAAGCAGAGGATCTCAAATTAGGGTCCAGGGACCCATACTGACTTATGGCAATAGAATAGAGACAGCCTCTCTCTCTCACACACACACACACACACACACACACACACACACACACACACACACACACACACACACACACACACTCACGTGTGTGACTGCGTGTGCATGCGCAAGTACATGCAGTATGCAATCATTACATTCTCAAAATGTGGAAGTGTATAAACATTTAAAGCCCCATTTAATTTTTTCAGAGATTCACGAAAAACGGTTGACAAATCTTGACAGATTTTCTCCTTACGGGGCTCCCCGGCACAAAATCCTGTCAAATGTGGGTCCGTGGTCAAATAAATAAGAAATTAAAGGGTCCTTGAGGTGAACATGTTTGAGAACCACCGCCTTAAACGGTCCCCATGCACCTACTTCCTTTCTGACATCCCTCCCTCACCCTCCAGTCCATGTCTCTAGATCTCCTTCAACAGCCCGCTCTCCACCCAGCCTTCATGCTCCCTCTCATCTCACCCCATCCACAAGGCACATTCCAGCGCATGAGTCTCCCCTTCATTCCTCACTTCCACACTCTCTCTCCGACCGGTGTCTGTGTGAGCGCGTCTCTGTGTGTGCGAGCGCGCGTGCGTGCGCGTGCGTGTGTGCAAACTCACCTGCCCTTCTGACACGCGGAGCAGAGCCAGGCTTTGTCCGGCTTGCTGTAGGTGCGGCAGGTCTTGCAGACGTTGTAGTGGCAGTCCAGACACTGGCGCTTGGGGTTGAGCAGGAAGGTGAAGGGCACGCAGCAGCGGATGCAGCAGTGCTCGTTGAAGTGGCGCTGCTGGGCGAGGATGGAACATCTGCTGCCTTCCTCCACAAGCTCCTGCTTCAACTCACTGAGCCAGCCCGCACGGTGCACGCCCGACGGAGAGAGAGAGAGAGAGAGAGGGGGAAAGAAGGGGAGAGAGAGAGGCAGAGAGGACAGGAGGGGGAGGGAGAGAGAGAGAGAGAGAGAGAGAGAGAGAGGCAGAGAGGCAGAGCGGTGAGTGTCTGATCGATTGGCGGAATGCTGCGAGCAGTGGCGAGGGCAGCATCGATGGAGGATTAATTAGAGACGGCGTTAAAGACCGCTAAAATTTAAATAGGGGAGGGCGGGCGGGGGGGGGGGGGGGGGGAATCGGAAATGCAAGGAATTTGGAGGTGGGTTGGGGGGGGGGGGCGTGGACTAGTTTCTCTGAGAATTAACATGATGGCTGACAGTTCAATTTGGCTCCTTGGCTTGTCCACATCAATCAGAACAACAATGAGATGAAAGAACGAAGCGGTATGCATGGGGGTGGGTTTATTATAACCTGTGGTTGGCAGGCAGACTATAAGCCGTCTGCCATTTGATACTAATGGACAGCGAATGACGACGTGCAATTATCTGGATCAACATAACGCTGCGCTTAATCTGCACTAAATCCACAAGTAACCCCTTGAGGGAGTTTAATGTCATGGATTGACATGCGCACGCACACACACACTTTAACCATTTATCTATGTCCACACGCACACACACACTTTAACCATTTATCTATGTCCACACGCACACACACACTTTAACCATTTATCTATGTCCACACGTGCACGCACGCACGCGCACACGCACACACACGCGCACACGATGAGCCAATGGTCTTATTAGCAGGCAATTAAACGAACTAGTGTCCCAAGTTGAATAATAACCAGTAAGACGCCCTGAGGGCGTGCACGCATCCGCCTGGGTGACGGCAGTCGGCAGACTGCTGGGTGAGTGCTGGCACTTTGGCATGGGGGGTCAGATCAACATAAGGAATGTACTGTACTGGCCATATATGGAGCGTGTCTTAAGTGTACAGGGTTTGATGAGGTCAGATCAACATACATGTCGTGATCTTCATATATGGAGATGGCCATATATGGAGCATGTCACGAGGCGTGACGGACTAATGGACATATATATGGCGGTGTGACGGGTCATGAGGCATGATGGACTGACAACCATATATGGAGGCGTGACGGATCGACTGACGGACGGACGGACTAACAGGTGTTTTGCAGGTTTCCATAGTAACCTGTCTTAAACCGTTCCTTTTTAATAATGTAAAAAAGAAAAAAAGTGAAATAGCCATGGGAATTAATTAAAAATAAATATGAAGATATGAGGTTTAACAACGGTATTATAAGAGACCATAAAACGTGTATTAAGGCCATGAGACAGCACTAACTCATTCAATTAAATCAACTGAGCTATTCCAACAACAATCTGCATACTACAGACAGAGTAGTGACTGTAGTATGATCTTTAGGTGACTGTAGTATGATCTTTAGGTGACTGTAGTATGATCTTTAGGTGACTGTAGTATGATCTTTAGGTGACTGTAGTATGATCTTTAGGTGACTCTGTAGTATGATCTTTAGGTGACTCTGTAGTATGATCTTTAGGTGACTGTAGTATGATCTTTAGGTGACTGTAGTATGATCTTTAGGTGACTCTGTAGTATGATCTTTAGGTGACTGTAGTATGATCTTTAGGTGACTGTAGTATGATATTTAGGTGACTGTAGTATGGTCTTTAGGTGACTGTAGTATGGTCTTTAGGTGACTGTAGTATGGTCTTTAGGTGACTGTAGTATGGTCTTTAGGTGACTGTAGTATGATCTTTAGGTGACTGTAGTATGATCTTTAGGTGACTGTAGTATGATCTTTAGGTGACTGTAGTATGATCTTTAGGTGACTGTAGTATGATCTTTAGGTGACTGTAGTATGATCTTTAGGTGACTCTGTAGTATGATCTCTAGGTGACTGTAGTATGATCTTTAGGTGACTCTGTAGTATGATCTTTAGGTGACTGTAGTATGATCTTTAGGTGACTGTAGTATGGTCTGTAGGTGACTGTAGTATGATCTTTAGGTGACTGTAGTATGGTCTTTAGGTGACTGTAGTATGATCTTTAGGTGACTGTAGTATGATCTTTAGGTGACTGTAGTATGATCTTTAGGTGACTGTAGTATGATCTTTAGGTGACTGTAGTATGATCTTTAGGTGACTGTAGTATGATCTTTAGGTGACTGTAGTATGATCTTTAGGTGACTCTGTAGTATGATCTTTAGGTGACTGTAGTATGATCTTTAGGTGACTGTAGTATGATCTTTAGGTGACTGTAGTATGATCTTTAGGTGACTGTAGTATGATCTTTAGGTGACTGTAGTATGATCTTTAGGTGACTGTAGTATGATATTTAGGTGACTCTGTAGTATGATATTTAGGTGACTGTAGTATGATCTTTAGGTGACTCTGTAGTATGATCTTTAGGTGACTGTAGTATGATCTTTAGGTGACTGTAGTATGATCTTTAGGTGACTGTAGTATGATCTTTAGGTGACTCTGTAGTATGATCTTTAGGTGACTGTAGTATGATCTTTAGGTGACTGTAGTATGATCTTTAGGTGACTGTAGTATGATCTTTAGGTGACTGTAGTATGGTCTTTAGGTGACTGTAGTATGATCTTTAGGTGACTCTGTAGTATGATCTTTAGGTGACTGTAGTATGATCTTTAGGTGACTGTAGTATGATCTCTAGGTGACTGTAGTATGATCTTTAGGTGACTGTAGTATGATCTGTAGGTGACTGTAGTATGATCTTTAGGTGACTGTAGTATGATCTTTAGGTGACTGTAGTATGATCTTTAGGTGACTGTAGTATGATCTTTAGGTGACTGTAGTATGATCTTTAGGTGACTCTGTAGTATGATCTTTAGGTGACTGTAGTATGATCTTTAGGTGACTCTGTAGTATGATCTTTAGGTGACTGTAGTATGATCTTTAGGTGACTGTAGTATGATCTTTAGGTGACTGTAGTATGATCTTTAGGTGACTGTAGTATGGTCTTTAGGTGACTGTAGTATGATCTTTAGGTGACTCTGTAGTATGATCTTTAGGTGACTGTAGTATGATCTTTAGGTGACTGTAGTATGATCTTTAGGTGACTGTAGTATGGTCTTTAGGTGACTGTAGTATGATCTTTAAGTGACTCTGTAGTATGATCTTTAGGTGACTGTAGTATGATCTTTAGGTGACTGTAGTATGATCTGTAGGTGACTGTAGTATGATCTTTAGGTGACTGTAGTATGATCTTTAGGTGACTGTAGTATGATCTTTAGGTGACTGTAGTATGATCTGTAGGTGACTGTAGTATGATCTGTAGGTGACTGTAGTATGATCTTTAGGTGACTGTAGTATGATCTGTAGGTGACTGTAGTATGATCTTTAGGTGACTGTAGTATGATCTTTAGGTGACTGTAGTATGATCTCTAGGTGACTGTAGTATGATCTGTAGGTGACTGTAGTATGATCTGTAGGTGACTGTAGTATGATCTTTAGGTGACTGTAGTATGATCTTTAGGTGACTGTAGTATGATCTTTAGGTGACTGTAGTATGATCTTTAGGTGACTGTAGTATGATCTGTAGGTGACTGTAGTATGATCTTTAGGTGACTGTAGTATGATCTTTAGGTGACTGTAGTATGATCTGTAGGTGACTGTAGTATGATCTCTAGGTGACTGTAGTATGATCTTTAGGTGACTGTAGTATGATCTTTAGGTGACTGTAGTATGATCTTTAGGTGACTGTAGTATGATCTTTAGGTGACTGTAGTATGATCTTTAGGTGACTGTAGTATGATCTTTAGGTGACTATATGGTCTTTAGGTGACTCTGTAGACAAGAGTGAAATAATGCCACTAAATAGTGTTACTACCCACAATACCCACCCATTGGTTTAGCATTTCAAATGGGCACCAAAAAGCTTTAAATACCTAGGAATCCAAATATCTAATGACCTGAACCAAATATACCAAAATAAGTATTTGCCTATTATGGAAAAAATCTAAACCGACCTATACAAATGGAAAGACCTACGAATTTCCTTAATTGGACATGTTAAAAGCACTTACAGGCTCCCCTGAATAAAGGGGGCTTAAATCTCCCCAACTTCAGACTGTATTACCTAGCATGTCAATCATGTGTTATTTGGTGTTGGCTCAACAGTGAGAGGCTGTCCACACCAGCATGGGTTAAACATAATCCATCCCACTCCACTACAAGTAATCGCGTATATAGACACGCAAAAAACCCTTAATTCTATTACTAAAAACCAGATTATACATCATACTTTTGCATGTTGGAAAGAAACTATCAGTGTTGGGCAGTAGCTAGCTACAAGTAGCGAAGCTACATAGCTTAACTACATTTATCGGGACCGTACCTATGTTCCCTCAGCTCTATGTTCCCTCAGTCTACGACAACCTACCTCCTCCCTCACCCTAACCCTAACCTCCCCCGGGGCAGACACCTAAACCTAACCGCAACCCTCTCCCGACCCGCAGCGCACCCCCGGGGCAGACACCTAAACCTAACCGCAACCCTCTCCCGACCCGCAGCGCACCTCGGGGCTGAGGGAACATAGGGCTGAGGGAACATAGGTATGACCCCCATTTATCAGTAGCTTGATGGTAGCTTCACTCCTTTTGAACCAAGTAGCATTTTTTGTAGTGTAGCTATTTTTAGACCCAAGTAGTGACGTAGCTTTCAACAAAAGCTATAGCCTACGTTACAAATTGACTGTTAAATAAAGTTTTGTGGGGGAAAAAAATCCCTGGAAAAAAATCCATGATTCGTTGGTTTAGATAAGAAGAGTCTGACACAGTTATGTTGTTAAGCAGCAAGAGGATCCCACGCAGCAGCTGTCCTTTTATCTCTAGCACAACACAATTAATTACTCACCTAATGCTGCCTGCAGGTTCCATGTTTAATTCCAGCGTGTGTAACCTACATTATTGTCTAAGTGAAAGTTTTCATATTGTAAATTTGATCGTTTAGTGACTATAGTACTTTGACAGCTCATTCATCGTAGCTTGTTTACAAGTCAAACGGACTTCTTGTGCAGAAACTGCCCCATCAAAATAAGAGCCACTTGTATTGATTAGTCAACACTAGTTTTATTTCTAAGTCTACCTACAGGACATTAACATCTCATTTAAGTGCCTGTCAGCATTCTCTCAATCTGAGTATCCCATCCTCAAATATTCGGTAAAACAGTGCCTATCGAGGCAACAGTCTGTCTTGAGAGACTAGCATTCTCTAGTCTAAGTAGTGTCCATGTAGCTAGCTACTTTTGCCATGTAGCTTATAGTGTAGCTTGCTACAATTATCTGGGGATAGCTTCGTTGTAGTTGAGCTATATTTAATAGAGAGTAACTGGTAGTGTAGCTTACTACATTTTCCAAGTAGCTTGCCCATCACTGGAAACTATTAAACTAATGGGAAAACAAAATGCCTTGTTAATGAGCATGCCTTTGTGGAACAACCCAAAATTATTAGTGATGGGAAATCTGAAAACTGGAGAACCAAGGGAATCAGTGAGATAAGAGACTTGTATAATCAAAGCATTTTTGCTGATTTTAATTCCCTGAGAACAAAATATAACTTCCAGTACCATCATCCAACTGTGACTCCTGATGCACGAATAGCTATTTTGGGTGATGTCTCTATGCTGAGCAATCTTGACGTCTTTGACAAGAAATTTATCCTGTTAGCAATGTCTGCTGCAATTTTTTTTTATTCTTTGTCATTGAAAATCTGAACCCCCTCCCCCGACTAAACAATGGTGGGCAGAACTCCTATCCTATTGCACACCGGAAAAAATCATGTATAATGTGAAAGGAAAAATATTGCACTTTCAGAAGATCTGGGGTCAGGCAATGGATGGGACGCGAACTGGAGAGGGCTAATAATGGAGATTGTTGATGTTGTCATTGTTGTTACAATTGTCTATTGTCATTCTTGTTGTCATGTTTTTTATTTATGTTTATAGCACAGATGATCATGGTCAAAAGAAAATCATGCATTTGATAGTTTCTTGTATTAGGAAGGGTCGGGGAAGTGTTGGGGTTGTTTAGTTAGGAAATGTATTTATTTATAGGTTGCATTTTATAACTGTATGTACAGTAAATGAAATGTTAAAAGTAAATAAAAGATAATAATTTAAAAAGTAGCATATCTGCAAGCTGGAAAAGCGTCGCAAAGTAACATGTTTCAAGCTTGAAGATCTGCTACTACTGCCATTTTTTTAATTTGAATCCACGAAAGTAACAGATTTCCATCCGACAGTGACGATATATGACTACAGTAAGATATACTGCACATAATATACTCAACTCACAGACATTTTGTTTTGTCAAGTCCAATTAGTCTGATTGGATTCCTTTTGCATGGGATTTTTAAGAGGCTTATAGCTATATGAGGCAGATGTCTGACCAGTCACAATTAATTCTATGCATGAGTCATTCCTGTGTGTAGGATTTGCGCCGCTGACAGCAATGCACCATGAAGTCTCAATAAATCACACAACGGTGAATGGATCACGTCCAAATCACATCCTTCCCGTCTCGGCTTTCGGGAGCTGTACTTCCAGAATATAGCATTCGGAAATAGTTGTCTGCAAAGTTTTCAAGTAATTATAGCGGAGTAACGAGTACAATATTGGTCTCTGAGATGTATTGAATATTGGACATACTTTAGTAAGGTCAAAATAACTACAAATGTTACTTAAAGGACCACTTCACCACTTTTCAATCTTCATATAATTAGTCCTCACTAATGTTCATGATAAAATACCAAAATTGTTTCCTACTCAGTCTGTGTCTCATAGGAGGGCTGTGGGCAGTTCAGAAACCCGTCCACCAGTGACATCATCAATGGGGAATCCAAGCTAATAGAAACTGCAGTATTTATTTTCCTGAAAAGTTGCAATGCAAAAATAGAAGCCATCGTTCTCACGATAATACAAATCTAAATATAAAAAATCTGCCTAACGATGATGTCACTGGTGGACGGGTGTCTGAACTGCCCACAGCTCTCCTATGAGACACAGACTGAGTAGAAAAAAATATTATTACCAATTATATGAAGATATGTTGAAAAGTGATCCTTTAAGTACAATACTTGAGTACACCACTGTACATTTTCACATATAAATTCACACTATTCACACAATTACAGTGCATACAGCATGGCTCTTCACACTATTACAGTACATGGCATATGGAATAAGTAGTTACAATTTGTGTAATACTGTATTAAGAAATTGTGATGGGGAGAGACCCCTTGGAAACCCCCCAAGGACCCCACTTTGAGAATACTGTACACTGACATTTTTTTTAGTGAGAGTAGCATGCTGAGACCTTTTTCATCAAAGATGTGAAAGATTAGTGTGAGTTCAGCTCTGAAGGACAAAGAGTCAATTGTTGTCTCCACCAGGCTGAAGGCATGCGCAGAGAGTATGTTTTGCACTCCGTCCGTCTGTGCGTGGGCTTGTGTGTGTTTGTGTGTCACCGTGTGTGGGTGTGTGTGTCTATGTGTGTGTGTGTGATATGATATGAGTGCCTATGCTGTGTACTTGTACTTGTACGTGAGAGCACAATGTATAATGTATTGTGTACTGAATGAACTGTAGCATACTAGCTACTGACACCATCTCATCTCAGCAAGGTCAGCTTGCTGCAGTAAGTTTGTTATGTCTCAAGTGTACGTCATTAGGATCCAGCTATATATGTTCTGTCTGTATAATAAAATCTTGTGAAGGTCTTAGCGTGATAATGTCTTGTGTCATGTTATTTGTTCTCCCGGCCCGGTTCAACCGGGCCGTCACACACCACCCAGCCTACACACACAATACCGGTCTGTCAGAACCAGACGAGGGTCCAGTACTTAGAAGATTACAACATTGAGGATTGTTCAAAATATTGTTGCCGTCGGGTGGAAACCTTATATGTGTCCAAAAAAGTTATTTTGCAGGAATTGTGGAAAAAAGAACCTGAGCTCTATTGGATCCTTAAAACACACAGGTTTCACTTAACCCCTTTCATATCAGCTTCACTTAAACATTTCAAAGATAGCAAAAGTTGCTCATCTACTGAGCTTGTTGATTGGATCTTGTTGCTGCTCATGTGTGACACTGCAGTGTGACAAAGGCATTATTTTGAAAGGGTTTTACTTTTGCCTTGTAGCACATCTTGACCCCATGTTTGACATGCAACATGGGACCCATTTTGTCACATGGTAAATTGCTTTGTGTGTGTGTGCATGCGCTGCGTGCGTGCGTGCAGAGGGGGGTACTGTATGTACAATGTATGCATTTTCCCCTTCTCCCAGGCTCTCTATAGTCTATACTGCACAGTAAAACACTGAGGATGTTGATACAGTACAGTATGTGTGCACTGGATGGTTTGTCCATCATGTTAATGGCTTGGGGTTGGAAAGCAGTGATGCAACAATCAGCGAACTGCTGGAGGAGTTACATTAATAACATATAGTAGTGCAACTGTACGCATGCACACACATGCATGCACACACACGCACGTGCATGCGAGGGAGGCATTGGGTACCGTTTTCACTATCTTTGGTATGACTCGACCAGGGATTGTCGTCTTGTGTGTGTGTGTGTGTGTGTGTGTGTGAATGCACTTGTTCATGCAGTGGTTGAACTTGACAGTAATTACAAACAAGATTTGTTTGTTACTGTGAAAGGCTGGATTGATCATGCAGCTCAAGGGGGAGGAATTAATTCAAAGAACTTGGAAAACAGCTCCTGCTGAAGTTAAAAAAGGACTTGTTCTAGTTTGAACAGATTTAGCAGGCTGAGAATTCTCACCCACACCACCTGAGACCTATTTAATTTCAGAGATGTACAGCACAGCAGAATTCATTCCCGCCGAATTGTTTCCGGAAGTGCTGTGTGTGTGTGTGTGTGTGTGTGTGTGTGCAATCAATCAATCAATCAATAATAGTTGAGTGTATAATCCGTGTGCAGTGTAAGTCCATCAGAAGTGTAAAGGAGACTTGAACTACAGTAGATATAGTGCCCCTCGGGGCACAGGTCTCAAGTTCTCAACCAGGCCAGGGCAGGTTGTGGCCTCCTGGTGGCGCTATAATAGGCCAATGTGAAAAGGGTGTTATTTCTTCTTCTTGGATGGCAATTGGATGATTTGAGACATTTTGTTCCAAAAAATTGTTTTGCAAAACTCCACCTGTTGGTGGCGCTATAACAGGCCATGTGAAAAGGGTGGGATATATTCCTCAGCCTAGTAGGAAAGTCTGTGAAAGATTTCACGTAAATTCATGATTTGAGGCTTTTTGTTCAAAACGGGCCAATCCTGCAAACTTTGAAAGCCAATCTTAGCCAATTATGATGGAATATGAAATATTAGACAGATCCGTCTTGAATAGAGTGTGTAACGATTTGCAGGATTTGTGGACAGTATCTGGAGGAGTAATATCAAAATATGTGTTTTGCAAAAGTCGGACTCCTGGTGGCGCTATAACAGGCCGTTCTGGAAAATTTGGGGCAGAGGTTCATCATTGGCATCCAGGGAGTGTGCGTGCAAAGTTTGGCATCGACTGGGTTAACGGTGCCGGAGATTAGCTGTACACGGACGGACGGGCGGACAGACGGACGGACGGACGGACGGATGCACACACGGACGGAGTGCAAATATACTCTCTCCCCATGCCTTCGGCCTGGTGATGACAATTACGTTGTGTAGATCGGCTATTTACAGTGCACATATATGCAATATTATTTAAATATTTTTGTATACCAACCTATATATTTTAAGTAATTTCCCATGGACCACATGTAATTATACCATGGGCCACTAGTGGTAGGTGCATGGACACTGGTTGAGAAACAGTGACATTTTTTACCACAATAAACCAACGTCACTATATTCATTCGTCATTCATTCTCAATCCGAGCTATGAAACCCAGCCACTCGAAAACACACCAAGTAGAAGAAAACCCAGAAACTAAATCCAACTTAGTCGATTCTGTCACAGTAGAGGGGGGAAATTGCTTTTCTAGTGGAATACAAAAGCAATCATGGTATTTCACGGAAGCCATATTGCGCAAAAATAATTTCCTTCCATAACACTGGGAATGATTAGGATCAGGGTGTGTCTGTGTGACGTGTGCGTGTGCGTGTGTGTGCGTGCATGTGTGTGCATGTGCGTGTGTGTGTATGGTTTAATGAACAGCACGCTGTAAGCTATAGCTTAGTATAGAAGGCCATTAGACTAATGAGCTGGCATATAAGTATTACTGTATAGTATTACAGTGTCAGTGTGTATAATAACACACAAAGAACCACTTCGCCATTTTCAACATAACCTTCATATAATTGTTCCACACAAATGCTCATTATTTTTTGTTCGTCACAGCTAAACCCCTTATCCCTAAACTTCTTTGGCTCTTTTTTACACCTACATGTATACACCTGGGCAACATGGGTACAGCTAAAGCCCAATTCATTTTCTCATCGCAGGACGGTGTCGCATGACGAAAAAAGGAGATTTACACAGTCCCAAGAACGCGTCGCGAATACAACGCATTGTGAGCTTGTAGATCTCCTTTTTTTTTCCCTCGGCTTGCGATACTGTCTTGCAACAAAGTATATATGGGGATCCGAATGTTTCCATGTTTGTAAATAAACGGTATTGCTGTGTGGAACGTCAATATAACGTCAATTTAAAATAAAGTGTCCAGAACATTAGCTACGTCTAGTCTGTCAACCTTCCAGAGATATAAGGTTAAAGACGAGTGCCGTGATTTTTTTTCCACCCTAAAACATCATCAGGTATAATTACTATGGAATACGGTTTTCAAGAAAGTGTACAGTATTTGTTAAAATGTTGTTTTTTATGTGGACAAAGACACACCCACCAGTTCATAAAGTGAACTTGTTGCCGATAGGTTGCCGGTTCGATTCCCTGGACGGGCAGGAAAAATCTGGGTTGGGAAGTGATTGGTCATCATTCACCCAACACCGCTGAAGTGCCCTTGAGCAAAGCACTTAGTGCTTAGTGGCCAACAGTCTAAGACGGTGGTTGTAGGCCTACTGGTCAGCTCCCAGGTTTTAATGTGTGTGTCTGTGTGTTTCTATGTGCAGGGCGTTGCTGAAAATGAGCACTTGTGCTCAGCTACTACCCTGGGTAGATAAAGGGAAAAAATAGAAAAGCGGCACCCACAGCTGTTGTTGTATGATAAAGGGGGAGGGTTAGGGGAGGGGATGATATTGTGATGTCACTATATCACTTTTTTTTTTCATTGGCACGTTTGACTGTCAAGGTTTCAGCCTCCAGGAAGAAACCCTAAATACAAAGGGAAGACACATTACCACACCAATAGTAAGGGCATTTTATCAGGTATTTGACCAATCTGGGAACTAAATTGTTACCAAGAAATTTCTTCACCAATGTGTTTCTAAAGGTGTCTAATAACATGAACTAAAAGTTTGAAATTCAACTCCCAGGGCAAATTGAGTTATTCGCATAATATGTGACCATACCCATAACATCCTATATAAAGTAGCATCAGTAGCATGTGACATATGAAACTAGGGGGTTTTCATGATTCTGAATCCATTCCAAGCATTAGTTTTGCACAAAAAACACTCTTTGGGAGGAAAACATGGACATGGCCTAATTTAGCCCAAGGAGTGTTTTTTGTGCAAAACTAATGCTTGGAATGGATTCAGAATCATGAAAAACCCCTAGTTTCATATGTCACATGCTACTTAAAGAATGATGAAATTTTGACTTTTTGGCCTTATATAGGATGTTATGGGTATGGTCACATATTATGTGCCCATTTTCCCACAGGAGTTGAATTTCAAACTTTTAGTACATGTTATTAGACACCTTTAGAAACACATTGGTGAAGAAATTTCTTGGTAACAATTTAGTTCCCAGATTTTCATAGATTTCTCTTACTACAAGGGGTATTGTCACCTCATAAACAAATGAAAAACTGGAGAAAAAAAAAGAAAAAAATCATGGCACTCCATCTTTATGGATAATACTGCTCCAATGCGACGCTGCTGGCGTTATCTATGCAGGAATACATTTCTGCTCGTGATCATTTGGTCTATAAATTAAAAATCATAAGCACTGTTGATGAGAATTCCTTCTATTTGAGTGAGTGCTGAAAGAGAGGATCAAAAAGGAAACGGAAATTATCAGGTGAATGAGAACCGTTAAACAAAACGTATAGATTTTTGGTTCTTAGATGCTGAGCATCTGGGAAATGCGACTTTGAAAAAAGAACACTCGTGGGTAAATGTATTCGTCTGAAGAGCAAATCCATACATGCATTGTGTATGAGACGAGTGCATGCATAATGCACTCTGTACATTGTACAATGTCATTCACACTGAATGGAATACTGTGGGTAATCACATGCACGCACGAGCGCACACACGAGCGCACACACACACACACACACACACACACACACACACACACACACACTAGGCATGCAATGTGATGGGTGGTCCCTTGGTGCACTGAATTATTCACAAGAGGTGAGCTGTGAGCAGCCGTTTGATACTGCTCTCTCTCTCACATATACCTTTCTATATTTATCGCTCTCTCTCTCTCTGTCTCTCTCTCTGTCTCTCTCTCTGTCTCTCTCAGTCTCTCAGTCTCTCTCTCTGTCTCTCTCTCTGTCTCTCTCAGTCTCTCTCTCTCTCTCTCTCTCTGTCTCTCTCAGTCTCTCAAACTTTTACAGTATATTTCTCTCACGCTCATGCACGCCCCCCAATAGACAGTCATGCAAACTGTAACCTTGTGTGATTATGGTGATCCTGTGTTTAATTGTTGCCAATAAAGTATTCTATTGGTGTATAGCTGCCACCCATGATGCCAATATCTCACAGGAGCACACACACACACACACACACACACACACACACACACACACACACACACACACACACACACACACACACACACACACACACACACACACACACACACAGGCCATTTCACTTAACACCTTATTTAACCTCAATTGCACTCATCCTTCAAGTGCATCTCAGTCTCGGACTGATAAGAAGAAAACAAGCCGACGATAGATTACAACTCTGCTACGCATCTTTAAAGAGTGAGAAAGGAAACGGTGAGAAGTTTAATGGTTATATCGACAACTCTGTGAAGATAGTGTTACGGTGAACCTACAACTTTGGACCAGAGAACCATGATCCTGTATAAATGGTAATGCATTATCGATTTCACCTGCAGCGAGCGAAATGTGTATGAGTGTTCGTGGATGCGTTTTCACAGATCCACGGATATAGCCTCCTGACGGCCATGGGGCCTTCTCACCTTTGTATTATTGGAGAGCTAGTCTCGCATTAGCCTCGGAAACCCAGACGTTTTATTTAGTCTCGCGTAGCCAGACAACTATTCCACAATCTTTGAATGCTATATACTGTAGAGTCTGGAACTACACCTCCCGAAATCCGAGTAAGGAAGCTGCCATTTCCGTTTACGAAAATATAGTTAAAAATCGAATGTAAAGACGAAACGGAAGTGGGGAGGTGTCTCCACTTCCGCTTTATCGTTTACTCATGATAGAGCTTCTGTTGCTCCAGACTGTATGACGGAAGTATTTGAAAATTGCAAGAGGCAAAAGTCTGGCAACGCAAGACTATTGGAGAGCAGACGTCAAAGAGTTATTTGTCCATGTCAGGGTTGGGGCCAAATTCATTAAAATGACAGCTATTTGATTGGCTTGCTTAGGGAAACATTCTGACAGCCTGAAAACCTATACTTTATTCCTTTTTCCAGCCATTCCTTCTATACTGGTGCCATTTGACAGCACAACATTCAACTCCTCACTTGTCAGAAATGTATACATCATGCTGTACCCTATTCTGGGAATGTTATAGAGCTTGTAGATTTTACGTTTGTGTTGACACTGTAGTGTGACAAAGTAAGTTAGCATAATTATACATAACATGAGATTTCTGCCTGACAGCAACGCCATGAGTATGTTTGTATGTGGTTTGAAAGCTGATTGTAAATGTATCCAGTTTGTACTGGACATTTAACACCCCTGTAGTTGTTAGAGCCAGGCATTTATATACTGGGCTAAGGGCACAGCATGGGTTTGTTTTGGCTCGTTAGTAGTTGTGGGCCTGGTGGGAACCGGTTTTGTGGTTGTTTCATTGCAAGAATGTCTTGTAACTCTTGCATCATTCAGTAACAACCGAGCTCTCGAAAAAAGTAGCCTTTGGCTATGTCCGTGTTTTTTTATTATGTCCTCGTTACACTCAACACTGCAAGAGAATCAGAAGTACTGCACAATAGACAGTGTTGGGAAAGTTATTTTTTTCTACTAGTTCAGTTCACAGGTCAATTTCTAATAAAATTAACTCGTTCAGTTCACAGTTCATCATTACATTTTTTAACTAAAGTTCATGGTTAAAAAAAAACTATTAGTTATTTTTCGTTCTTTTTTTTATTGTTTTATTGCCACAGCCCATAGGAATAAAGTCTGCCATTGGGAATTAACTCCAACCTTTGGGATTAATAAAGTGACAACTTTTACAATATCTCCATTACCATTATCCACAATAATTCCGTATATATTTTTTTTACATTTTGGAAATATTGCAATGTGAAATACCAGCAAATTCTTAATCCTTTTCCTTTTATGGGCACACTTGTGAAAGCTGCATGCTTTTATTGTGAAGGCAAAAGTTTCTGAATGTTCTCGTTTCTCACAGCCTGCATATCTCTGCGTGTTGAAAATAGTAAATAGCAGGGTACAACACTGACAATAGAATGTACAGTGAGCAAGTACACAAGTTGGCATATTTGACATATTACATGGTACAATACTTGTGCCCATACATGGAGATCTCTGTATCCCTGTGTCTGAAAGTGCAAACTGACTGTGAAAACTGGACTGGTTAAGTAATCAAATGGCAGGTGTGGGGTTGCCATGGCAATCAATTAGCTGAGGCAGAGGCTGCAGGGACTTGGTCCACTGGCAGAGCCTGACTAGAGCCTTTTGTGACAGTTCTGGACAACCGTATATCCGACCAACTCAAGGCTGGGCAGTGGGCACTGTACATCCTGTGTTGGTGTAGAATGCGTGTGTACAATTTGAAGTCGGTAGGGCGAATGGTACTCGAGTTACGTGGATTACAGACATACGTACAGACGTACGTAGAGTAGTACACATAGAGACGTGGTGCATTTATTGTAAGATTGAATGCCGTGCTCAGTCAGTGATGGCCATGTTTAACAACAGCTGTGGGGTGGTGGTGTGCAGGGTGGGTTGGATCGGGTCACAGATTATGATGGAAGCCGTGCCCTGCCCTTGACGTCAGGCAGGACAGCTGTAGATGTCCTACAGCTGTGACCCAATGAGGTTTTATATTAGTGCTAATCACCTTCTGCAGAGCCCATTTGTGGTCTTTGCATATACAGTACTGGTGATTGGTGCCCCACAATTTCGGGGGCAGCTAAATCCAATCACAACTAATCAGCAGATGGCTTTTCTTTTTCTTTCTATTTGCACTGGCAGATTCGTCTGCCAGGCAGGGGGCAGACACATGTTTGGTTGAGCCGTGCCAAAGGAAAACAACTTGTCTTGGACTGAGTTGTGCTCCTTTCGTTTCTACTTTTCCACATGTCTTTGTTGTGATGCAGTGCATGAGGATGCTCTGCACAGTCAGTGCACCAGTAAAGGTTCACGAGGAGGTTCTGTGGCGGTCTGGCTCTCCTCACCCCCCCAAGCCCATGGGATAAACAATGATATAGGACAATAATACAGACTTCTTTTAACTTCTTTTTTAGTTAGGCGAGGAGTCACTTTGTCTCCATTTCCTGCTACTATACACTGACTGTTATTGTATATGTATTGTATAAAATATAAGCTTTTCCTATCATTATGGTGCTTTATTATTGTAATATTGTACCTGTACACAGGACATAAAAATAAAGAATGTTGAACTTCATCTTCTTTAGAAAGAAATTGCCCCTTATTTCCTTCCTTAATCTTCCATAATCTTCCTAGGAAAGTGCCCCGGGGAACGATAGCAGTGGAGGTATGTGTGGCCCAGGAGAATAGTCCTCAGCCATGCTGGACGAAGTACTTTTTTTTTTAAATTATCAATACCACAATGTAAAAGAGAAAAGGTATTGGCGGCATCAAATTGTACTTAAAGTGCCAAAAGTAAAAATATGAAGTATGAAACATCTTTTGAAAATAGCAGATAGGCTCACAAGGAAGATATCTGCAAATCAATAATCACCATTATTAGCTTTTTAATTATTGGTTCTAAATATCAGTTTCAATATATTTTCGGCTAGTATCCCAGCCCTACCCCTGAAACAAGGAAGCTCTTAGAAGGAAGTGAAGTGGTCACGTGACTGGGCTGCGCCATGACACTTTCATGGACACTTCCATGGGAGCCAAACTCACACCGGTAGTGCAATGAATACATGGCAGTGAATGGAGCCGGCTGGACCAGCTCATAACAAACATTATACATGAACGTTTGCAAGCTTTGTCATATAATTGGTTCAGGAATATGAAAGAAGACATAAGTGATATCACACGTTTTTTCTGAGTGGTTGTTTTTCGACTTAATAACTATTTATTTTTATTGAGGTATTTATAGAAGAGCACATAGTAAGTTTTCTGCCTGGGCTGCTCTCTGCTCTTTGAAAAAATAAATCACATTAAGTAGTATGCACATCAAAAAATAAGACAGCCTAAAATAACGTGTTATATATATTATTTTATTTTCCAGAAGCATCACTTTACAAAAGGTCTCAGCCATTCATAAATAATGTTTGTTCATGAGCTGGTCACTGAGCTCTCATTGACTCCAATGCATTCTGCCAAACGTCCGGGTGTAGTTTGGCTCCCATGAAAGTGTCCATGAAAGTGTCATGGCGCAGCCCAGTCACGTGACCACTTCACTTCCTTCTAAGAGCTTTCTTGCCCTGAAACAGGAAACGTTCTCTCTCCACTGCCTCACAAGTCTCCGTCCATAAACTCGGGAGTTGTTCAGTCAACCACAAATGTCTTTAGTCTTCTTAAAGGACAACTTTGTTCAACCAAGGTTCATGTTTTAGGTTAATATTAGAGAAAGTAAAAGATGAGTGTTATTCTTTTTTTTTCATTTGCTGCTTTCTTTTAGCTATTTTTTATTTATTTGAGCCATTTATTTTTGACAGGGGAGTAGGGGCTAATATTAATTAATAAATCAGTCTTTTAACAACATTTTCCAGCAATTTTATTAATTATTATTAATAATTATTTACAATAGTCCTACTAGACCCCAGGAAATTAGATCTGGCCACAAAAGATCATGGGATCTATTGAATGTGAAGAGGGATACTAGGGGGATTCCATACTGTTTGTGTCTTAGGCTCAATATGTCAATTTGTCACCTCCCCCTTCACATTCAGTAGATGCCGTGATCTTTTGTGGCCAGATGTAATTTCCTGGGGTCTAGTAGGACTATAGTAAATAGTAATAAAGAATTCTGCGTAAATTTGTTAAAATACATATATATTTACTATTTAGCCACTTTTTCGAATGCCCCCGCCCCTGTCAAAAACGGATAAAAATCGTAAAAACAAAAGAAAGCAGCAAATGAAAAAGAAAAATGTAACATTCATCTTTTACTTTCTCTAATAACAACCTAAAACATGTTATAGGTTGTTATTTGTACCTATAGTTGTCCTTTAAGACTGAGATTGTTACAGTGCAGTTACAGTATAGCAGAACACCAGGCTCTCAGGTTTCGCACCTCATCCCTGTGTGCTGCTGACTCATCATTGATCAGTCCCATGACTGCTGTGTTGTCTGCACACTCCATGATGGTGTTTGTTGTGTCTTGACAGGTAGACAGACATGGGCCAAGAGGACAGCCCACATCCATGTGGGATGCCAATGTTTAGGGCTGTGCGCGTGGGTCGGGAGCAGTGGCGTAATATTGCTGGGTGGGTTATGTTAAACCATACCCAGGGCCCCCGAAGATTTGTATTTAAAAAGAATGGAGACAGAAGGCTATTCTAATTATAATCGCTGTCATGGTTTATTCTTTTCTTTCTCCCCAGTGTTTGTTTCTTATATAAAAAACATCAAAATAATCGCAATGGGCCCGGTCTGAAAACCCATGCCGAAGGTCCATTTACACCACTGATCGGGAGTGTGGTGATAAGGCTCTGTAACAACCAGGAAACAGAACGTGAAAGTAGTCAAGAGAGTGTGGAACACTACGCAAACACTGCAACACTGCTATTCTGCACATTTCCTCTGATTTAGGCCAGATAGAGTCAGCACTGGATGTACTTATAGAAAGTCAGTTTATTCATTAAAAAAGACAAAGCCTAAATTTGTCTCTGTGTTGGAGGGTATTTGGAGTGGACTGCATGACGTAAATGTCAGCATATTCTCCACTTCACAACAAAACAAAGTACAGCATCCGTCCGACAGAATGTGGCCCAAACTCGGCTCCTGCGGGAGATTAGAAAAACAATTGATTGTGCAAATGAGAGACTGCAGTGTAGCAGTCATGGACAGGGTGAGTACGAGAGGCACAGAATGCTGAATACTAATTAAATGTGGGAGTTTATCAAAGTGCCATGTCTCCTCTGATGCACAGAGCAGACACCAGACACTTTTCAGCTGACAGTGCATGCAAAGGAACAGGCTATATAAGTTCAGCTATACAACTACTGCTATACAAGACTCATTTTATCAGCTTCTCTTTCTCTCTCTCTCTCTCTCTCTCTCTCCCCCCCCCCCCCCCCTCTCTCTCTCTCTAGAATGGATTAAGTTGTGGTTTCGCAGCGTGCCCAGAAAGTATCATTCATCAGCTTTTATTACAGTTACAGTGAGTTTAAGGGGCAGGGACATTCTCCCTTTAAGTGACTGATCTGCATCTAAAGCAACTGTAAGCCTGAGAGCTTTTGTTCTCAGACTGATCGATGTACTTCCCAGCACACAACAGTAATGATTGTTTCCAGAGAAAAATAACAGCATAGACACAGCCGTGACTCAGACAAAAACATATGCATGATTGATGCATTGAAATTACCCAGTCAATGTCTATGGTTTTACATTTTAAATGGAGTTGAGTTGGTGTGCAACTATATTAACATGTGTATTAACACTGTGTAAATACATTTTCATATACCTGTATTATACAGCATGTATAAACAGCATTCCTTGGATTACGAAATCAGTCCTATCCACTGCTTGACTCTTACTTGGCTCTGTCTGCAACCATGGCAAACAGATTAGAGTGGATTCGATTAGAAGATATTGAATTATACTTGGCTTCGTTTCACAAGGCACAATTTACGTACTGTATGATGAAGTAACAGAAACAGACATATTGAAACATACGGAGCTTCTAAACAATGGCATTGCAATGAACATTAATAATGACGTTTAGGTGAAAAAAGAACAGAAAAAAAATATTAATTATATAATATATATTGTATATTTGCCATGTTGGGTGTTGCAGGGTTAGACCAGGTTTGGGACCTACGATTTAAGGGCTTATTCCTCTGGTGAAACAATACAACCCTTTAACAGTGTAGCTGGTACAAGTTTAGCACGAAATATTTCATTAATAACAAGAACCTCATTGCAGATGCATCGAATTATGGAGCCATGTGACATACCAAAGATCTTTCAGTGAGTGACACCACATTTCATAATGTCATCACTGCACCAACATGCAGCCATAACATAATTGGTCTCTTTACACATTTGACAATTATCTTACATTTTTGTCTCTGCAATTCAGCAATGTTGTATTGCTGAACACATGCCCCACATAAACCGAGTATTAATTTAACCACTTGGCATGCCATTTTAGAAAGAAAAAAAAATAGATAGATAAAACTCCAACAATTATGGATTGGATCTAGATTTTAGATCAGCTATATTTTCGAAATGATTTGGATGGCTTTTTAGACTAAGACTAAGAGTTCATGTCATGAATAACAGTGAATTCCCCCCCACTCCTCCTGACTACAGAATGCAGAGCTATCCATTTCTATGCATAGGCAATGAGAATTAATTATTGAGCACGGGCCAAAAGGGAACCTAATGGCATAACTCAGCCCACATTAACACATCACACACAGTGATGTTCAGGTTCAGTTAACCACTCACAGCAGTGGAGTTTATTTACTGTGGTGTATACTGTATACAGTACATACAGTATATACTATACACTCACTCAAGATAAGAGATGCTTCTCATGGTGCAACATGGCATATCTGAAGAGTGCCGTGTTTACTATATGCGTGCGACTGGGCGTGTGTCTACACAGTACACTTACAAGGTAGTAAACGTAGCCGCCCGTTGCTACAAATGAACACACTCTGAAACAGGAAGAGAGAATGAAATAGATGAACAGATACAGTAGATGTGCAGAGAGAAGTCTATATGCTATAGGGTTGGGAGGTGGTACTGTAGCTATTTGAATATTGATGTGAGGTTAGCCAGGGTAGCGGAGGAGAGGTCCATGCTCAGATAGAGGGAGAACAAACAGTATCACAGAGAATGTTTGATCGGCCCTTGGATCAGTCTGCTGCAGTGTGTAACTATCCTGCTGAGCCAGAATCTATAGATTCTACACTGCATCATGATCCCACTACATGGACCCACAAATATCTATATCTATAAACGCACCAAGTCTCTGTACGTACATACGTACTGTATGTACCCGTGTACCTCTGTAATCAACGTAACTCGAAAACCGTTATCCCCACCAACTTCAAATTTGACACACACGTTCCACATAGATTCTGGTATATATGGAGCTGGCCTGTTCTGACATCACAACACTTCATATCTGGGCATGCTTGACACAGAACTCCATATAGGAATAAAAGGACACAAAGAGACACATACAGAAATCTCCATATATGGGCATAAAATGGACACAGACGGGTGGAACGGGTACTCTGACATAGGCGGTGTTGCATAGCCGGGTGGGGCATGGCAAGCAACTTCCATAGTTACTGACTCTGTGCTCTACAGCTGGGCACCGCTCTAGTATACAACTCCAGTGTGATAAATATCGTGCAAGACTTGTGGTAGAATTGTATTATATTGTAATATGGTTGTTTATTTCTAAACTTTATATCTAACCATCACGTATAGATTAGAACTTAGAATACCTGATAGGACATGATATTTCGTTGCTTGTAGGAGCTTTGTAGCTCTCCGCTAGGCCTGATAACTTTTGTTACAGCCCGTCTCGTTATGGATCAGAATGACCTTAGTATAACGTACTTCTGTGTTAACGTACTTCTCCCCAAGATGCCATGAATATTAATTAAAGCATATCCAACCATCACCACCTTCAATATTGTCCCCAAGTCCTCGTTTGCCTAATCAATTACTGATTGATCAAGAATTCCACAACAAGACACTATTCCGTTATCAGAACATTAGGTGAGAACAGTCGATCTACATGGGAGCAGTTATAGCTTGTTGAATGACTATTTGACGTACAACGAAGAATACAGGGCTTAAGTGGGTAATGAACGATATGTGACAAACAAAAGTGTTCTTAAAATAAGTATCGAGCATATCTTCTGTCTCATCTTTTAATAGTTTAAACGAGAACTATTTGTCTGGCCGTGCTCGCGTGTGTCTGTGTGCAATGTGCATTCATTTACAGAAATCTTTGAGTGTATTCAAGCGTGTAGCGGTTAAACGCAGTTGGTAATTGCAAATTGATTTTTCATGTTTTTTCCCCAAGCACTCAAAGTGCTTGGAATTGAACATGGGCAATTTAGAGTGTACATTGTCTCTCCTATGTGTGTAAGAGAGTCCATTCGGCAGGTGTTATGTGAAGATTTTATCAATGCGAAATGCGATGCATTTACACACAAGAATAAGTAGGGTATCTTTCTCCACCCTTTACATCTCCCCATATCAGACCAAAGGGATTTGCCATGTGAACATGACTTGAATTTGATCCATTGACTTTTCTGATGATACCACTCTCATACAGCTACAGTTCTTCATACAGACATTTGTTTATAGGTAGATAGGAGAGGACATCCCTATAGAATAGTCACCTGTATGGATGCTTCATTTATGTATGTATAACCTTTATTTTATCAGGCTATTGAGAGCTGAAATCATAGTGGCCTCTCAGGAAAAACAATCACATGTCTCCGTCACCACATCCACTATGAGGCCGTTAAATGCAGCAATGGATATATAAATTCATCACATCTTCTTCTGTAGATCCTGCATTAATTGGCTCTCTGGAATGGTGGATTAATTCACCACATGCAAGTGCACTGCACATGCAAGTGCGTGCGTGCGTGCGTATGCATGCATGTGTGGCTTAGCAACATATTCCTTCCCTACTGAGTCTGGAGACGAGGAGAGTGGAGGCCACTATAGAGAATGTAATGGATCAATGAGAGAAGGGACCAGTCCAATGATCCAGAGCCTTACTGAGAGAAGGGACCAGTCCAATGATCCAGAGCCTGTCTACAAATACAAATCGCTATAATCTAAGGAATGGGAGGACACCCACACAACCTGTGACTCATGCAAAAGCACCAGATGTCGTTCCTCCCAATAGCATACAAGCTTTACCAAGTAATAGAACACTTTTTATAGAGGGTATGAGTGTGACATCATCATCATACCTGGAAGTTATACGGGAACGCCTACTGAGTGGCAAAAAAACTACTTCCTGGTGTTGACAGCCAAACAGAAAAGCCTGATTGCATTAAACTACGTTAAACGACGTTAAACTCACTTTGCCAATCACTTATGCAGAAAATGAATAACATCAGAATTATAGTGCAATCAGAACCCCAAATTTGCATTTGCCTGATTGCCTCCCAACTGGGTGTAGTTGGAGAGATGCACGCTTGAATTATCAGATCCAGCCGAAAGCAGAGCAAAACCACAGCTCTTCCTTTCTCCTCTGCAAAGCCACACACACACACACACACACACACACACACACACACACACACACACACACACACACACACACACACACACACACACACACACACACACACACACACACACACACACACACACACACAGAGCAGTGGTGGAAGAAGTACTCCCATTTTTAAGTAGGTTAAAATAGCAATTACACAATGTAGAAACACTACAACATTTTACTTAATTAAGTACAAAATTATTAGACTGAAAAGCACTCATTATGCAGATAGTATGACCCACTTCACAGATTGGCTACGGTATTTTCAAATAGACAGTGTAAAATAGGGCTTGATTGGTTCATGTACGTACACAGTATGTTTTCTAATATAAATAATCTAAAGCTACAAAGTAACTTGTAATTAAAGTTTAGCAAATAATTGTAGTGGAGTAAAAATTTACAATATTTTCATCCGAGCACAGTGCTTGAGTAAATCTACTTAGTTACTTTCCACCACTGACCAAGCAGCAGCTTATATTGGCACAACTGGGTACTGGGGTTGTCTCCAAGCTGTTGATGAAGGTCAAGGTGTAATGATGCTGCCAAGCCCCATGCAGGTGCTGGCATCGCACACCGCTTGTTGAGCTACTGTAACAGTCTTCTGCAGGGCAGAGTTGACCACAACTCAATGCGTGCAAAAGAGTACGATTTTTCCTGCGATTTAGGACTGAAGACGTACTCTAATGTCTAATGTCTCGTTGCAGAAATCTTGTATGTCCAAATTCGTTACTTTTCAGGAAATGGAAAGGGATGGGCGTAATGGACATTTAGAATAGAAACATTCATTGGGCTACATACGGCCATAGCCACTTGCCCAAATGTGCTGACATCATCACGTGCTGACATCATCACATGTGATGACGGCAATGGCCGTATTTTGCCCAATGAGTGGGTTTTTTTTTTTTAACTAATGCTTAGAATGGATTCAGCATCATGAAAACCCCCTAGTTTGACATGTCACATGCTATATAAAGCATGATGAAATTTTTAATATTTTGCCTTCTATCATTCTATGGTATGGTCACAGATTATGCCAATTATGAAAATTGCTCAACATATGCAAGTTAGCATCTGGCAGTTTCTTCATGCTGGGGACCCATACTAAACATTTATAACATAAAACCTTGGTGTACTCAACATGTCCGGGTTCACAATGGGGATATGCGCTGGCAACTTAAGTAGACTATTAGTTTTAGTTTTATGTTGTAATATTTGTCAGGGGTGAGATTCAAAAGGTTCAGAAAAATGGTGAGAATATGTATTCACAATATTCTTATAAAAAAAATAAAAAATATCTTAAGGCCCAAACTACACCAATGATTGGCCATGCAACTCCTTGCAACCAAACGGTATAGTTGCATGTAGTTGCATGCAACCATTATCCCCAATGGCAGTTGCAAGGAGTCACATTGGTGTGACATGCCTTAAAACTAAAAGGAGTTGCGGTTTGGGTCTTAAGCCTCATTTTTTCAGTTAACGCTAATTTGATGTTATTTTGCCAAGGAGACTCTTTGCGGAAACATTGGCTTAAGAATGCGACAAAAACAAAAATAATCTATCTAGAATATCCATGAATGGAATGAAGTCTCCACGGGGTGAGTGATCAATAGACTATATATATACTATAATATATTATAATAACATTATAATATATAATAGACTATAATAACTATAATAGCCCCGGTCCCTTTCACTACTGTGGAATGTGATGTGACGTGCAGACTGTGCTCAACGTGCAGAGCGCTACTCTAAGAGCAGCTCTAATCAGATGTGGATCAGTACAAGCAGTCCTCAGAGGTTGGGAAATGAGCCTCCGACTGATGGCGCTGGGAAAATGAAGGCTGACGGACTTGGAATGGTGGAGAGATTAAATCACTCTCGTCTTACTGCTGCTGTTGGAGTAAGTAAGTGGATGAATAAAATTGACTGTGGCTGATTCATTCATAATCTGTCCCGCTTCTTCTCCATTTTGCGATCTTACCTAGATTTTAACACTGAAATGCTTTTTTTTATAACTCCCATTATCGTTATAGAATTTTGGAGACTGAATTAAATTATAGTTCTTTCAACTCGATTTACAATTTCCCCATCAGCGATGGATGTCCCTGTTTACTGCATATAGAAAGAAAATCTGGTCCGTCTGTCTGTCTGCCTGTCCGTCTGTCTGTCTGTCTGTCTGTCCGTCCTCACTCCCTATACTGTACCTCTTTCCTTCTCTCCCCAACACTCTTTTAGAATAGGCATATGGGATAATTGCATTGCATGCTAAATGGATGTTGTAGATGGATGTATAAGACGCCCAAGGTGACCACAGCTAGGCCACAAGGACATAGTGATGTAATTTTCTCTTTTTACCCCTCTCTCCTTCACCTGTGACTTTCTGTCTCCTGTGTATACCGTACGGTACTGTAGCCTACTGTTCTGTACTGTAGTGTTGAATCAGCTGCTACCCTACAGATGAACTGGGAGAGCTATAGCTCCGAGTTGTCATGCATAGTAAATCAAACTCAACGACAGACACACGACAAAACAAAGCCACACCACGCGCACAGACGCACGCACGCACAGAGTACATCTGGGCATTTTTCACTGCTGTGACAGTGAAAACTTTCAATGCTAAATGGTGCATTTGTAGGCCTTTGTCCAAAGCGCTTTACAATGTGCATTACATTCTCCCAGCCTTTCCTACAGTGTGTGTGTGAGTGCGTGCGTGTTTAGTATATACTGTATATGTACAGTATATGATCAAACGTTTCCTAGCATATAGGCGATGGAAGCAAGGCTCAAGCCTGGGGGGACAGACTGCCATAGACAGATCTCAAACTACAGCAACTTAATTCATATTTGTTATAACATCGCATAAGAAGAAAAGATAGGGGCACTTCTACACTGTTATAATTCTGTAAATCAGACAACCTTAAAGGTGAAGCTTCAAGGCTGGCTGAATACAAGACCGCCAGGGAGTCCAGTGAACAGTTAAGTTAATCCTTTCTTTGTCTCTGCCACATACAGAAAAACGCTTTCAATAGCATCTATCTTCAACCATGATTATAGAGAGCCAGCACGGTGCTGAGGACCTTTCTGTTGGAGTGTCTCTCCTAGCAGAACACATACATTCACGATGCCAGTGATGATGCATGGAGTGTTGTAATCACAATAAATTGCTTCCCCCCTCTTCACCAGACCCTATGTTAATGTCAGAAAGAGAGCCAACACAGACCTTGCAATTGCAAAGGAAGAGTTTGAGGCCCTGAAGATGCTAATTATCTCCACGAGGAGACAAAAACTACCTGGGTCTTTTAGAGCTTGTGATGACGAAACTTCACAAACAAAAGGTAGCTACTACAGTAGGCTATATCAGGCATTTATGAAAACATACAGTACTTTCCCATTTTATCAAAGTCAGTGAGCCCTTATCAAAACTAAATACATATATATTAGCCCATGGGAAAAAATATGCCAGGGACCTCATAAGAGAATAGCGTGGCTCTAGTGATTCTCAACCTTTTATAATTTTTATAAACCTTTTATAAGCCCCGGTTGTCGCCCCAGGGAGCCCCGGGGTCCCCGGACCCCACTTTGAGCATCCAGCACCTGATGCACGTCATCTGAGTGAAAGAAAGGTCCTCTTCTCATAGACGGTCAAATAAGACATCAGATTACCTCTCCGCACAGATACAGTGCACCTCATTAGCAATAACGGGGCCTATTGGAGGACAATACAGGCACAAGATGGATACAGGCAGGGGTAAAGAGATAGATTAATCTAAGATTATTATTTTTAAGATACGTCTTGGACTTTTCTGCCTTTATCCCATTCTGACCTGAGATCAGATTCATACGAGGTTTCCACTGGACACACACTGGTCTGATTAACCCATTCTGACCTGAGATCAGATTCTAAAAATGTCAGACGTTCTTCGATTTTTCAAAAATAGCAGACCTACAAGCTCGTAGCGCGCCACTCGGTGGCGTGCTATGAGCTTGTAGATCTGCTATTTTTCAATAGCTAAAACACGACATGATGCTAACACCAAAATGGGTCCCCGTTCAGAATGGGTTATTGATGGTACACATTGGAGATAAACAGGAAACAGGGAGAGAGAGAGAGAGAGAGAGAGAGAGAGATGGGGAGTGACAAGCAGGAGGATTTGTGTCGGGCCAGCGAGGGCCCCACATCTAAGATTCAACAATTAACAAATAATACATATAAGAGGGAGTAAACATGCAGTAATCTACAGTACCTGGATTAGAAATAAGGTCTTGCCTTTTCACTCTGCACTTGGACTGCCCAGGATTTGCTTCGATTTCACATCAAATACCACCAAAACGCTGAGATGCGAGGCGCTGTCAAATTCTTTGTGCAATCAAATGATTTGCCTGGCGGCAGCACTGTCACCGGTGATACTGACACACATTGATATGTAATGGTAGCCTAGCTATTGGGACAGCTAGGACGGTCAGCCAGATGACATACTGTCGTACTGTCTCTATGTCTCTATACCTTCAGAAATAGCCTCGCGTTGCGATACTAATATACCGCTGGGCTACGTGGATATAATGCATATGCAATAGGGGCAGGTGAAGTGTGGCTGCGCCAGGCTAGGTCAGAAAGCCTGTATCTCCATTTCAGCCTTTTATGTTTTTACGTAAATGAATGCCATACTCCATCATACAAGAGTGTGGCATCAAAGTAATGAACGTAGAGGACCTAAAAGCTACGGTTTTGGATAGCGACATAGCCTTGATTATAGTAACTACCCCCCCCCCCCCCCCCCCCCTAAATGTAGATTTAGTCACCTAAATCTACATTTGCGACGCGTTGTGAGCTTGTAGATCTGCTATTTTCAGCATGCAACCAAATTGTAAAATGACTTATACTGGATCTCTTGTCCACTAGTTTTTATTTGTTGACAAAATTGTCAGTATATTTAGTCTTAGTTTTAGTCATCACTCATCATAGCTTAAGTTGTCATTTAGTTTTCGTCAGTGAAAATGTTGTCGTCTTAGTTTTAGTCGACCAAGCATGCATGAAGACCTGCTTCATCTCCTCTTATGCACCGCATTCATGCCCTGCAGGCTTTGTGGTCTGTCAAGCAGAGTGGCACATTAGTACAATCTGCGTACGTACACAAAAAGACACACTACATGCATTTATGTGTACACAAATATTGCACGCACACAGATACAAGCTTGTATTACTACAGTACACTTGTGAGGACATTTTTACGAATGACATTTTCACAATTTTTAACCGTAAGCCTAAAGCCAAAAAGTAGCCAATCTACAAGATCACAACACGCCGCGCTGCAACACGCTGTGAGCCGGTGGATCGGCTATTTCTCTTGAGAGGACCAGGAAAATGGTCCGATGTCAATTTCTCAAATTCTACTAAACTAAACAAGTATAGAAATAGAACGCGCCCGCGCTCGCACGCACGCGCGCTCGCACACACACACACACACACACACACACACACACACACACACACACACACACACACACACACACACACACACACACACACACACACACACACACACACACACACACACACACAGTAGAGTGACTGATGTTAGTCTGCCTCAAACGTTACTCTTTTACCTGCTTTTTACTAACACTAACCTTACAAAGATGCCCAGAACATCGGGATGAACCTGTGTAGTGTTACTGTATGGCTGCTCCAACAGTAGTGGCAACATTCCAAAATATATATATATATATCCACCGCAGTGGCTGAGACCAGAGCCATAGAGTAATGTTTGAGACGAAGCAGTGAAAGGTCCTGAAAGATACATAACGTCAGTCTTACTCAATACCCAAACTTTCTGTTTTATGAACACAAGGCTGCTGTACTTTATACCTCATACTAAGCATTTAAAGTATAAAGTATAAAGTACAGCAGCCTTGTGTTCATAAAACAGAAAGACTGGGTATTGGGTAAGACTGAAGGTAGGACCTTTCACTGCTTCATCTCAACCATTACTCTATGGCTCTGCTCTCAGCCACCGTGGTTGATATTTTGACATTCAGTTTTTTTTCTTTTTTTAATGTTGCCACTACTGTTGGAGCAGCCATACAGTAACACTACACAGGTTCATCCCGATGTTCTGGGCATCTTTGTAATGTTAGTGTTAGTAAAAAGCAGGTAAAAGAGTAACGTTTGAGGCAGACTAACATCAGTCACTCTAGTCTACAGTTCACTGTAGTAGAAGAGGTGCGAGTTTACCCCGCCTACACCTACAGGAAATACGTAAGCTGCGACCATGAGACCCGTTTCTGAATTTGTCTATAGGATGCCTCTGAAGCATGCAGTGTGTCATTACTTAGATATAAAACAGGAAACATAGCTCATGCTTTTGAGCTATGCTCCGAGGCGAGGCTCAGTACTAAAAGGGATCAGCAGCACATGGGCAAAATAGTTTGCTGTACTGTAGCTAGCCATATGATGTTATTAAACGTGTCCATAACAATTGATAATCATCGCAGTAATTGTAACAATACTGGATAATGTAGCAGAGAAATGTTGAGTGCTGAGGAACATATCTTACTTCAGGCATTTCACAACTAGTATCATTCCAACTAAACATCGTCGCCAGAATTTATCCATGAGGTGATACCCCCACTAAGCAAAGAAAAGTGCCCTTTCATGGGGAATATGTGGAATCCAATATAACTCTGATATACACATCCATTAACAAAATGTAATCCGGATCTATATGAAATCTTACGTGACGTCGAGACTGAATTTAAGACTGAAGTTGACGTTGAATCTGGTCCAGGACCTTAACCACTTGAACCCTAGCATCCCTATTCTGGGCATGTCATAATAGTGATTCGGTGAAAATAGGCGAACATTTGGTGAAAACAGCCGATCTTCAAGCTCACAACTCGCCATGATGCAATGAAGAGATTGGTGTAGAGGCAAAAAAGGAGGGGTCAAGTGCAGTACCTTTATTTAGCTTTTAATTTTTCAAGACAACTCCACTACATCTTACTAGGCAAATATTGTACTTTTTAGTCCACTATAAGACAACTTTGGTAACAACAATTTTATACTGTGTCTATTCATGGCACAATTTTTGTCTACTCATTCTGTGTCTCATTGGTGAGCGTAGATTCCAAACCTACCTACCGACGATGTCACTGGTAAGCAGGTTTCTGAACTGTTCACAGCCCTGCTCTGAGACACAAACTGTATAGACAGAAATTACGATATCTTATACTGAGCAATGAGGACCAATTATGCCTACAGTATATGAAAACCTTCCACCACTGCCAGTGTGAGCATACCGAAAGCATGACAATGCCATGCTCTGCCCACTGAATTATCTCTCTCTTTCCTCCCCTTTTTGTCCCCCTCCACCACCCTTCTTTTTCTCTGCACCAACAGACTCTCCTTTCCTCGTTGAACTCCTCCACGCTACAATGAGACGTTGAGGGAGAGTTCTCATCAGGGAGGAGAGTTTCTCACTAAGTCAACTTATTATCTAACACAGGCCCATAATGAACAGAGCCTTTGAAGCAAACCAAGCAAAATGTGTCCAGGGCCGATAACAATTTTTAATCAGAAAGGCTAGCTTAGTACGGACACCACAGGGAGGGAAGGAGGGAGAGGGGGAAGGGGAGAGAAAGAGACAGAGTTTAAAAAGCACTTTAGTCAAAATGTTCTGTAATCATTTTACACAGGACTCGATGTACTGTACAAGAGAAAGGTAGGATAACCAAAGGAAACCCACATGACAACCTAAAACAATCCATTATGATTAGACCAACAATCGATTAGATTTTTCTTTCTGTCCTTTTTTCTTTTAAGACAAAACCAAATGAAAATAAACAACGTTTAGAATTCAACCTGCAGGGTTCCGTCACTATCCACTTAAAGGACAACTTTAGTTTTTTTCAACCAAGGTTCATGTTTTAGGTTGTTATTAGAGAAACAAAAAAATGGGTGTTAAAAAATAAATAAATGCTGCTTTCTTTCGTTTTAGGGATTTTAGCTGTTTTTGACAGGAGAGCGGGGGCATTCGAGCATGGGGCTAAATATGTATTTCTTTACAACATTTTATGGTGATTTCTTTTTGCATTATTTACTATAGTATATACCCCAGGAAATTACATCTAGCCACAGAAGATCACAGGATCTACTGAATGTGATCTACCTACTGGGGGAAGGCTTATACTGTGTGTATAGGCTCAATATGTCAGTTTGTCACATTCAATAGATCCTGTTATCTAATGTGGTCAGATGTCATTTCTTGGGGTTTATTAGGACTATAGTAAAAAATATTTTGTAAAAAAAAAATACATACTTAGCCCCATGCTCAAATGCCCCCGCCCCCCTGTCAAAAACTGCTAAAATACCCAAAACAAAAGAAAGCAGCAAATGAAAGAAAATGAACACTCACCTTTTAGTTTCTCTAATAACAACCTAAAACCTTGGTTGAAAAACACTAAAGTTGTCCTTTAATGCCTCCCTCACCTACTGTACACACTACTAAACCCCCAATGTTCCCCACAGGCTAATATAGTTATTAGATCGAAAAGAATTGACAGGATGTTGTGGATGACGTTTCACGTTTCCAATTTATGTAAGAAAAAAAGCGTTACAAGAAAAAGGCACAAAATGATGAATGAATCGTAGTATCACTTGCTTAAGAGGTTTCTCTCGGCTAGTCTGCGTTAGCTGAGCTGAGAGCTCGTATCTGACTCACATGTAACAACAAAAACCTCAACAAAGAGCGGCTCCTAGACCGGATATCCGGCGCAGTGTAAGGCATTATGGGAAATGCAGTTCCAGCAAACGTATAGTAAATTAATACTAACAGAAACAGTTATTCTAACTGAATTCAATTCTTTTTAACTCCGAACTGGTTCTTTTTAAACTGTAAATAATAATACTATGAAATAAACATCTTTATAAACATTATGAAATGAAATGAAATATGAATAACTATAATAACCAAAATAGTTATAACACAGGCTATGGTGGGTGTTCTCTACCTTGATGCAAGCTGCCATTATCCCGAGAGAAAGAGAGAGAGAGAGAGAGAGAGAGAGAGAGATCAGAAGAATGTGTTAAGAGTGTTTACCATGAAATTATACGCATGACCGAGATAATTTAGTGGTGTGAGAACTATTTTGTATTCTTGGTGCCATAATTATTTTTCCCTCCAGTTCTCATTACTGACATTACTATTCATATTACTACAGTCATGTGTCATTTCCCCAAGGCCTTCTCCATAATGGACACAATCCGTTCCCCAAGAAAAGAATAAATAAATAAACGAGAGAGTGTCAACTAAAGAGCACGTAATGAATGTCCCTTTATTCCATGAGGAGAAACACTCAACTCACTGCAACATACTGTATTACCAGCGCAGAGCCGGACATTCCATAAACCCTGAGGTGGAACAGGACTCAGAAGGTCAATTGATTGAAGCCAGATCAAGACTTATAAATAAGACTTTGGCATATAGTGGCCCTGACACAGACCAGCCAAGGTCAAGTCCCTGCTGTCAAGCGTTACTGCAGGGGGTAACTATTCAACGTTTCTATGGTTCCTACCAGCTTGCTTTTAATACGTTTTCAAAGAATCTCCTTCCTCTGTTGCCATATGTGACGTCTCCATACACAAGACAAGGAGAACACGTAAGATTACAGAAGCTACAGTAAGTGGAAAATATATTCAAAGAAACTAGACGTGCGATATAGGCTACTGTATTACATTGTATGTCTGGCCTCATGAGAAGGCTGGTCGCTCCAGTCCAGACCACTCTGTACTGTACATAGCACTACTACTGTCACATTATGCTTTAGGCAATTCTGCTTCCGGTTCATTTGGGGTGAACTTTGGGGTTGTAAAATGAAAAGAACCCGTGCATCTGGCTGGCAGGGAAGCGACAGTGCCGGAGTTCAATGGCGGCAGTCAAAGTGTTTTAATAGTTTTTATTTCATGAACACACCATTACTAACAATCACCTTACTACCCATTTACTTCCACACGTTGTTCTCTCCCTACTTGAGTCGCCTGAATCCTTACCTGTAACTAATAAGTCTTCCTTTCGAAGCGATACACTCCACTCTGGCTCTCTGGTCTCTCAACCTTAAAAAGCTTCATTCAGAGCCTGACCACAGTCACCAGTATCAGTCTGGCTGATATATCGGCCATTGTTTCTTTATGACATCGGTACTATGTCAAGTTAAATTACTTTTTACAAAACATCTGTAATCGGTGGTCTTGGACTCTCCAAAATCAGGATTCTATCATCAGACCCAAACCTCTGACATCAGTCTGCAGGCTCGAGTCTCACAGAATGACTCCACAGTAGTATTCACAGGTTGTTCTTCACTTTGAAGAATGTGCATTCCCCACAGAACACAACAGAGTCAAATACAAATATGCCAAGACTGCAGCTTGAGAGACAAGCCTAAAGAGAGGAGGTGGAGGGAGCAGACGGGTGGGTGGGCGGGAGGATTGATACGAGAGATGGCGAGGTGCTCATTAAGGATGCGGGGGGGGGGGGGGGGGGGGGTAGCTGAGTAGCTGTGGACACGCACGCCCAGTCGACCACCATACCACTACCGCCACGGAGGAGAAGTGCACCGTTTGCGGTATAAGAAGGATTCAATCTCTTGCGAGGCAGTCACAAGGGAATAGTGACATGCAACATGGGGGAAATGCTAAATAATTCTGACCTAAGCCCATTAGGATGAGTCACATGGACTGAGGTGGTGGCTACAGCAATAGACCTCCTGTGCTTGTGACTCACCACCTCCCCTTCCCTCCTTGTTCTTCTTTCTTTACACACATTAACGGTAGAGTCCCTATTTTTCAAAGATTGTGACAATTGCGAAACAAATTGTCACAACACAAATATCTGAAATAGGGCTTTGGTGGTTAAAGTGACCAACCAAAGCACATTTGAAATTATATAGTAGTTGGTTTTGCAAAGCCATCTAAAAGTCAAGTCATCAATCAGCCCTTTCATTTAAACTATATATGAAGGGTACGCTACCATAGCCACGACTCACCACGTGTGCCACTTCAGAGGGTAAACACTGGCACACTGACGTAAGTCAGAGAGAGAAAGGATTACAAAATGTATATACATAGATATTATATTTTAATGAATTCAGTTAAAAGTCCCTCACATTTGCATATCTGCTACTTTCTCCTATGTATTTACGCAGCCTATTCTAAATGTATGTAGTTTTATGTACACCTGAGACTAGCCTACGTCACATGCCAGCTTGCAAATGATTGCACAATCATACTGCTGCAGTTCCAGCCCAGGGAAAAATATTTGTTTGCGCATTTCTAGCCCTAATGAACAGACATATATAATCTTGTTTATGTCATGAAAATGTTTAGTCAAATTAGTCATGCTGTGTTCAGGACCTTGTTGCACTACCTCAAGTTCAAACTGAAGTTCAAGCTATAACTACCTAGTTATAGCTTAATTGGCGTATGCATTACTGTATATGCATATACAATAGCCTATACCTACGACCTGTGAGGTGATGCAGCTGGCCCCAGGTACAGTACCTGTATGCAAATTCTGAATTTCTAACTGATTAATTATTATAATTAGACTAGGAGAGTCTAGGATATACAGTAGTTTGGGTTATTGCTCTGAGTCTAATGATAATTACAATGTCCTGTGGGGGAGGGGGAAACTAAATCTGTTGGAAATATTTTATTTTGATGTGGTGTCATAATTATACTCAACGTTGATATGGAACACTGACTATCAAGAAAATTAAAACATGGCGCTTCATCTCACCGCATAATAGTGATATTTTGTGATGTATGTAATGTAGCAACCTTGTTATGTGAACAATAGATCATGTATATAGCGTTGTAACTCTGCTGACAGAGGTTCCCCAATGTCGTATATCAAACCCCCAGGGACGACCGGCAGGGACAAATAAGTGGCTATTTCTGCAGCAACAAAAAGCACAGAGCTACAAGAGGAACATTGTTCACTGCATTCCCCTGCGACGAGAGGAGAACTGCATGCAGGGAGAAAGAAAGAGGAACACAAAAAAATAAAAGGGACAGGGGAGAAGTAATTAGGGCCAGACAGTGGGAGAGAACAGGGGGCTATTTTTGGGAGATGCCATTTCAATTAGTGCTACAGAGGGAGTTTTGGCTGCGGCTCTGACATAATGAGAGCCCTGGGTTTGTGTCCTGGTCGGCCACGGGTGAACCAATTTACACACACGGAGTGTTTTTAACCCATTCTGAACGGGCACCCATTTTGGTGTCAGGATCATGTTATGCTTTAGCTATTTAAAAATAGCAGATCTACAAGCTCATATCGCGCCACCGAGTGGCGCGCTACGAGCTTGTAGGTCTGCTATTTTTGAAAAATCGAAGAGCGACTGACATTTTTAGAATCTGATCTCAGGTCAGAATGGGTTCATCAGGACCAGTGTGTGTCCGGCGGAAACCTCGCATGAATCTGATCTCAGGTCAGAATGGGTTAAAGACGTTGTGGCAGCGATGACTGGCAGCTCTACACCACCACCTGTGTGTGTGTGTGTGTGCGCGCCTGCGTGCATTTTTCATGCCACAGTTCCACATACGCAGCTCCAGTGTGACTGATGGACAGTACATAACGTCGTAAGTGAGTGTGATTTTCATGGCCGGAAGGCAGCATTTCTCATACGGGGGCTGATTTGGAGACAAGCGACGGCGGAAAAATAATAGAACAGAGTTCAGCAGACGAGTTATTGATTTACTGGCCGAGTTGCGAGGGGATTTGTAATGCCACAGCAACGGCTTTGACGGGAGCGCTGCTAATAACAAAGAGCGGGGAAATGGCTCGCTTCACATTTTACTCAGTCAAAGCACAAAGACGGATAAAAAAAAATGGTTCAAGAGAGGGAACAGAAAAGCAGTGAGTGGAGGAGTAATAGAAAGGCAGAGGGAGAAATAAATCAGGAAAGAGCAAGAAATGAGAAAAGGAAAAGACTGCGAGAAAGAAAGACAAATTGATAATTGCAGTTCTCAATCAGTCCAATGGTCTCCCACTGAGCTGATATAAGAGACAAGGGTCTAATGCACCTTCCCACAGTGAGTGGACATGTATATTGGCTTTATGATAATGCAGTGCGCATGTGGCAGATCAATAGAGACAACAACCACACACGGGTCCCATGGTGCATGTCGGATATAGGCCTGCACAGAGAGGGCTAGGAGTAGAAAAGCCAATATTAAAAGAATATGTTTTTTTTCATCTTGTATCTTCCTTGCATTCGTCTACCATCCTCCCACAATAATGAAATAAACCATCATATTGTAATAACTCAAATTCAGTATAGGCTGAAAGAATTTCAATGTGCTCAGTGAATCGCCAGTGGACGTGGTGAGGGGAGGGGAGGCATACTGCGATGGTACGGACACGTGGTAAGGAAGGAAGGGAATGATTGGGTGAGTGATTAACGAGGCCGCCAGCCGTGTTGGCTGACATGAAAGCGCTCGGCAACCATCAACCGTGGGGTGACGATGGGCCCTTCCCGGTGGAAGAACAACCATCAACCGTGAGGTGACAATGGGCCCTTCCCGGTGGAAGAACAACCATCAACCGTGAGGTGACAATGGGCCCTTCCCGGTGGAAGAACCACCATCAACCGTGAGGTGACAATGGGCCCTTCCCGGCGGAAGAAAGCCATAGCAAGAATGATCCAGTCCAAACCGGCGCCAGCGGTGCCTGGAAAGCAGGCTTTAAACCAATGATGATGAGTGAATCACACTCAGGCATACCAAACAGAATGTTTGTTCATGAACAGGTCAACTCACACAGGATACTGTGGATAAACAAAGTGATGACATGAAGAAATAGGAAGACAAACTGGAACTGGAACAATTATACATTGAAGCTGATGATGCTGTGGTGATGAGGAGGATGCTGTGGGGATGCTTTTTAACAAAATAAACTTTAGTTTTTTTATACTCTCTCTGTCCCTCCCTTTATTTAAACAAGAGCGGTCATGGACTCGTGCCTTGGCTTGTTCAGCATCCTTTGTTAACTTAATAGAAACTCAAACACAATTACATGAGCACACACACACACACACACACACACACACACACACACACACACACACACACACACACACACACACACACACACACACACACACACACACACACACACACACACACACACACACACACACACACACACACACACACAGTGTATTTTGATATCTGGATAGCTTAAGCCACAGGGAGTCCAGGCACACTTTTGTGTTCTGCAAAGCAAAACATTTTACAGACTGGTTATGATTTCCCCAAGGCCCTTCCACTTAAAAATAATATATATGCTTTTCTCCATCTTCAGACAGCTAGTAAAGTGGTTATCAATCTTATCTCGATCACTTGAAAAGTGTTTGTGGCCGCAAGCAAGTTACATAACAATGGGATGGTGTTCCACATGGGAACAGCGTGGCATCCAATGTGGATCCGGGATTATGTGTGGCCAGCCTGTGGCGGTCCAGCGGTTTTACGAGATTAGCTACCGGACGCACAGACAGACACACACACACAGACAGACAGAAAAATTGGATTATGTGGATCTTGAGTTTCACATGGGAACACTGCGGCTCACATGTGGAACTTGGACTTCACGTGGGCCTGTGAAGTCAGCCTTCCAAAGACGTACGTACAGACCACTGTGATGGAAGAATAAATGCACATATTTACTTAAATACAGTATCAATACACTATTAAATAGTCTATTACAAGTTCTGTACCCCCCCCCCCCCCCCCCCCCCCCCCCCCCATGAGAGGACAGCATACAGCAGGCTGGCCTGGCAGCAGGAAGAGAATCACACACACATCACTATGCCCTTGTTGTGTTCACCTTGAGCTGCTTGTAGCAGGGGGGGGGGGGGGGGGAGAGAGAGAGAGAGAGAGGTGGGCTTATTTATCACAGCCATGCGTGATAGAGCTGAACGCTGAGGTGGCTGACCAGGGCTGCTTGGGTGACGACTGAGCCTTCCAAGGGTTTCACTCAGGCAATTACTGCATTTTGACTCACTGTGAGTAAGCCCTGATAGGGTCCCAACTCCCAACTTCAGGTTGGCTGGCTTTCACTTAAATGCACAAAGTAGGCTACACGTGGACAGACACACGGACGTGCGCATCTGCTTTGCGATTTATATCTGGTGAACCTTACAGAACTCATCACTGCATCCTTGACAGTGGGAGTGGGTGACAAATCCTTGGCCGACAGGCAAAATAAACATTGGTGTATCTGTTTATTTTTAAAGCAATTGATGGAACTTTACCGTTGTATATTAAACCTCTGCTGGATTGGAACCCTTTAAAGGTTTTATGACATTCATTTTCATTTCTTTTTCTTTTTCTTTTTTCTTTTAGGTTTTATGACCTCAATTACACCCAAAAAACCTGAACTTTGAACATTCAGTGGATTTTCTGTGGTCTGAAGTTTTCTTTGGGGTTTGGAAGCCTTTTGAGCTACAATGAAAACAGGCAACACAGTGAAAACAGTGACATCTGCTGGCAAATCCCATTGACATATATGGGATTTGCAGGGTCTTACATCACTTACTGCCGGCAAATCAGAGCACCTGTTTGAGCCAAAAAACCCCAGATCACAGAAAATCTACTTCATGTTCATGTTTTTTGGGTGCAATTGAGATTAGAAAACCTAAAAAAAATAAGAACAATTCCAAAACCTTTTTTTTAATGTCACAATCCCTTTAACATAATAGGACACGGTCCAGTCACTGGCTCACACTAAAGGTCTGTAACATATAGAACACGCTCAGTCACTGACTCACACTAAAGGTCTGTAACATATAGAACACGCTCAGTCACTGACTCACACTAAAGGTCTGTAACATATAGAACACGCTCAGTCACTGACTCACACTAAAGGTCTGTAACATGTAGAACACGCTCCAGTCACTGACTCACACTAAAGGTCTGTAACATATAGAACACGCTCCAGTCACTGGCTCACACTAAAGGTCTGTAACATGTAGAACACGCTCCAGTCACTGACTCACACTAAAGGTCTGTAACATATAGAACACGCTCCAGTCACTGACTCACACTAAAGGTCTGTAACATGTAGAACACGCTCCAGTCACTGACTCACACTAAAGGTCTGTAACATGTAGAACATGCTCCAGTCACTGACTCACACTAAAGGTCTGTAACATGTAGAACACGCTCCAGTCACTGGCTCACACTAAAGGTCTGTAACATATAGAACACGCTCCAGTCACTGGCTCACACTAAAGGTCTGTAACATATAGAACACGCTCAGTCACTGGCTCACACTAAAGGTCTGTAACATATAGAACACGCTCCAGTCACTGACTCACACTAAAGGTCCCAAATGTAAACACAGATGTGGGGAAAACAGCCTTTTGTTATAGTGCCCCAACCACGTGGAATGACTTATAGCCTAAATTAAAGATCTGTTCTCCCGTAACATACGGTCAATTTAAATCAGAGTGCAGACCTACCCCCAAGTGTCTGCAACTGTTTTTAAACATAGCCTACGTGCTACGTCACACGATGAGGACATGTTGCTGTTCTGTTTTTGTTTATTGCTTTGAAATGTTGTGTTATGTGCATCTCGACGACACTGCAAATGAGGGTGACCTCAATGTCTTTCTAGAATAAATAAAGGTTTGACACACGGACAAGCTCTCACACACACACACACACACACACACACACACACACACACACACACACACACACACACACACACACACACACACACACACACACACACAGTCTATACTTGTGAGGACATCAACATTTACACCTAACCGAAAATTGCAGATCTACAAGCTTATAGACAGTCTATTTTCAGTCTGCAGCACTGGTATAAGTCTGGCATGAAGCTACAGTATAACCTCTAAATGCCTAATCTTAATGCTAAACCCTGAAATGAATCCTTCCCTAATTGTAAACCTTACTCCCCAAATTCTTTTGACCCTAAAACATTATTCTTGGGAGGACACTTCTCCGGGTCCCAACAAGAGAAATGGTTGTTTTATGGTCCATTTCGTCAATTTCTACTATACTTGTGGACATTTGACATTTAAATATTCAATTAAACTGAAGGAAAATGGCTCATGCATTTAAAGATGGCCAGGAGAGTCAGAAAATGTTTTCTCATGGGAGTCACATGAATGGCTGTCAGATTATGTTGTGGTATTTGCATAGCAATGTGTGAATTATCGTGTGTGAGTGTGTGAGTGTGTGCTTGCGTGCGTGCGTGCGACTAATGCATTTATGTATGGCATGTATAGGACAATTTGCATTGGTGCATGGTTATTCCTGAGAGGCGAGAGGTGTGTCATCACAATTTTCAGCCTTTCCAAAACAAGACATAGAAAGTGTCAGTCATCGTTGCAGGTCTTTCAAGGCATACATGGAAATACAAGTTCCCTCAAATAGAGGGTATTCGCGTGTATGCGCGTGACAAAAAACTACTTTCTGGCCTTGACATTAAATGACGTTAAACTCACTTTTCCACTCACTTTGCCACTCAATGTGCCACCCGATTTGCCATTCGCTTTATGCATGCGCATACTCTATAAATGGGGGTCGTCTTATAATCAGAGTCTTCTCATATTCGGCACAATATGGTATATATATATTTTTTAAATTAGTGTATAGGGGCACCGATAGCGTGGTTAAGACACGTAGATCTTTGCTGCTTGTCACTCCCGACTCTCTGTCCTGGTTTCCAGTCTCTCTTGCGTGATTTCTTTCTACGTCCGAGCATAGACATGGTAACGCCCCGCCTGCCTCTGATTGGCCTACCGACACTGCCCGTCTTGCCTGTCCTCCGAGATGCAAGAGTAATAATAATACAATAATACAATAGTACAAGAGAATGGCAACACGCGACAGTAACTTTTAACTTAAATTTTTGTAGAAGAGCTCCCGACCGGATCATACAGACTTTTGAAACAGAGACCAGGCTTTCCTCCGAGGTGGTGGAAAGCCTGGTGAGGCGAGGTTACATGCTGGTTTTCTTTTTGCAGATAAGTAAGCATGGGATGGGACCGAGGCTACAAGGTTACTCCGTGGTGGGAAATAAATAAATATCTTTTTAGTATTAGTTTACTATAATTAGATTAATACACGATAATCAACACTAACACTTTAATTTAGAACACAGCCAAATAAAAACATAGTTGTTCAATCAATTATTCAATCAAAGCAAACGGCACAAACAATGGGCACGTTCGGAAATGCGCCCTGAACGCACTGGTGTGCTCTCTTGTCGTTCGTTTATTCAGTGCACTCAGTGCGTTGTCGTTCGAAAATCCAGTGCGCTGCGCACCGGGTGTGCCGAGTGCACGCACTGAGCAACCCTAACCTCAGGGTAGGGTTGCTCAGTGTGAATGGTGTGTTGTAACTGGTCGTTCGTAAATAAGGCACACTGAACGCACTCTGTGACGTCACCGCCCACCACACTCAACAAACTGACCACATTCCCGGTGCGCATAGCCGAACGCGCCCAATATCAGTTTGCCTCTTCTACAAAAATTAAGTTACTGTCGCGTGTTGCCATTCTCTTGTATACTTATTATTATTATTTCCCACCACGGAGTAGCCTTGCATCTCGGAGGACAGGCAAGACGACGTCGGCAGTAGGGCTGGGCGATATGACAAAATCTCATATCACGATATAGAATTTATTTTATCACGATAACGATATACTCACGATATAGCATATTTTTTACGATACCTATTTTTTTATCTAAAAGAATTGATTTTTGTTCAGGTCGAGTACTTTACTGTACTTGGGCTGTACTGTACTGTACTGTACAGTACTGTACTGTACTGTACTGTACTGTACTGTACTGTACTGTACTGTACTGTACAAGCTCTCCTCCCTGGCCTCTGTCTGTGTTAGGCTGCACAACAGTGACACTTGGTGGTGACAATAGTTATGCTATTTCCGTGCTCGGATACAGGGACAGGGACACACATAGCTGTCTATAATGGTTGCACCACTCAAAAAACAATTAAATTCACATTATCCAGTCTACTTATATGAATATAATACTGATGCCCTTCCCATGCACAGACAGGCCCAAAGCAAGTACAAAAATATTACAAAATAAAATGTATATAATAATAATTAGAGGCTGAACTCAATTGTTCAGCCTCTGTAGACACTTCTACAACATTGCTTTTAATTGATCTTTTATTTTTTGTTATTCATGTCCTCACTGTATTGCATCACTGCTTGTTTTTTAATGTCGTTGCCTTGCTTTTCTTTTTTTCTCCATTGCTCTGTAAAGCACTTTGAGAGCTGCATTTCATGTCATGAAAGGTGCTATACAAATAAAGTTTTATTAGTATTATTAATAATTATTATTATTATGACAATTAAAAAGAAAAAAGAAAGAAATAAGACGTTGCCATTCAGACACATAAGTACAGGCCTGTGTCTGCATTAAATTGGCTTAAGGAAAAAATAAATATCTCATGTCACAGTTTGTCACTACAGTTGTTTCAGTTCATTTAAGCTCTGTATAGGGAATCAACATGTTCTGTTGTAGTTATAGTTTAGTTTGTTAAAGACGTTGGGCAGCTTAACGATGTTTAATTGACTACAGGCGAGAGAGTGAGAGAGAACGCGATCTTGTCGTCAACTCTCCATGCGTATATGGGAGTCTGGGACGAGTGGGGCTTTTTCTTTTCCTTTTTTTTTGATGATCACAACAAAGTCAGCGTCTTGTGTTGTTGTTGTAAGCTGTTGCTGAATTAAGGACTTTTCAAATGGAATAATTTATTTGGAACAATAAAACAAGACAGACACGCAGCAGGACTGCACAGGTAAGAGGAACGTCTTCGTCTTGGAAGAAGTTTGCAGTGCACCCGACGACGGACAAGCTTATTGTTCAACTGTGTAAAACATGCGTGGCTCACGCAATTTATCAATTTGACCCAACATGAAACCTGCATTTATAACAGTGAATGACCGGTTACTTTAGGGCGCGTTCGGAAATAGCGCACTAGGCGCACTGTGCAATGCAAACTGATAGATGAGTTCGCTCCGGTGTGGTATTTCCGAACGTGCCCCTTACACCGCTCTGAATCTCGTCAGCCATCATCTCCCTTCATGTAATCAAAACCACTTCCATATCCATACAATGGAAGACGTTGCCCCTCTTTTAGGTGCAAGCACCACCTCGGCTTGTGTTGTGGTCGTGTTGGCCTTTGAGTATATAATAGAGAAGACATCCGAAAGGTGTTGGCTCACTGTTTTCAGTGCGCGCGGTGGGCTGCTGGGCATGCCGTATATAAGCGCTGTGACGTAAAATACTGCTATAAAGCGAAACGGCGATATAAGCGATATAGCTTTTTTTTCGTGATAGACATTTTCTATCGAAAATACGATATATATCGTCATATCGCCCAGCCCTAGTCGGCAGTGTCGTTAGGCCAATCAGAGGCGTGCGTTACCATGTCTATGCTCGGACGGAGAAAGAAACCACGCGTCTCTCTTCACTCTGCTACTATCAATACAAAAAATAATTATACTGGAATTCAACCTGATGAATGGGTAAATGTTACTGAACACTTTTATCATGCGCTTACCCTACTTTTAAGTCTTTAAATATATGTCTATTAAATAGCCAAGGAGGTTGGATGATTAATTTGGTCCCGATTCGGAATGTTGGATAAATTGTGCATAATTAAAGACTTGTTTTGTGCAACCAACTAGCTGTACTGTACCCTTTCATTTTCAATGCCCTTTTTTGTTATTGTGCATTTATCGCACGACCTCCCCTTGAAAATAATTAGTGTTGGCGGACGGACGGACGGACGGACGGACGGACGGACGGACGGGGGGGGGGTGAGTAGTGGGGGACGCCTAGGGCGCCATGCAAGCTACAGAACCAACCCTGCTCTCCATTTCAAAGCATGTTTTGCATTCTTTTGAAACTGTAAAAGGTGACCTTGCTTCCTATCAACAATGCTTGCTAATAGGGCCGATATAATACTTGGTCGTGTGCTGAATATAGCAGACCAACAAACTCACAACACGTCACAGTGTGATGCATAGTGATCTTGTACTGTAGGCCTGCTATTTTCGTCGCGCACAACTCAATTATAGAAATCACCCTTAGTGGGGTAGCAAGCTGTTTGAGAGCTCACGCTCAGGAAAACTACATATTATAGTGTATAAAGTATGACATTGCGCAATGTTTTTCCAGCGCATACAAATCTGCTAATGTTCTAATGTGTATGAGAAAATTGATTAAGCATTATTTTGCCAGAATAAGAAATCCATAAATGTACATACTGTAATAGAGCCCAGCCCAACTCATCCTAGTTTTGAGACCAGCGATTACCATTGTTTTGATCGATGTCCAACATGTTCTAATCAATTTGCAAATACATGAACTGAACTACTTTATTTAACCACCACAATATCAAAATAATGTTTTCACAAATGACGTGCCCAAACAATTAGTCTCGCGTAGCCAGACAACTGTTCCACAATCTCTGAATGCTATATAGAGTCTGGAACTACACCTCCTGAAATCCTGAAAGGAAGATGCCATTTCCGTTCACGAAAATATATTTTTAAATATCTTTACATTTTATTTTTGTATTTCCTTTTCTGCTAAGCAAGAAGCTATACTGTATATGCTTAGATGATTTCTATTCATATTAGAATACATTTGCGCGACTGTAAAGACGAAACTTAAGTGGGGAGGCGGCTCCATTTTCACACTCTTCAGCTCTTCCGTTGCAGTCCAGACTGTATGATGAAAGCATTTGGAAATTGCGAGAGGCAACAGTCTGGTAACGCGAGACTACCAAACTAATAGACACATAGACATTAGACACCACATTGAACGTGGTTAAATATCATATATATCATGAGCGCATTAAAGTTAGAAAAGATTAGATACTCTGTAACCGGAGCAAGAGAGAAGTTCGATACAACATGGGCTCCATTCATGAGATATGTAGAGAACCGAGCAGTCATATAATAACCAAGCTGCCATCATGCCGATTCTCTTCTCTCTCCTTCCCCCTTTCTGATACACTATGCAGACCCTGTCCATTCAGGGCGGCAGGTGGCACGGTGGAGAGGATTCTATTGTCTGTTTTTTTTTTTTTACTACAGTATGTCTACCATTATTAATATCTTACATCCATGGAACTGGTGTAATCAGGGACCTCTTACGCATACTACACTATTACAGTATTGTTACCTCCATCACTATGTCTCATGTTTATATCAACAGGTTCTATTTTCTGTCTTTGTATTTATACTCTCATACAATTGTCATCACACAGAGACCATCATTCTATGCAAATTGAACAGACTATACGAACACTTGGACACTTACTCTGGTGCGGCGGGAGGGGGGAGGGAGGGGGGGGGTTACATATGTATGTATACACATGCATATAGAAAAATGGTGGGGAAAAAATGGCACATGAAAAAACAAATTGAAATGGAACACTGAGTGGGGAGAGTTAATGTATAAATACAATAATGCTGTAAATGTTTATGTTCACACTCCACCCAGTTCTGTACAACTGTATGAATGAGTGTGCTTATCAATAAACAGAATAAAAAAATATATATATCTATATCATAACACATCGGCTGCATGATTACAGGTCTGATTGAAATATGGGTCTGGCCCTATAGTACAGTACATTGACAATGACAATTCTTTGTCAACTGAACCACCACAGGAACCTTTAGCGTACTTTTGTCAACAAGCTAACAAACCCCACTGACAGGAAGTGATTTACAGAGCCGCGTGAGTCCTTCCATCTACTCCCATTGGCCATTGCTATGCAAGTGTGTGTGTGTGTGTGTGTGTGTGTGTGTGTGTGTGTGTGTGTGTGTGTGTGTGTGTGTGTGTGTGTGTGTGTGTGTGTGTGTGTGTGTGTGTGTGTGTGTGTGTGTAGAGGGGCCGGTGGGGGCACTCTCTTATACAGACAAAATCAGGCCGAGTGGCCTGAGTGACACCTCATCAATCACTAACGTGGATCGACTGCAGAGCCAATATCATCACAGGGTGTGTAAACGCTAAAGACACACTCAGTGTATGACATCTGATTTTCACACACACACACACACACACACACACACACACACACACACACACACACACACACACACACACACACACACACACACACACACACACACACACACACACACACACACACACACACACACACACACACACACACACACACACACACACACACACACACACACACACACACTCATGCGCACGCCCTGGCAGTTCATTCGCAGAGTCATCAGTCTCTCTTCCTCGCTCTTCACAAAAATGAGAAATGCCGTGCTTTACAAGCGTTCTGTTGAGATGGTGCACACACTGGTGTAAAAAAAGACAGGCAATCTACTGAAGCATGCAAAAAGGGGGGCATGTGCGTTTATTTCTCAATGAAGACCGTGTCAATCTTCTCAACCTAAGCAGACAACATTGATGGTTGCCATTTATCTCCCCATCTGATCAGTCAAAGCTATGTCTTTAATCAAGCATACACTGAGTGAGGAATGAAGGCAAAATAACAGAAAGGTTCCGTTAATATGCAATTATCTCGTCTCTCTCCTCTCTCTCTCTCTCTTTGCATTGCAGTGAGCAAATATTAGAGGTGGCATTACAGTGCGCTGTGAGCTTGTACAGTTACGTGAGCGAATACTATTTGGGGTGTGGGTGTGTTGGGGGGGGGGGGGGTGTGAGCGGGTAGACCAAGTACAGAGTTTACTAATAAAAACGACTTTATTAGTTTACTAAATACTGGTCAAACACATTACAATAGTAGCTATAAATAACACCTTTCTTTGTGACATCTCACACCGTTTAAATCTCCATAACATTCTACAGACACAAGGCACCTTCTCCTACCCTTATTGAAAGGGGGTGCAAAAAAATATGCCTGTTTATCCGTCCGGCTTCTCCAACCAAACCACTCTGTTAGCACACATCTCTCCATGCACAAAACATTCTGCATGCCACAGGAATTCTTCTGCACTACATTGCATCCATGCAGGCAAATGTCATATTTATTGTACGAATCCTACTGCCCCGCTTGCTGTGACGTCACCACTTTTCACACCACCTTCTACATCTACTCTACACTCAGAGGTGCATACCGTATACCACCAAATGGCCTCAGACATTCCGTGTTTTTTTTATACCATGTGATAATATTCCACATTATGTGTCATATTTTGCTGTGGAGTCGCTACTGTGCATGTGCAACTATCACCACAGTGTAAGGGAAGAGAAGATGGCTGAGTTCCCTGGAGAAGAGAGAGTCTACTTTTCAACTGACTCACTTAAAGGAAGATCACAAGGATTCTCTGCCTATGGAATTCCTCAACTCACTCACAGCCTCTGGAATCCCTGACCATAACCTGAAGCTCAAACTAGGAGCTCCAGTCATGCTGCTTTGAAACTTGCACGCAGGTCCCAACCGCACTGTCAACAACGGCACCAGAATGGTGCTGGTGCAGATGATGGACAAAGTAATTGAGTGTCAGATTGCACTAGGGACAAACACAGGTGATAGAATCTTCCTCCCAAGGATCCCTCACTATGACAGAGGTGAGGAGCTTCTCTTCACCTGTATCAGCCGACCCTGTCAGGTTAGCTTTCGCCGTTTACCATAAATAAAGGCCAGGGCCAAGAAAATGACAGAGTTGGCTGCATGTACTTGCCTCAGCCTGTGTTCACTAATGGCCAACTGTACACAGCCTTCTCTGGGGGAAAGAAAGCCAGCGCTTTCTTTTTAATAGTTTTAATAGTGGAATATGATGAGGGGAAAACTGACAACATTGTTTACAGCGAACTCCTTTAATTATCTATACATTCTACTTCAAACTGCCTATTCATCTTTGGACAATAACAGAACATTAGCCTTTCAAAACAACACACCTACCCTCTCAAATCATTATTTTTATATTGTTGATGTTGCACATATTTGCACTGCTACTATACAAACACTTCACATCATGTTGCACACTGCTGCTACACAAACAAAATACTTCACACTTTGAATCATTCTTTTATCTCCACCAGGCCGATGTGTTGCAAAGACTTGGTATAGATCCGAATACAGTTGGAACTCAAATCAGCTTCACTAAGACTAGAGGGTTTAAGTGGATAATAGTCATTCCAGGTAGACATGTTGGCTTCTTCTGTCATCCTATTTTCAGAAGCTCTGAAAATTAGTATTAAATGCAGATATCTGGTGATTTCTCCACTTCTGTAATCCGTACCCCCAGTGCACTTCAATAACTCCTATACTGGAAAACGAATTAGTCAAATTTAATTGCTGAGCAGAAATTAAAAAAATATTATTGAATAGTTCCTATATAGCGAATTAAAATAAAATGTTCTGAACAGTGTGTCATCTGTCGTGTGGTCAATTAACTTCGGGTCTGAAGAGCTTTTCTGGTGGACTGGGGAAGAGATCGGCTGGCTTGAGAGAGACTAACATTTTAACAAGTTAACAACACAAATATTTGAAAATGACGAGAGCCAGCCGCTAACCTCACAGGAAGCCACGGGTGGTTTTTAGCCCGCAGCACGGGCGAGGCTTAACCGTCCAAGCAGGTCTGAGTCTGACTTATGGGCAGTGGTACCATCCTGGCTAGCAGTGTTTCTCTCCCTCATTTGGTTTCAGCTGAGAGGGAACCTCTTTTGGGATGTGAGATAAATCCTCATTAATACCCACACGCAGCAGACTGAAGGATTATTCTGTGGATGGATGAGTCATCTTGTTGCATGTTACAGCTGAGTGTGTTGACAAAGTGTCTGGCTGATGTTACTAGCTCCTATATGTGCTGGCTGCAACTGTATGTACACTACATGACTAATGTCTCTCCCTGCACCTCTTGAGAGCTTTAATGATAATGAACCTGGAGGCTGAGTGGGAAGTGGAAGAATTGAGGATGCTACGACTATTTTTTAGGAGTGACGACGATTGACATGATCAGAAATGACTACATTAGAGGATCAACCCAGGGTAGAAGGTTTGGGGATAAAAAGATGGAACTGCCAGGTAGGAGGAGAAGAGGAAAGGCCAAAGAGGAGGTTTATGGATGCAGTGAGAGAGAGGACATGGAGTCCCAATCCTAAATATGCATATTATTTATTATACTGTATGCGTATAATAAATGTGTGCAATATTAATATGCAGTGTCAGGTGCCTGAAGGTGTGTTATAGCAGTAGCAGATGTGTGAGGGATGCTAAGTGCAATTGTGTGTGTGTGTGTGTGTGTGTGTGTGTGTGTGTGTGTGTGTGTGTGTGTGTGTGTGTCTGTGTGTGTGTGTGTGTGGTGTGCGCCGTGGTCTCTATGGATTTGTGTGGGCTGTGTCGCTGCAGGTTGACAGGCAACTGGCCTATAGTGTCAATCACTGGATACAGAATTGCTTGCTATGCGGTATAGCATCTATCTGAACAGTCCATGGGGGGTCTTTGATAATCCTACAGGCTTTGCTGACACAACGGCCATCGTAGCGTGTCCTGGCTGGAGGGAAGCTCTTGACCACTGATGCAGGGCTGTCCACACGACACAGCAGTCTAAAGCCCCATTCACACTTTGTCCCACAACGGTATCGCGTGACGAAAATAGCCGACCTGAGGCCATTTTATTTTTCACGTGTGAGGCTACACTCACACGTGAGCGTGGGGGGAGGGGCAGGGGAGATGGCGGCCCATTCATTTTCAATGGGAGTTACATGCTGGAGTTGCTTTCACGCCAGCACGTAACTCCCAACTCGCCCCCGAGTCTCTGTCTTACGCTCAACTTTAATCCCTTCGGTAAGGTTTAGCCTGACGTGCTCTGGCCGTCTTTCATTCTTTCATGTAAAATATTTTTATGTGACTGGAGGAACAATAGTAAGATAAGGATTAATATTCAGAAAACGGCTCTCCTCTGTGCCTTCCTCAACAATACATGATGTAAAATCCCATTAATATTTTAGCAGATAATACATTATATTCCCCAAAAGAAGCACATATTGTTATTTTTTCAGTATGAACACACTGATGTTAGTTAGGTGGACCGAGGCTCACTATGCCGCTGTGTTGAGACGAATATACGTGTCAGCCATGCTGATGAGCCCCAACACTATGACTATGACACACACACACACACACACACACACACACACACACACACACACACACACACACACACACACACACACACACACACACACACACACACACACACACACACACACACACACACACACACACACACACACACACAGAGCACCGACCTTATTAACAGGAGCCATTGTACTCTGTTACTATGGCAACAGGTGATGATTGACAAGGCCGCAGAAAGTGAGGGCTAAAGGCGGCAACGGGGTAATTTACAGTAGGCGCTTAAAACTCTGACGTATACTTGCTCTAAATTATTGTACGGTATGTGTACAAACTGCGCTGCACTCTCACTGCTTCATTCATACGTCTCCATGCTCTCAACTAATCTCTGGATGGATAATAAATGTCCACCAAGGTTGCCACTTGGTGCGTCATTATAGACTCAGATAAAATGTGCAGCATGTTTTCAAGTTTTCATACTGTGGCATCCACTTACTTCACGTCATAGTAAATGTATTTTGCCATTGACTTGGCCTGAAAGTTACTTTATGCTGAATAAATTGTTCAGTAAAAAGTCCACAGACTTGGCTACCACATGACGTCATGGAGGGCACACATGAAGCCATGCGTTAGCTGCACACTGCTATTAGATATAGTATATACTGTAGTCAGTTTTATTTTGTAATGTTTCGAGCCCATGCTCCTTAACACGGAGCCCGATAGACCGTAGTAAGCGTAGAATTACTTTTGTAACCGTAGCCTAACGTTAGCTGACACAGGTTAGCATAACAGTGGGACAGTGGCCACGGCCATTTTGAAGATGCGCGTGTGGTATATTTTCTATACCAACTACTCACTAACCAAACCAGAGAAGAATGATGTTCTCAAAAACAGGACTGCGTCAGATGAAGAAAAGCAGGCAGAGAGAAATGACGGTCTCATTGTGTTGTATTTAAGTCAGAGTATATCGATTTGGCGTGTATCTCCAAATCGACGCGATGAATGTCGTTTCTGGTGAAACTGACAGCAGGAGGCGCTGTGATACTCGCGGTCGGGTTTTTTCTGCACCGAGCGAGAGAACAACAACCGGTCAAGACACCACACACAGAATTATGTCATCGTAACACTCGTTTACGGATATTTGGCTCTTCAAAATAAGGGTTGCAAGCGGAAAACCTTGGCAATGCGCGATAAATAGATGAATCAATCCTGGCGGCCTTAAATGTTTTCTGCGCTGCCTGCACTTTGGTTGCACTTTCTTTGGTTGAAGACCTTGGTTGTTGTAAATATGTTATATAAATGAACACTGATTTAATTTCTGACAGTTGACTGAACAACGGCTGTCTGTATGATTGTGTCTGTCAAAAGGGAGCAACAACAGTGTGCGGCTCAACTTTGTTTTCTTTGATCTCAGTTGACTTCGGGGTCAGTGACTTCGGGGACAGTGCCTGGGGGGACAGTGCCTTCGGGGACAGTGCCTGCCTTCAAGAGGTCGATGTGCGCTACTACTCTTTGATCTGCATTATGATTTTGAGACTATAAAAATAGATTTAGCAAAACATTCCACAATGACAACAAAGTTTGTCAAAGTGTGATTTGTCATACGGCATTATGTAGTGAGATGATGGTATTATTGCAGTGTAGTAGGATGGTCATCTGTTAATTATTTATAAAGCATAAAGGCATCTACGTATTGACCCGATTCATCTGTAGCTTAACAATCCAGGTTTGCTAGCAAGCTAATCTAAGAACTGTAATTATCAGAGAGAAATAATTCACTTGCTGCCTGCAGTGTATACATCATGTTTTAATCATGTTAAAATCTATAATAATTAATTATTATAGATGGCAGAGGAATACTATCAAGTTATCATCAATCTAGAGTCCATTATAGATCAGTGATCCATACTTGTCACACTCCCCCTCTGAGTCATATTATGGAGCACTCAACCGCAGCCTGTCATCTGTCAGACCGACGCACGTCGCACGCACACGCACGCATGCGCACGCACGCACTTACTCAAACGACTATATTTGTGGGGACATTTGGTCCTCACAAGTATAGCATTACAGGAGTGGGCACGCACGTGCACACACACATCTCTGAGCTTGAAACCCATGCAGTCATAGGCTGCCACAGCTTCCCTTCAGTCCACACACACACACACACACACACACACACACACACACACACACACACACACACACACACACACACACACACACACACACGGTGTCACAGAACAATCCCACAATAGGCACATACAGTTCAGTACAGTACAGTGTCTGCTCTCGCCTCAACTCAGAGAAGCCCTAATGTACCTAATCAGTGAGCTTGTACGGTACATTCATCCGGTGACTAAACAGTTGCTGGTCGGGCATTAAACCTGTATGTCCACTTTCCGGGAAATGGAAAACAAGATCCTCTGTTCTATTTGATGCAGTGAGTGTAGTTATTATTTAGCTTCATTATCTTGTTAATACTTTTCTTTGGTTCAATACTTCAAAACCCACGGACACGCTTAAGCTCTCTAAGCACTTTTCACTTAACAAAAGCAAATAGGCCTAATGCACTTTTGCTACTTTTGTACATGCCACTTTAGAATGCCAAAGTAGGGCATTCAATTATGGAAAATAATTAAAAGGTTTCTGCTATTTTCGAAAACTAATAAAAAATATTATATAATTATTATAATTCAGTGAAAAAAGGTGATGGTACTCCCCATGATTTATGGGTTCCCAATGCCTTTTTTTTCCTTCCCCAAATTGGGTTCTGTGGTCAAATGCATTATGTATTTTGGGGTCCTTGGCATTACATTTTTTGAGAACCACTGCTTTTAGCAATGGACACTGTGGTGGAGTGTGACCACATTTCCATTGTAAATGGAACGTTCCCTCGTTCCAAGCCACTGTTGGAAAATTATTGCTGAGGGTGTGGGGGGAAAAGTCTTGAGACACTTGGATTTGGCACTATTTTAATACAATTGAACTGAATATTGTTTTGTACATGCAGTCCTTGCTAATACTCTTACATGTTTTTTTTAAGTTTGTGTGTTTGTAAAGTTTCGTTTTTTGTCATGACTGCGGTTGAAAATGAGCTCACACTGTAGCCATTTGCTTGATATTATTGCATAGTGTGAAATCAGGCAAATCAATTAAGTTTCTGTCAAGATCTTTTTTTGTCAGTTGAAACCTGACAGGCCCGTTTTTATTAGCGACCTAGTCATGATTGACTGATTGACTGCTCTCTAAGCCAATGGTAATCATGATTGACTGATTGACTGCCCTCTAAGCCAATGGTATATTCTGAACGTCGCCTAAGCCAATGGGAGTCTGCACCACTCAGTGTAGCCAATCATGTAGTAGCGACCTAGTCATGATTGGCTGCCTAAGCCCTGCCCCGCTTATTTCACCTGACAAATATGACTATGTCACCTTTTGTTTTTCACCCTGAGGTAGGGGAATACAGTCTTAGGGTGATGGACGTCGCTATGAACCTACGGTTTTTCTGCAGCCTGCACCGCTTTTTTTCGAGCCGATGTCTGTTCATAATTCTACCCAGTCCGAGTGACGATGACTTTGATGTTCACTTTGCTGTAATGTTGACTTTGCTGTAAAATGCCTACAAGCACAAACCAAGACAGATAAAAGGGTAGGGACCGCCAGTAGCTCAGGGCAGGAGTGGTCTCAGCCCACCCAAACTGCTTAACCACCAACCCTGTTGATATAAATGTTTAGATTTTTCCTTATTGGATTTTACCGTGTATGGTAGTATACTGTATGTACTCGTTGCACTTTAGTTTGAGTTTAGGGTTAATTACTTTATTAAGTTGTTTTTCTGTGTCACTTTCACTTTGAGCTTAATAATGCTATACTTTATCTTCTAGTTTGGGAAATATTGAGTAATTAGCCAATACCCAGGAACCCAAACTATAGTACAGCATGTGCCGACTTGTGACCTGGGACTGCAAATGCCACTACAGAGCCCATTGCCCGTGGCAAAATGATATTAATAAACTGTAAAGTTAAACATCAGCTTCAATCAAATTATCGATATACATCTGTGTTCCCCATGTTTCCCGTGTCCCCTAGCGTAGGTACCCTCACAAAAACATGCAGTAATCCTGGTCTCTAAACTACCTCCCCCTGCCAAGCCAGGGCGCCTGATATTCCTGGTCGGAATAACGTGCGCCTTCCACGCGCTACGTCCGGCCGGGGAAATTTCCCCCCCGTCAGGTGAAAAGAAGCAGCTTGGACTCCTCATGCATAGAAGGAAGCATGAGGTCAGTCGTCGTCTCCCCCCCCCCCCCCGACCAGGTTGGCCTTAGAGTATATATGAATAGAGACGGCACCGGATTCCTCCTCCCATCCACTTGCATTAAGTTGCTCAAAAGTGCATGAGGCGATTTCACTCCTAGGAACAAGTGCATTCTGGGATGGATTGCCCCAATAACATGAACAGTTGGCAGAGGAAGTGTAGCGCCCAGGATTACATTAGATAATTGACACTGGGTGGAAAAAAATGGGTTGCGAAATCGTGGGATAAAAATTTGAAAGTAAAAAAATATTGATATACATTACCAAAACCCACTGAGGATGAAACTGCATTGATGAAACGGCTACTGCATAAAAGTCTGGCCATTAATGCTGAGTGCCACTGTGGGTTGCTGATGAGACCATTTTGTAATTTAAGCTTCTTTGCTTTACTGACCACACACACGGTGCATCAACAGACTACCTGAGCTACTACAGCAGGGGTCCTCAACTAGAAATGTTGAAGGTCCACAAATATGGTCCAGTCTCATGCGCACGCAAATAAAGTTGCGGGTCGCGGCCCGCAGGCCACGTAGGCCCCACGGGGTGGGGCTGCCACCCTCGCCCCCACCCCTAGAAACAACTATGCCTGTTTAGTACAGTCAAACCAAGCTATACAAACCGGGTCCCATCCCAACCAACACTGGGGTGGCAGAGTATGAAAATATATTTTTTCACTTTAACAAATATTCATTATTCACACCTCCAAAAATCTAATTTTGTTCATTCAACTGAATGTGTGAATGTGTCACTGCTAGTGAGCCAGTCAGCGAGACATTGTCATCATGACATGCCGGCCCATAATACAAACATTCAGTGTTAATTGCGTTTCTCGGCATTGATCGAATACAACGGAGAATTCAACTCGCGGTTGCAGTGACTTTTCTTCTTCTCTTTATTCTGTTTATTCTGGTTTTTTAAATGTTTTTTTGTGGCTTTCGCCTTTATTTTATATTTTTTATGGAGGGACAGACAGTAGGCTGACAGGAAATGGGGAGAGAGATGGGGGGGGGTCACTCCCACTGAGCCACGGCCCATGCAGGCCTTTTCTCTTTATTCTATCATTTCTCCAGGGTCCGCAGAGAGGTGTGCAGCGGTCCGGTCGTGGACCGCGGTCCGCCTGTTGAGGACCACTGTACTACAGCATTATGGGAGAGCACAAATAAAGTACATGATTGGAAACATCTGCTAATCAATTAACTCCGGCACCAATTCCTGTGTTGAGAACTAAGCTCACCCAATAAATACTATGGAATTGATTATGTTACCATGGAGGAACTCAAATTTAATTTGAGGGTAAATCAATCTGCTGTGCACCGACTCAAATCACAGGGGTAGCCGCAAATTGAGAAATGCTGGTTCACCTTCCAATTTATTAATCACCACAGGGAAATTAGTCTTCTGTATTGATCCCATTCAGCACACAGCACATACATGCAAACACACTGGAGAGACCTGTGCAATGGCACAATCTGGCATCTGATCTTGACTCGGAAAACACTCCAGTTGCTCGCTGTCACTTTGACAGATTTCTGTGGGGATTAAAACCGGCAACCTTTGGGCTACTAATTGTCTCCACCAGGCCGAAGGCATGGGGGGAGAGTATGTTTTGCACTCCGTCCGTCCGTGTGTGTGTCCGTCCGTCCGTCCGTCCGTGTGTGTGTGTGTGTGTGTGTGTGTCCGTCCGTGTGTCCGTGAGCAGCTAATCTCGGCCACCGTTAACCCGGTCGATGCCAAATTTTGCACACACACTCCCTGGATGCCAACGATGAACCTCTGCCCCAAACTTTCCAGAACGGCCTGTTATAGCGCCACCAGGAGGCCGCTTTGTGCAAAACAAGTTTTTGCACAGTACACCTACAGATTTTGTCCAAACATCACGCAAATTGGTACACAGTCTCTCTAGAGCCATTCAACGAAACGGGTCTTTCAGATTTCTCACACTCCATCCTGATTGGTTAAGATTGGCTTCCAAAGTTCACAGGAGTGCTCAGTTTCAAACAAAATGCTGCAAATCATGAACACATTGCGTGATTTCCGTGAAATTGTGCACCCACATTCCCACTAGGCCGAGGACGAAATGCCACATGAACAATTTCAACTCAGCCTCAAGGTGGCGCTATAACTGGCCGAAAAGTGTTTTTACCTCTAACTGCACGGATCTGTGGATAACTTTGTATGCCAACTCCCTAGAGGCCAAGGAAAAACCTTTGTCTGGAATTTTTCACATCTGCTCTTTATAGCGCCACCAGGAGGCCGACATATGTAAAACACATTTTCTATTATTACTCCTTCAGATTTTATCCACATTTCACGCAAATCGGTACACATGATCTCCATAGTCATGTGATCAAGACAGGTTTGTTTGATTTCTCATATTCCATCCTGATTGGCCACGATTGGCTCCTACAGTTTTCAGGAGTAGCAAATCGCCACAACTCCTCAACGCAGCGTCCGATTGCGATGAAACTGTGCACGCATATTCCCACTAGGCTGAGGAAGAATCCTGGTGGAGACCTGTGCCCAGAAGGGCACTTTTTCTAGTCTGCTTCTCTTTTAACCCATTCTGACCTGAGATCAGATTCTAAAAATGTCTTCTACATCCTGACAGTTTTCCATTCTGACCTGAGATCAGATTCTAAAAATGAAAAAATCGATTTTTCAAAAATAGCAGACCTACAAGCTCGTAGCGCGCCACTCAGTGGCACGCTACGAGCTGGTAGATCTGCTATTTTTCAATAGCTAAAGCACAACGTAATGCTAACACCAAAACGGGTTCCAGCCCAAGATTGGTTAATCTGGAGGTACCTACCACCCAAGTTGCTCACCTATTATTTATAACAGTCATCCTTTAATATAGCAGTATAAAACTGGCCTGTTTAAAGGACGATTGAGGACCTCATGGATTCGCAGTTGACATCATGCAGCACTTACATTTTGATTGGTTTGTTTTCTCTTGATTGTGTAATTGCATTCGTTTCACCCTTGGTTTCCTCTGAAGCATTTCGTGACTAATTACTTCCGATACCGATTTAGAAATAAATCCGACTTCACCCAGAGGACAGAGGTAGGGGCAGAACGCCAGCACGGGCAGGGCCAGGGACAATTTAAAGGAGAATTCCATGCTAGAATCCATTCTTATCTTTCTTACCTTTCTTTGTAGTTGTTACGTCCCCACCAAAGAGTTCCAGGTGTTTTCTTGTGCAAAAACTCCTTATTGGCTATTTCCCCTACCATAAGCCCTCAATGAATTGCATTGCATTGAATGGGAATTGAATGGGGCTATGGGGTGTTATGCTAGTTCGCTTATTTCCATCGAAAGAAGTAGTAAAGTGTGCCGCTTGGGATATTATTTACATTATGAAGAGAGGATATATACAAAGAAATTATAATTTTGAGCGATGGAAATAAGCGAATTAGCACAACACCCCATAGCCCCATTCAATTCCCATTCAATTTAGGGCTATAAAGGGGAAATAGCCAATCAGGAGCTTTTGCACAAAATAACACCTGGACCTCTTTGGTGGGGACGTAACAACTACAAAGAAAGGTAAGAAAGCCTTTTAGTATGGAATTCTCCTTTAACGTGGTCAGTGCAAAGTGAGACCATACCGTACATGTAAATAAAGTGAAACAATCTGTCAGTTTTGACTAAGTTGGCTCTGAAAATCTTTCAGGTAAAGACAAAAAGCAGTGGTGGACAAGTATATACTCAATTAAACATGAATATAAGCATTGAAAAGTGAGCATACAGTGAGTATAGTGAGATGGCTTCAGGGCGTGCCTCATTAAAGGAACATATTTAATCCTTGCCACGGAGCAGACGCACAATCAATACTTAGATGTGACCTCCCCTCTCTACTTTGATATAAATAAAATCAATTCCTGTTAAATCACTTCCTGACACACCTTCATAAAGTATAGACATGGTTATGTGCCATTTGTTTTTTATTCATTTTTATTTAGTATAGCTCATTAATGTTGTTCTTTATGGGCTAGTAAAGTATTTTGTAACTGTTTTGAGTGCTATACAAATAATAAATCATGTTTACTCCTATAGGGGCCCGCCTGCGTAGAAGTGTGTGTGTGTGTGTGTGTGTGTGTGTGTGTGCGCGCATACACCAATGTCGCACCAATGGAATGTTCAGTGCCAACTGTGCACAGTGCCAGTAGGCCAAGAAATTATATCCTTGAATATTTGTCACACACTTGCTTTAGAGCTTTAGATTTAGAACTAAATCGTCGTTATTGCGTGGTTAAAATATTAATGTTTCTGAAGACTCTTCAATAGAGGTTGATCACATTAGCTAGCCTATAGCCGATTCTCACTAACTGTTTTTAGGGAAAAATTATTTCCAAGTGAAATAGAGCACCGTCTATATGGTGTCGGTAGCCAACAGTGCTGGGGGATCCACCCTGACCGCTACAATATGCATACACCCTATTAACAAGGCCAGTGATCCAGACTCCAGAGACAGACTATAAGAGTAGAGGAGGAGGCCCACAGCAGAGCATGTGAGCGGAGCGGGGGGATTTTGACGTGAGCGCGGAGTGGGTTCTTAAATGGGTCAGATTGACTTCCGGAGCGAGAACTGTCCTCCGCTCCGAGCCGCTCCGAGCCGCTCACTGCACACGGCACGGCACTGTGCAAGCTTGGCTAGCAGTTTACATCAATCATTTGTGCCCCCTCAAAAATCTCAATTGCCCTCTCAGTCATTTCATCCTGGCGCCGGGCCTGCTCTCAGACTCAAGCCCAGCCCCATACGCATAATCTGCTTCACGGACTGTCCATGAGAATAGACATACAAATCACCAATGCACCACTCATGGCGTGTCGACAGTTTACATATCTGTTCTTTTGGATTTGGACACATGACGATGGGCTACAACAGAGCATGTGAGCGTGAGTGCGAGCGGAGCGAGGAGCGGAGCGGGTGGATATTTTTTTTTTACACTTTATTTTTATTTTTATTGATGAATAAATGAAAAAACATATGTGTACATTTTGTTGTATCCGACATGTGGAGCAGGTGGATTTTGAAGTGAGCGCGGAGCGAGCGTAGAGCGGCGTGGGGGGAGATGAACGTGAGCGCGGAGCGAGCGTAACAAAAGCCGTCGAGAGCGAAGAGCGGAATTATCGGCCGCTCACATGCTCTGGCCCACAGGGACAGTTTGTGGGAGTTCAACTCTAGGAGAATCTGTGTCATATGACAGCCCACAGCATACAGCTACGCTATCCTAGAAATACAACTCCATGTATGTCCCGAGCTAACGGGCATTGCTTTATCAATGGCTAAAAGCCTGCATATGCCGACATTCACAGTTGAGAGAAAGAAATGTATTTTTAGATCATGTGCACCTTGGATATTCAGGTGTGGCACACATGGAGAATAAAGATTGTATTTATAATGTGTGCAAAAAATAATTATCATTTTATCCTAAATTGTCTTTGGCATATAGTATGTTGCTATTTAATAGTAAGTTATTTATTATTCAGAAAGGCCGAGTCACCATTTGCCAAAACCATGCTTGCCTCCTTCTAAGGTGTTCAGTTCAGTTCAGTTCAGTTTTACTTTCGGAATGGTGGACATACAGTACATACATAGGACACATTATATATTATTTCCATTTTTATTTTTTATTTTTTTTAGTGTCCGAAAAAGGGCTAGGGAGAAGCCATAGGCTTGTCGGGCCCTACCCCTGGAGTCCATATTTTGCACGTGTTGTAGACTGATGTCCTTAGATATAGATACAGTATACATTCCCCTACACATATTCATATTCAGGTGTGGGAAACATCAAGGTCCTTCATGCTTTCCAGAAACAGACAAGGACTGAACATGGTTTAATGGAGGCGAGCGTCCTGACTGACCCTTATTGATTTCACCTGTTAAATCCACTTCAGCCATGAAAAGCAGAGGTATGAGTCTGGTTAAAGAGGTGTTTTAACCCAATGGATTTATTTCACTACATCAACCAGTACAGTACATGTGTTCTCAAAGTGGGGTCATAGTGGGGTTTACCCCTGGGGGTACCCCCCCCCCCCCCAGGGGTAAAATCATATTAACCACTTTAACCACATGTTATGCTTTGTTTATTCAAAAATAGCAGATACAAGCTCATAGCGTGGCATGAAATGACAAAGAGACTCGACTCTGACTCCAGCTTAGAGATTGGTGGACCTCACTGCCAGGTGATAGGATGATCCCTTGCAGTTGTATTCCATTGCATGAAGATTTTGCTCGCCAAAAAGAACCAATCCAACTTATAGATAGATAGAAGATATTTTTGGCAATCAACACTGATGCCCTTTATCTGACAGTAAGATGTGGGCTTGTGAGACTGTGTTAAATGCAGTCTTGAAGTGAGCAATGTGCTTGATTTTAAGCATCCCTCTCAACTAAAGTGCTGATGGTTGTGTGGGTGCCTCACTGCATTCCAGATGTAATAGGCTTAGTAGCTTTTATGTTTAACAAGTGAGAAAAAGTGCAGTGAAAGGCGGCAAGGCAGGGAGGGTAAATTGGGAATGATTGCCCTCTTGTAATATGCATCAGCGCCTATTACTTTTCCTTGGGAACTTGTCAGTTAAAGGAACAATGTTTCAGTCAGGCTACATGGCATACATACAGTATACTGAAATGCAGTATAATGCCAAAATGTCTGTAATAGTAATGTGCACATTTAGAGTAGCTGAGCAATTTATTTTAAATATCTACTTATAAAGCATTTACCTGTAACGGATTTTTTTTTCTTCATAATATAGAAGAATATTCCCTAAAATTAAAGGCTATGGAGAATGATTTACCATAATGGTTGTGTAAATCGAAAAAGGACCAGAGGACGGTTATACTTGTAAGCACATATCCGCAGTTAACTACTGCATGTTGAGTTGGACTGCTGATAATGTAACCTAATGTAATGTGTGTAGTGTGCGGTGACCCTGGGCGCACGGTGTCATACCATTGATAACAGCACCACCACAGCCCATTTAACTCCATGCTCCCTCGGTGGGCACACTTCTAAATCAGCGTTTAATCACCAGAATGATAAGCTAAGCTAATTACCACTCCCTTGCTACCTCCCCATCCCCACCACCCTGTCGACCGTTGCTGCAGTGGCTCTCTGTCCGTTTGAGTGCTTGCTATCTACGATGATGGCTGGTCTGTTTAATTATTGCAACTCATATTTGTCACAGTGGAGAAGTTGTGATTGCTGACACCTCGTCCTATCAGGTCTGCAGCAGCCTGCTCAGGGCGACAATGGTACTGAATGGTAGGGAGCATGACACACATTTTGGTATGTGGACCAACCAAAGTGTTGCCACTTTTGTGACTAAAAACTAATTTCTAACCCACACTGGGCAAGACCTAAGCTGTAGTGTAGAGGCTATAGTACCGCTCAAGGAAATGACGTTGATGCTTTACAAATCAGTTTACATTCTCTGTGAATAAAACAGTGTTGTGATTGGTAGGAATAATATCGTAACCGGGGGAAAAACATTTGTCGGATGTTCCGGACCGACACTTCCACCGATAGCCTTAGGTTGTGACCAGGCTTTTCTCTTTGCAGATGAGTAAGCCTGGGACCGAGGCTATGTCTAACCTCATGTACTGTTCAACTGGATTGTGCTAGGTGTAAAAGTCTGTAGATATCTTTGGATTTTTGCAAAATAACTAGCCTACCTGTCAGACCAAGGTAACGGGGCGGCAGTGGTTCAGGGGTAGAGTGCCTGGATGGTAACCGCAAGGTTCAAAGCCGGGCTCCCCTAGAGTTACTGTCGAAGTGTCCTTGAGCAAGACACTGAACCCCTATATGCTCCCGATGTGCTAGTTGGTGCCTTGCATGGTTTCCGCTGCCATCGGTGTATGAATGTGTGGGTGAATGGGTGAATGTAATGCACAATCTCTGTAAAGCGCCTTGGATAAAGGCGCTATATAAATGCACCATTTAACACCTGCGTCACCTGTAGAGTCAGACGTGCTGAGCACGGCAGCGGCGCCTCTCATATTCTCTGCCGAAAATGTACTCCATTGTCCTCTCTCTCAGGGTACTACCGGTAAACACGTGTAAGTGGTGGTATTTAAACTGTGACCGTGATTGATTGACATCATGACGTGGAGTAGCGTGTGTGTTCATGTGTTCCCAAATGCACGTGCATTTGTGTGCCAACTGAGGAGGCGTGCTCATATCAAATCAAACATTTATTGTTGCACTTACAGTATGACGTGGTCTGACCCACGTCTTAGCTAAGCAGTATGAGTCTTTTTAAGTCAAGGGGCATAATAGCACGAACACTCCCCCAATGCTGGCAAGTTGTAAGCATTATGTGCATAATATGGATAACGCATAAAATTGTGTCGTTATGACCTAATAAGGGCATAACGCAATTTAAGACGCAATGCACATTTGGATACAAAAGGATTAAGATGAGAAGAAAAATGCATTTGCAACATCCTATGTACAGTAAGGTCTGACATTTTACTATATTTAGTATAATCATCATCAAGATGAGAAACTCATTTACTTCAGTGCAATGTGTCCAAAGAATTTCACATCAGATAGACAGTGTAATGTCACTTGACTCCAGAAGGGGGCACTAAAAGTAATGGAATGCATTCAAGGATCAATTAATAGTATACAATTAAATCTGAAATGATCTTTTAGTGGACTTTTTAATCCCCGTGGCATGAGTAACGTAAAATCCATTATTATCTCCTTGTGGAGTTTCTAATCCCTCAGGAATAAAGAAATAATAATCCTTGAGCTTGTTAAATCACTCGTTCACAAATGCCGACAAACTATTTTAGAAGGTCAACTGATTGCTTGTCAAGCGCAGACAGTAACACATATTCTTTGACACTGCACTTCACAGCACAAGCTCATCTTTTCAGCACTGCCTTGACAATACTCTTCCTATAACAAGGATACCAGGTCTGCACCACAGACGGGGAAATATCACTGACTGGAGCATGATGATGCCCTGTCAAAACTGACCAGTGTATTGCCATTGAGCCTGGCCTGAGGTCGGTCAGTCAGTCAGTCAGTCAGTCAGTCAGTCAGTCAGTCAGTCAGTCAGTCAGTCAGTCAGTGAGAGAGAGAGAGAGAGAGAGAGAGAGGACATGTGCACCAACTGTAGCCAGCCTGGCCCTGACAACATAGACAACAGTGCTCCCTATGGGCCACCGGAAAGAAGGTCAGCCACCCCAGCCAGGTTTGGAGACTGAGGGAACATTTTAATTGTCTTGGACCGTCTGAAAACTCTCCTACAGTATAGCCTCTGTTCCGTGACCTCTGGCTCTGTTCCCTGACCTCTGGCTCAAACACTATGATGAGATCAATACTGCAAGGGAAAGAAAACACTGCACTGCATGACCAGAAAGGGGTGAGGGGGATCAGCGGGGAGGACTGATACCAAAATTGAGTTGAAAAGTACGACATATCTCCGGAATTGTGAGAATTAAACTGTCTAGATTTTATTCCCCATCTTGCGTACAACGCTTATCCTCCACAATTCACTTGAACAGCTTCAAACCCACAGGGAATCCAAATCGGGGGATTCTAAAGGGCATAACCGCCTGTGGTAGCTCCTGGCAAGCCGTAGAACAGTGGTGAAACATTAGCATATTTGTGTTAGCATCTCATAACCTGGCAGCCCCTGCACTGCAACTGTGCAAAGCTCTGAACAAAGAACACCACAGATTGCAATCTGTCTCTTTTGAAACACTGTAAATGGACAGGGCTCCGGGTTCTCGACCTCTGCTGTGATCAGTCCGAAAAAGCTAAACGCAGAGAATACAGGATGGAATCCACTGTGCATTGCAATTACAATTCAATGCATTATGTCAGTTCATTAAGGCTAATTTACACATTTGGATTTAGTTGTTCATTGTCTTTCCCACAGGGGTATAGTTAGGTATACTCTGCTAGTCTGCTATACACTGACACGAAACAAGACAGGAACGCCCAAAAACGTCACATCCGGCTTTTTACCCTGGGCAGAATTTTCTATGGCTGCCAATGCAACTTTTTCCAATCCTTAATCACATACGGACAAACATCTATGCCGATAATATCTAACTTGCGGAGGTAACGTGCCTTGTCCACGGGCAACAGATCTTTCAACATATGGCATTGCAAATACGTTTGATAATCACTACTCGCAATATTGTTTTGGAAATGCCGCAAATTGCATTGCAGTGAACGAGAGCAAATCGTTCACTGCCCTTACCTGGGGGTGGTGACTCCTGAATACGCATTTTCGTGTCAGTGTATAACAAGCTGGGAAGAGTAAGAGCAATAAAGCTGATAGATGGATAGATACTAAAAGAGACAGCTATATAATTCTCTACACTCTACTTCTCCTGAGCTACAGTACGGCACTACTTTCCCTAACCTCAAGTCAAACATAATGCACAGTGCTGCTGGCAGGATGCCAGCGATGAACTCATGTGCAGCAGTTAATGAGGGGTGAGACTCCATTGCCACAGTCTATCTATTGACAGACTAGACCCTGTCTTAAGGGCAAGTTGTTCACGACTACTGGACATTAGGGCTGCAATGCTTATGCTAGCAGCCCAGCAGACTACCTAAGAAGAGATGCCAATGCAGGCCCAGCAGTTAAGTTAGACCTATAACTTTTCTAATCAGTTGGCCCATGACAGTTTGACGCAGTGAGCAATGGAATGGAGTGTGCTGACGGTCCGTTAGCCTCTGTACCAGGCTTTCATTTTTGTTGGTGCAAAAATTGAAAGCCTGGAGGAACGCATTGGCCGCTCTGGTCTAAAAGTGGGAGTCAACCCTTCCGGGTGGGCGTCGCTCCAAATGATGTGACGTAGCGCTGCACTAGGGGGGAGAGGAGGGGCCAGGGGTGACGGACAGATCGATGAGATCCAATCAGGGCGTGCACAAATCTCAGCCGCGACCCGCCCCTCTAGACCAGAAACCTAACACGTTAGCTCAGGCTAACGGTCCGTTAACCGAGCAGAGCTCTTTTAAAGATATCTATGATGCTCCGTCAACAAGAGCTTCTTGAATTACCGAATGTTGCCGACACATCTATATCACAAACTGCTTGTTGCTCAGAGAGAGGCAGAGTGACCGCGTCATGACAAGGTAGGACGTTGGGACAGATGAGCGTGGAGGGATTAAAACGGCAGAGTGACGTTTTGTTTGTGTGTGTCAGTGTGTGCAGTTCCACCCTCTAAACACACATCCCATGAATCACAGGGTGGATGACCAGTAGTACGCCCCCACCTCCCTCAGCCACAGAATCAATCATGAGCGCCAGTCTAACATAATGCTTAAAACACCAAAAGGGGTTCCCGTCCAGAATGGGTTGGGATAGGGATGGAGCTCGATAACCAATACCCCGAAAAATAATTTAACAAGCTTATCGAGTACCCGTTATCAATAAGCTTTGGGCTTATTAAGCCTGTTATCGAGCATAGCAGCCCATGACGTCATGTTTAAACAATCAAGACAAGAGGCGACCAAGAAATAATAATCATCCATGCTGGCACAAACATCCATCCATCCATCTTCAACCGCTTATCCGTAGTCGGGTCACGGGTAAGCTCCACCAGAGAGCTCCAGACTTCCTTCTCCAGAGCAACAATAGTAACTTCCTCCTGGGGGATCCCGAGACGTTCCAAGGCCAGTGATTCGATGTGTTTCCTCCAACTGCGCCTTGGTATGACCCGGGGTCTCCTCCCACAAACAAGTCGGTCTAAAAGTGTAGTGATACCTGCCAACCAGCGCTGCCCTACAGTAAGTAAACTAAAGTGACGGTACAGTTTCTGTAATATTATTGTATTAGTAAAAAGGTCAAATGCCTTCAATCTGTTAGAAAAGTACTGCATTTGAAGGCCCTAGCACAAGATACTGGTTCTGTTCAGAATTTAATGTCTCACGTCTTTCCACAAAATAATAGAAAATTATCAATAGTGGGCTTGATAAGAACTCGATAGCCTGATCGATAAGGTGCTCGCTATCAATAAAAATGTAAGAGCTCCATCCCAAGTTATAAAGGAGTTTGGGGGGCTGTGATCTCTCCTCACACAGCGTGTTATGAGCAGAGTGGCGCTTTAGATGTCTTTTCTGTAATATCACTCTGACGCGGATTGATACGTGCAAAGTTCGAATGTACATTGTGTTATCAGCACAAATAGTAGCTGAAACAACATGAACCTGAACTGCTCATGGATGTGGATGGCATTTTGTGCGCGCGCGCGCACACGCACACACGCACACACACACACACACACACACACACACACACACACACACACACACACACACACACACACACACACACACACACACACACACACACACACACACACACACACACACACACACACACACACACACACACACACACACACACACACACACACACACACACACACACACACACACCCCTTTTTTTCTCCCTTGTCCTCTCCATCCCCCTCTCTGCATCTTCTATTCTCCTATTCTCCTCATCCTTCTCTATCCTCACCATCTATACTCCTAAACACGCCCCAGCCCCCCTCTCTCCATCTGTCCTCCCTCTGTCCTCCATGAGACACACATCATCATCGTCTTCAGGGTCTCGGTGCTTCAGTGCTTTTAGCTCCCGTCTCAGGGTGCCATTTTCAGACAGATGGGTGAGGACGTGGAACTCAACGCCACTCCAGCGTCCTTCACCCCCTTCAGAGCAGCTGTGGCAGAGTGTATACAGCAAAAAGCCTCACAAAAACACTCAGCCGGAAAGTTTACAAATATCAATGGGGGGTTCGGGTAAATGCATGTAGATTTACTCAAGTACTGCACTTGAGAAAAATATACTTTTAAATAAACTTTTACTTTGCTTTACTTCCACTCCACTGACTAGATCTCAGAGGCAATACTCTTTACTACTCTACACAGTTATTTTACAGCATTAGTTACTTTCAAATTTCAATTATAATACAACACACACATTAACCCATTTAGACCTGAGGACGATTGTACAAATGCCTTCTAAATCCTGACAGTTTTCTGAAAAACCCATGTTTCTATGTCAGTGGTTCTCAAACATTTTCATGTCAAGGAAGGACCCCCAAAAATATGTATGTAATTGGCCACCGACCCCCATCTGAAAATGTGTTGTTCCAGGGACCCCCCAGAAGCAAAGATTTGAGTTAAAAAAGTTCGCTCTGAAGGAATATATTCAAACATTTGGTCCACATTTTCATGATCTTTCAAAAGTACCTACAAGCTCATAGTGCGGCACTCTGTGTAAACACAACATTGGCTTGTGATTGGCTGATCACCCCATAGCCATGATTTGATTGGCTGAGCAAAGTAGATATTGAAGATAGAAGTGAGGGCAGAAAAGTGAAGACGCCAAAAGTGATTGGCCGGAATGACTTTCCGAGCACGGAATGTGATGCATGACGATTGTTGTTTGTATGATGATAAGAGCGCCCTTCACTTGTGTGAAGTTCACACAAGTGTGATTTTTTTGAGGGGCGCTAGCCCATATACAGCTTTTGTCCCCACACGTCTCAAGATTTGCCACTGACAATGAATGGGGAATTCAGGTCAAATGTCCGCTAAATCTTGTCTCCACATGTCTAAAGATTTTCCATTGACAACGAACGGAGACATGACGTCAGAAATTCCACTAAATATGACGTAAATTAAACATCAAAACATTAAACGCCATTGACATTGAAGGGAAAATTCGTTCGTCATATGTAAATGAGCAAATCAGTTAACCAATCACAGGCAACAGGCATTCTGTATGGCCAGTATGAGATGATGCATGATGATGTATGATGATAAAAGCGCCCCTCACTTCACACGGGTGAAAAAAAAACCTGTTCCATTTTCAGATAGGGGTTCCACAACCAAATAAAGGCCATATCAACCGCCGGTGTTTCTGCTGCTGCAAATCAGATTTCTGGTGTAGTAGTACGCCATTTGCCTAAAGACCCCATCCTATCCGCTCAGCACAAGTGCATCACGTTCATCACAAGGCCTATAGGAAGACTAAAGCATGCCACATGTTACACCTGTAAATTATATCTTTTTATAGCATCAACTGTTTGAGCAGCGCTTCACTGAAGCATGGGCTGTAATTGGGGATCAAATGCCAGCTGTTTTCTGACAGTTGCGAGGCAGCACATGGAGCAGAATGCTCCTCCGTTTATCGTTCCTCAGGAGATGATCTTTTCAGCGGGACCGTCAGGCAGCAACCAGAAGCCAAGGAAGGGAACTTGGAATTGGGGAAAGATGTGAAAGTTCTGGATGAGTTGTAGGTGAGGAAGGGTCCGATACACCAGCTGTGCTTCTTTCTTCACCACCCTCAAATGTCCAACTCAAGGCTCATTCATAGTCTGGATTTTCGGTGGTGAGGTGACCACCGCTCCGGTGGTGAGGTGACCACCGTTGCTATAATAACGTTGAGCGGTGGTGAGTCAAAACAGAGAAAAGGGCTGGGTCGGTGGCGGTGGTTTGCTCTTCACCGCGGCACGTGACGTCATGTTGTAGTTCAGTGGTCACCTCACCACCGAAAATCCAGACAATGAATAACGCTTTAATGTTGTGCAGCCACAACCTCGTCTAGTCCCACTTGGAAGAGGCCGGCCTGCATGGTGCTCTGTACAGAGGACAGGTGGTGATTATTATGTTCAGTCTGCTCTTTGTGAAGTGCAAATCTACGGGGTGGAATGACCGCGGCAACGAGTGCCTTGAGGGACAACTGGACCACTCAGGTTCTTGGCTATTGGAACAGGAGTCACCAAGGGTGAGAGAAGGAGAAGGAAATGGAAAATATCCTCTAGGGGAACGACGTTCCAGAGGAGAAGATAAGCTCAGTGATGTCTGCACTGAGCTTATGTTGTAGTGACTGATGGAATGACTGGAAGGCAGTCGCTCCCAGGAGAGCTCTTGATAACATTTAGCCTCCAGGTCTTCTCACTGGAGGCCAGGAGGCACACGCACACGCACACGCACACGCACACGCACACACACACACACACACACACACACCAGTGGAGGGGAAAATTTGAATCAATTGGAGTCCCAAATCATTCCCGAGCGCAGTTTAGCATGAAACAGAATAACCCAGTACTCCCCTTAACTCTCCCCCTCCTCTAACCATCTACTGTAGCCTTCTCAAAGTGGTGTCCGGCAACCCCCAGGTGTCCTCGAGGTGGTGCTGAATACAAGCTTGTAGATCTGCCATTTTCAAAACATCTTGAAAAAATGTGGACAAATTTGGAATATTCTTTAAACATTTTAACGATACAAATCCTATGTGGGGTTTCCTGGCACTAAAGATCTTCTGATGGGGACCCGCGGCTAAATACGTATAATTGGGGGTCCTTGATGTTTGAGAACCACTGCTCTATCCCACCATATAAGTGGATGGACATTATACGTAGAAAATGTCCATCTGTATGCAATCAGTGGTCCAGTGAGTTCGATCCATCCTCTCATTGCTCTTTGTATTCAATTTGGCTGCTCCCTGCAGCCCAGTGTGCGTGCATGCGTGTCTGGCAGGTAAATGTGTATTACATACTGTTACAGGGCTATGTACGGGTAAATCTGATTATGGCCGTCTCACCAATCAGTGCTTTTAGACCAGTCCCCAGATGGGAAAAAACCCTTTGACCCTGTAGGCATTCTTGCAGAAAAGTAAAGTGTTGTTTCTATATGATTTTATGTGCTGAATCCGTTTCTGCCGTATGCTGAGTGGAAATGTCGGGGTCACGGTGGCACAGTTGAGGGTTCCAGTTTTTTGGAACAACACTTTCTCGATGGACAGCAAGAAGCCTGGTTCCCAGTCTGATTCACTGTGTTCCGTGATTTGTTTTGTCAAGCGAAGTGACAAAACAAATCATGGAACGCAGCAAATTACTCTGGAGACCAGGCTCACAGGGCATTTATACGATTTATTTATAAAAATTATAGCCAATTTCCATTTTTCTGTGGTTGATTATGCTAATTTCTGGTATCACTCGTACTTACGTACTTTTTCTCAAGAATGCCTACGGGCGTCAGGCTTTTCAGGACCGGTCTATGTTGGTGGTTGTGTGGTCTGAGATTCTTAGAGACGGACAGCTCCTCATCTAATTGGTGGAGAAATAGCGCATGAAGGACACCAGAGCTATGGTGAAAGCTCTAATTTGATTATGTGTGCGTCCTTTAAAGAGAGAGAGAGAGAGAGAGAGAGAGAGAGAGAGAGAGAGAGAGAGCGCACACACCCAAAACACACTATTTGTGTACTGTGCTGTATGTGCATATACTGTTATTACTGTGTATATTACGCACAGCATGTATGGGTTTTGATGACCATGCAGACTTATGCAAAGGCTAAAATGTAATTTTCATTGCATGTTATTTAGACAGATACTAGGCTAATTGTTTACCTGGTATCCAGTTTGAATGTACAGATTACTATTTTGATTGTTGTTCAGACTGATGGTAGGTTCTGTATTTGATGTATGTACTACTTGCTTATTATTGAGTATTATTAAGTTGCTCTAGACTAGAGCTTCTGCTAAATTGTAAATTCTATGCTCCCTCTTCTTTCTAAATTAGTTTTTGTCCATATTTGCCGAACACACAAAGCATTACTTTAATACTGAGTCATACAGTCAGGTTATGGCACGACCATGCTGTTTTTATTCTTTATTGTTCTCTCAGCTGTCAACAGGCCCACTAACGAGGCCCTTGGTTGATGTAGTGCTTCAAGAGCACTCATACCGAATGATGCACTTAATTGGTATACAAACCGAGATAAGTCCTGCGCCCCCAGAAGAGAGGTTATCCACGGCACAGAAGCTCCAAAATGAGCTCCAAACATCAATATATTGTTCCACAATCTTTCCATTACAGCCAACTATTGCTATTACAAGACTAAAGAATGTAAAATGCTAGCAGTGTCTTGAGACTGTGCTGCTCATGAAAAAAACAATCCCATGCTTAGAGCCCTAGAGCTAAAATATAAAACGAATTAAGTTAAATTATAACGGTTTCCTATCTCTGTAGGAATATTGTTTAATTAGAAGAGTAGAGTATGTCAGCAATCACCATACTGTCCAATCAGATGAGGACAAAGCGCACAAAAGCCTTGGGAAGAGTTCCGAAACGCTGGCCAATTGGAGGGGACAGAATAGAGAGTTATTGCACGATTTAAACGATTTTAAATGATTTAAACGTTTTCAATGAGTGCAATATCAATAGTTTGCTTGCCTATAGGCAACAACATTAATTATATTTAGGGTATAAGTGGAAATGGTTTAAGGGTGGTGCTAGGAAGGCCATGGGGGTCACCAAAATCAGCAGGGTTCATCAGCATCATGAATGTGTGCAGCAAATTCCATTGCAATCCACCCAGTATGTTTCGAAATATGTTGTTTAGAATTAGGACCAAAGTGTTGGTCAGACTGATTGGTGGACTTACTCTGCATGGCTTTTATCTCCGTTGCTCGTCGGCAGTATTATTGTGATAATATATATACCTCCCTACATCCTGTAGACTAGAGCAACCAAAAAGCCTAAAGCATTTTAAACCCTTCAGTAATAAATAGTGTCCAGTTGAACGTCACCACACAGTGAAAAGCACAAAACCCTCACAATTAATGAAGCTGGCTGGTGTGAATTTAATTGTCTCGATATCACCAGTCCTACACTGTAGGAGGCAGCGCTAAGGCCCCAAGACTCCATCAGTGGCATCAGGAAGGCAAATGAGCCTTCCCTCTGTCAGCATGGACACAATGAATGAAAGGTCCAGACTTGGCCTGAGTGAACGATGGTGCTCACTCAGAAAGGGAATGTCTGCATGCTGTCTCGACGCACATCAATCACTCACTCTCTGGGCATAGCTCATTGCATCTGTCCACTCCACCGCATCACTAATGACGATCCATGAGGAGAGAGAGATGCGGACTGACGACAGACATTATAGGACAGAGGAATGGGAATCGAGAGAGAAAGAAGAATGAATGGCCAGGCAGGTGCAGGCAGACAATCAGACAGACCCAACTTCCTGGTACAATACTCTCTAGGCTATAGCTTGCAGTCAACTCAATACGAAAACTGTTACTATAACTTCCCGCCTGGACTACTGTAATTCCCTTCTCTTTGGTCTCCCCCACAAACTCCTCCATAAACTCCAACTAGTCCAGAATGCTGCTGCCCGTATCGTCACCAGAACCCCTGTCATCAGTCACATCACCCCTGTTTTACACCAACTCCACTGGCTCCCCATCAAATACCGTATCGACTTCAAAATCCTTCTCCACACATTCAAGGCCATCCATAACCTCCCCCCCCCCCCCCCCCCCATACCTGTCTGACCTTGTCCACGTCAACATCCCCACCCGGTCTCTCAGGTCTGCCTCCTCAGTCCTCCCTCACCCTGAAAGTCCTCCCAGCCCGTCTGTCCACCATGGGCTCAAGAGCCTTCAGCCGCTCTGCCCCTCACCTCTGGAACTCCCTCCCCCCTGACATCAGAAACATAGACTCTATCACCATATTTCAAACTCACCTCAAAACCCACCTGTTTAGGCAGGCCTATGACTCTGTGTGACCTCTGTGTCTTCTGCTGCAAGCTGTGCCCTAGTTTTATTTTTTCCTGCTTTTAACTGTGTTCTTGTACTGCTTTTAATCTGTACGGCGAGTGCCCTGAAAGGCGCCTTATAAATAAAATGTATTATTACTTGCGCAAGCAGAGCGCGCAAGTAATAATTTCGCCTGGTCCGTATGCCCCGTCCCAGCCAACCCGCCACAGTATACCGCTAATCAACTTACAAATTATATATATAGTATATGTATGACTAGCTCTCAATGATGACGTAAGAAATATGGTCATTTATGTAATCTGGTCCCAGAAAATCAGGCACAAATTTGCTGTTTTATTTGCATACGCATCAAAAGTGGCGGGTTGGCTGGGACGGTTTTTGGCGCAAAGTAACCACAGTATACCGCTAATCAACTTACAAATTATATATATAGTATATGTATGTATGACTAGCTCTCAATGATGACGTAAGAAATATGGTCATTCATGTAATCTGGTCCCAGCAAATCAGGCACAAATTTGCTGTTTTATTTGCATACGCATCAAAAGTGTATCCTTCACAGAGATACTGAGATTCCACAGTTTAAAGCGGTCGAAAGTACTTGCGCGCTCTGCTTGCGCACTAGTTGGCCATTTATGGCCTACTAGTGTGCAACAAGCAAGTATGCACTCGACAGAGTGCAGTTCTAGTTATTATTATTATTACTATGGACGACACCACGATAAAGCATTACACTTGCTTACAATGGCATTTAATGTTTGTGTTAGGACAAGAATCTACACTATAGATGAATATAGGAGGGGCTAGCCCCCCTCAAAAACTGAAAAGGAAGTAAAAAAGGGGGAAAAAACATATACAGTAAGGGGGAAAGGGGGAAAGGGGGTGGGGGGAGTCAGACTTTACGAGGGCCAGTTTCGAATTGCAGCCGTCAGTAGGTGCCCTTTGAGAGAGGTTTTGAAGGAGTCAAGGGATTCACATTAATGGCTTAATGGCTGTTGGTAGGGCGTTCCACATTTTGGTGGCATAGGAGCGAAAATAATTTAGTTCCTTGTTTGTGCCGAATCTGGGTTGTTGAACTCCCTCTGGAGTTGTGGGTGTGGACTTCGTTGACATTAAGGAAGTATAGAAAGGTACATGGTATCTTGGTGGTGTAGCGAATCTTGTGGACTAGACCCATACACTGACACCACATAAGACAGGAACGCCCAAAAACGTCACATCCGTTTTTTTACCCTGGGCAGAATTTTCTATGGCTGCCAATGCGACTTTTTCCAATCGTTAATCACATACGGACAAACATCTATGACGATAATATCTAACTTGCGGAGGTAACGTGCCTTGTCCACGGGCAAAAGATCTTTCAACGTATGGCATTGCAAATACGTTTGATAATCGCTACTCTGCGCAATATTGTTTTGGAAATGCCGCAAATTGCATTGCAGTGAACGAGAGCAAATCACAACTTCCCCTGGGGGTGGTGACTCCGCCCTGAATACGCGTTGTGGTGTCTCTGTCATCAACCCTAAGCCATTCCAGCCTGTCAAAATGGGCAGGGGTGAGGTGGGTTCAGGGAGTGAGGCCTAGTAATAGCCTGACCAGTTTGTTTTGGGAAGTCTGTAGCCTTTGAGGTGCTGTGGTACCAAGAGGTGCATGCATAGTCGAAGAAACCTTGTACAAGGGCTCCTGTTAGGGTCTTGTTTTTGTTGACCAGTGAGGAGATCGTGTATAGGAATCTTGTTCTTTGGTTGACTTTTTTTATTACGTTGGTGGCGTTTTACAGCGAAAAGATTTGCCTCCAGGATGGAACCTATGTAGTTAATTTCATCTTTTCGTGTGATAATATTGTCACCCGCTCTAACCAAGAAGCCATCTGCCAGCTAAGACTAACAGTGCAGACTGTCGCTGTGAGTATGTCATAAGCTCTTTCACTGTGTTCATTGATACGTATCCAGATTTATGTTACATGAAAAAGGGATAAGACAGATCAGCTTGCTTCCAACGCACCTCAGGCGAGTCAAAGGTAAAAAGTAGTAGGTGGGGATTACCTTTCCAAGAGCACGCTGACAGGTAGTCTAACCAACCTAATAAAGGGTGAGCTGAGAGGAGCCATGCTCTTTATCTTACAGTATCTCATCAGTCAGTCCTGTGAGCTCAGCAGCTACAGATTGGACAGTCAGGACACAAGGTCTGCATGTAGAGAAACCACTATCCTCCACTAGCAAAACACACAAAGTCTATGCACCGTTGCGCACAAAACCAATCAACCACACACACACACACACACACACACACAACCGCACGCGCGCGCGCACACTCACGCACGCACACGATCACCCCCAGTCACAGGTAAATTCCCCTTTAGGCTAGTGGTTAGGATATTGGCTTTCCAAGCTATGGAGACCATAGATCGATCCCCGGGTGACACACACAAAGGAAGAGTGAATAAGAGACAGAGACAAAAGAGAAAATGAATAAGGTTTGTGTGAGTGTGCTCCTTTTGGCCATGTTCAGGGGGCCTACGTCTACAGTACGTCTGTCTGCTAATTAAACGTTGGCTGTATTAAATATGGGCATATTAAAGCCTAATTCGAAATCTCAGAGTCATGTAGCAGACATATACTGTAGATCACAAGCAGGCAAATTAAAAACATAACACTGATCACGAGAACTATTTTCCAAACCGTTTTGCACTGTAGAAGAAGCAGTGTCCTTTACGACAAAAAATAAATAAATAATACGTTTAGCATAGTTTCTCTGCAAATTGTGAGACCTGTAATCAGAAAAAAAGCTCTGAAAACATGGCCAAGCTAGAGGTGTGCATAGTTGAGCCACGTGGCTCACAGCCTTCCATCTGGGGCATCAGTCTGAAAACTCCCTTCTTTAATCAGACCAGTGTGTGTCCAGTGGAAAACCTCGTATGAATCTGATCTCAGGTCAGAATGGGTTAAACTCCCCAGTTGCTCACCCAGTGCAACACCCCTTCTTCCGGGATGGAAAAGTGTGAGGGCGGGGCTTATTTGGGTGTATAATAATAATAATAATAATAATAATAATAATAATAATTTGGGTGTATGTGACGGATTTTTGTCATCTCGCAGGAGCAGTATAGTGTCACCTCCGCTCGCAAACCCGTGCGCAAGCTTGTGCACATTTATTTATTTGACAGGGACAACGCTCATTAATCAACATGTCAGTTTTCACATCAATGTAAATGGGCCAGAGTTAGCCAAAGCTAAATTTCATCTGTAGTCCCTGGGCAGGCTCTTAAAAAGTAAATGATAAAAGAAAGACAGAGTGTAGCTCGTGAGTCGAGCCCATTGGACGAAACCACATTTACCTTGAGACCCAAAATAGATATTTGGTGTCTCCCCCAAACTTTCAAAAATAGTACAAATAAAATTGTCGCTTGTAGATGGGCTATTTAAAAAAATGTAATTATAATACACATACTATACAGGTATATTGGTATAGTGTATTTCAGCACCAAGTTTGCTTTGGCTTTTTTAGCACCCTCTGGTGGATTTACAGACAGACAGACAGACAGACAGACAGACAGACAGACAGACAGACAGACAGACAGACAGACAGACAGACAGACAGACAGACAGACAGACAGACAGACAGAATCACAATAATGTTGCACTCACTACATGCAGGTCAACTGTGACATTTATACAAATGATGCTGTTGCTGCTGCTTGTTCTGGTGGATTCTCTGAGAGTAAAACTGAGATTAATAACAGCAGCTTATAGTGCATGGCCCATCTCTGATTTACAGGTAGACGCTGATGGTTTGCAAAGAGGTTAACTATGAATCAATTAGAATGTGAGGCAGAGCATGAAATGTGATAATTGTAGTTGTGCTACAGTACTAAAACACAGCTGTTTTTGGCATGAACAGGCAAGGGGGTTGTGTTTTTCAGATAATAGCAGCAGCTTTTTTAAGTACCACAAGGAGGTAGAAACATAGCCTCTCTGGGAAGCAGCTAGTTACTGCATACTGTAGTCTGCTAACCTTGGACCTGCAAAATATCAATCTAAAATAATGTGCAATGAATGCATTTGCATTTTTTGCCATAAGTCAGCCATTTAGAATTAAAGAATTTAAGTTGAAGAAGGGATTTACACAAGTTCAAATGAAGCAGCATGCATCATGAGATAAATGTGTCCTGTGAAAACATAAGCCCCGATTATTGTAAGAGTGTGTGTGTCTGTGCGCGTGCGTGCGTGTGCGTGCGTGCGAGTGCATGTGTAATTTTTCCTTGTACAGTACAGTATGTACAATGTTTTAGTTACTTTGAAGATTTTGAATATTAATGAAATTAATGAATATTTCATTCAAGCTTGTCGATCTTCCATTAACTTTTTATTTGATTTGGTTGAGCAACCCATAGCGATGATTTGATTGGCTGAGCGAAGTACGTATTGAGGAAAAAAGTGAGGACAGAAAAGACGGAAAAGAGAGGACGCAAATTGTGATTGGCCGGAATGAGATGATCTACGATGATGCATGATGATAAGAGCGCCCCTCACTTCACACAGGTGTGATTTGTTACTTTGGTACTGTATGTATATGTTGATGCCAATAGCACGTGAAAGGCCTTTTACATAACAGAGTTTATACTGTGTATTTTTACTTTTACTTAAGAAAATCCACCACTTCTTCCACCACTGCCATAATGAGAGGCAGATTTAAAAAAAAAATCTACCCAAACCTTTTGTTTGTTTTATTGTATACAAAATGAATGAGTTCTATAAATAGGAGAGGGGCATGATACGATTAGTCTGGTAAAGCCGGGTTGCTGAAGTGTTTTCAGTGTATGTGTGTGGTTAGACACCCCCCACTCCTCCACACTCTGAGCCTCACAGCTCCAAACATTGCCACATGTAGGCCACAACATTGCATTAACCACGTTAACCCTGCCGTCACTATTTTGGGTATAGAACCCAGAACCGGGAGGAACGGGATTCAACATTGAGGAACTGGAATCGGTTCCATCACATTCTGAACCTTTTCCGTTTTATCACAATGTCAGAGCTCAGCTGGAATGTGGACATCACTTCAGCTATACAATTACAATGCCAATGAAACTCAAACTCTTGATCACCATAACTTGAGAGAGAGTATATACAAATGGAACCAATGGACCCATTTGGTTCCATTGGTTCCATTTGTATATACTCTAAGAGTTACAGACCTGTAAGGGTCCATTTGGAACCCCTATTGGAATTGTTAAACAGAACAGTTATGGAATCGGACCGTTAAGAGGTAATAGTTAAGGAACCAGAGTCAAATTCTAAAGGATCCCAACCAGGGGGGCAGTCAGACAGATATTTTGTGAAGCCACTAAGGAAATCAGGACTTCCTGAAAGTTCATATAATGGCCTGTTGTGGCGCTGTCATTGGGCCCAAAAAACCCCATATCTCCATAGAGATCCATGTATTTGGGCCCAACTTCACCTAGACTGTATTACCTTAATAAACATGGTCATGAATACTTTCTGCTTCCAGTTACTAGTTAAAAGTCTCATTTCTCATGTCATAATATTCTTTTTGGAAAATTATGGTCCCATTTATTAAAAAAATTACCTTAAAGTCACGTATGTTCTGAGGGGCGTGGCTACCGTTACAGTCTATGATCGGGAGCCACCCCCCGTTTGAGTCAAAATAAAAACCAACGAAGAAGAAGGGGGGAAGTCCCGCCTCGTTGTCTGGGCCAGCCAATGGCCAGCTGGGCCCAAACGGATCTAGAAAGATGGCGAGTTACAGTTCAAGGACTGACAGGCTTCATTTTACGTCCATATCAGACCCGGAGAACGCTTTGTCCTGCATATTTCTTACAGTCTATGATCCCAACGCTCATTTTGGGAATGTCATTATTGGCTTGTAGATCGGATATTTGTGCTGCACAACACCGTTGTATGACAAAGTGTAAAACAAGGCTTAAAGGTATATTCAGTGATTTCACTTAATTCAAATATCACTTATTTTTTTGTTTTGTTGTGATAATCCTCCCTACTATAGGGTGTGCTGGCCATATAAGGAGTTCCTCCCTGTCCCCAGTTAACCCCTGGGGGTCAAAAAACCTTAGGTTTCGTTTTTGACTCTCTATCCTGATTGGACGAAAGGCTGGGTCCCACAGCCAAAAACGAAACCTAAGGTTTTTTGAGTGAAATCACTGAATATACCTTTAAGTGATTAAAACACAGAATAAACACCTTTGACAGGGGGAGCGAAAGGAATAATATGTCTGTGTTACACAACAGCACTATTTAAGCACCCAGGGTGCTGCCTTCCTAGTAAAACACTACGGTTGGCTTTAGCTAAGTCTTAGCGACAAGCGTAGGTCATTAGTTCACTAGTGTGGGAAAATATGATCATATAGCTTTAAAAAAATGCCTGACTTTTGGACATTTGTAGTAATAGCAAAACCTCAAGTGTAGTGCTTTAATGTGTCGTCCACTCACAGTTAACAGTTTTTGTATTGAGTTGTGCTTGAAATGTACTGTAATTCTGCAAACTGTTAATAAATACAAAGACTTGTTTACAAACGAAACCTTGCTGTCTGGCAAAAATCCATACCTCAATATTTATGCCAAAAGTCTAAATAGCTGTGAATATGACTATGGCTTGTTATTTTACATTTTAAAGTGTAGCAACAGTGAAAATGGCACATTGTAAGTCAAAAGTGCACTCAATTTTACACACAGAGCTCTTATTTTGAGGTCAACCGACTGGACGTGAAGGGTTAACATTGGACACGTGCTAAGCTCTGACCGTTCAATAAACAAATAAAAGGCCAGTAGGTATAGTGGTCTGGCATTGCGGTTTGAATCTGACATAAGGAAGGCTTTATAAGCCGATTGCTGCATTCTTGTATTTTCACACGTTGGGAACTAGGGTATTTATATAGCGCTTTTATCCAAAGCACTTTACATAGATTGTAAAATAAATTGACCAATTCAAACTTCAAAGTTAACACACATTCATACAACGATGGCAGAGGACGTTTCTTGGCCTTGTGCTGCGAGTTGGTGTATTGCAGCTTTGCAGATATCGTTGCCCTCAGGCAGAAACCTTGCATCTCCATATCTGAACTTTTGTGTTATTTTCCCCCCGTAAATGAATACATGAAAACATATTCATGCAAGAGTGTCGCTCAGTCAACAGCAGTGAAAATATTTTCACTATTTTAAAATGTTAAAAAAAAATTTTTTAAATGAATGGTTTTGGACATAAGGGTTAGGGTTTAAGGTCCTTGACATGAACACATTTTTGAGAACCACTGATCTATGAAATCTAAGAAAAACACCAAACCAACCATAGAGCAATTTCATATTTTGCAGTGTGATGTGGCTTACAGAAGAAAATGTGCTGTTATTATGTGGCCCAAAAATAAGATATGAGCGGATGCTACGAAAGGACATGACCTGAGATCCTGAATGTCTGTACAGTAGCTTTCCCCTTTGCAGTGGTGGACAAAAGTACATTACATTTAGACAAGAACTGTACAATTTTGTGGTACTTTTAATGTACGCGAGTATTTATATTTTCTTAATAGCTTATATTTCTGAGAGGCAATTGTACTATTACTCCACTACAATTATTTTGCATCTTTAATAACATTCACCACCGCTCTATTGTATGCACTATACGGACCATACGGATGAAAATCAGCTTTTGGCTAACTCTGGCTTATTTACATGGATGTGAAAACTGACCGTGCACCCTGGAAAATTAAAAAATACAATATTAGACTAATATTTAATTTACTTTTATACTTTTATTCAAGTATTTTTCTTAAATACAGGACTTTTATACTAATTTTGGTAATTCTACTTTCATTAAAAAAAATAAAATAAACTGATAGTACTTCTTCCACCCCTGCCCCCTTCAACACTGCTTTAATAAAAAGGAAAGGCACTGCAGCCAAATGGGAACGTCCAGAAATGAAGGGTAGTCATTTCCCCAACCACCTGGCACTTTGAAATCCAATCACACAAAACCTACTGATGCTCAGCTACAGTGAGACGTTTGGGACGAACACAAACAAAGAGACTTCTTCTACTAGCCCTGGCAGTCCATGTGCAAGTGTACCAGTGTCAAAGCCGAAGACGGCAATCCAAACTAACATACCTGACCTGTACAGTGTCCGAGTCAAAGCATGAGTTAGAAATGCCACATCCAGTTCAAATACGAGCGAGTGTCAGTGGCTCAGGCCGTAGATTAGTTGAGTGGGAATTGGAAGGTTACCCAGTTCTATTCCCAGCTACCCCTGGGATAGTGTCGAAGTGTCTTTGAGCAAGACACTGGACTAAGGGGTCCAGTGTCTTGCTCAAAGACACTTCGACTGCTCCCCATGGTGAGCAGGTTGGTGCCTTGCAAGGTTTCCTCTGCCATCGATGTGTGAATGGGAGTGTGAAGGCAATGCACATTGCATAGCACTGGGCGCGATTTTCTGGCAATGCTGAAAAATCTGCCATTCATTTTTCCCATAAAGATAAAGATAAACAAAGGATATTTATTAAAATGTAGTATATCATATAATTAAATATATTTAAAAAGAAAGTCACAGAATCAAAGGTTATATGGTCATGAATCACCAGGATCCTGGATGGCTTCATTCTAGGCTTAAAATAATTGATTGTTTTGTAAATCTCTATTGGAAAAATGAATGGCCGATTTGTCAGTGGAACCAGAAAACCACGCCCACTGCTATGTCCAATTGTTTTTATAGGCTGCCATTATCCTATGGAAGTCAAAAATGACAAACATTCCTTTTGCTTTAAGTAGCATGTGACATGTCAAACTAGGGGGTTTTCATGATTCTGAATCCATTCCAAGCATTAGTTTTGCACAAAAAACACTCCTTGAGCTAAAAGCAGCCATAGCCACTTGCCCAAAGGTGCTATATAAATGCATCATTTAGAGCTTAGCCTTTCTCACAAGCTTGTGTGTGTGTGTGTGTGTGTGTGTGTGTGTGTGTGTGTGTGTGTGTGTGTGTGTGTGTGCGTGTGTGTGTGTGCGTGCGTGCGTCTCATGTCTCCAGTGGGTGAGTGAGAGAGACAGAGTGAAATGAATAGAAGGGGAACAATGGGAAATAGAGGTCAGGGTACCCTGTGACAGCAGAGCTCTGTCGACAAGACTCTACAGCCCCTCACTGTGACACCTGAAGCCAATACCTGCCTGTCACACTCAGCACCCAGAGAAGGAGCCAGTGGGGAACGGACACTACAGTATCTCAACCTGTACGTGAGGATATTGCAAGTGGGCCCCAAAATAATTGGCAAAACACTGCCCACCCGTCTGAACACTTAACATGGCGGCCGCGAACGCTTGTGATGTGGAATAGGTAGAGAACCACTGCACTAAAGCCTTTACTGGATACGACTGAATCAAACGACTGAAAGACTGCAAGCTCAATTTCTTCTCCAATCAGCTAAGATAAATGGAAGGGAAAGTACCACGCAACAGAAAACTATGATCAACTGTTTTATACAACATGACATAATCATATAAGTAAAATAAGTAAATAAATCCTTATCTGCCAATACATCCTTTAACAGCAAAAGAGAGAAGTGTCCGGTCTGTGCGAACAACTGGCATATCGATACATGGAACAGTCAGGTGCTACTGTATGTCGTCTGTACTCGGTGTACTGTACCTTGCGCTGGAAGATTACCAGTAAACGTCACCAGTAGCAGGATAGTGGATATATTTTTTCGTTTGTAATAGTAAGTCCGACATTTCCCCTTGAGGAGAGTTTGTGCTGTTTGTTCAGTACATGCACCCATGCTAGTTCTCATCCTGTTCTGTAATGGGTCTCTCTAGCTGGATGACTGCTGAGATGGAGGAGGCCAGAGGTTGAGCGGCTAACCTACAGTATCATAATTGGCAGAATGACACTTCACTCTCAGCAGACGGTACCAAACAGCACATCCACTCATTATTTTATTGCTATTTTATGCTATTGGTTCTAGGGATGTCAGGGGTTAACCGGCTAACCGATCCACTTGAACATCTTCTTTACAAACATTGCAACAATGCTGGTTAACAAACTGCCCTCCCACTCTGGGCGTTTTGGTGTAGAGCACATCAAAGATGTTTTTAAAATGGCAATGGTAACAACTGAGGAGGTACTTAAAAAACTGAGTGCTCTCCAACCCCACAAGGCCACTGGCCATGACAATATTCCCTCCAAATTTCTCAGAGACTCAGCCATTTCCATAGCTCCCGTCATCACCCACATAGTAAACCTCTCCATCAAACAGGGACAGGTCCCCCAAGATTTTAAACTGGCCAAAGTAACCCCCCTGTACATAAAAGGGAGTAAATTAGAACCCGGCAACTACCGCCCTATTTCTATTCTAAGCTCCATCTCAAAAGTGATGGAAAAAATAGTCTATGAACAGGTTGAAAAGTATCTTGCCACTAATAAATTGCTGTACGAGTTCCAATCTGGTTTCAGAACATCCCACTCCACTGACACATGCCTCCTCTATTTGAGCGACCACATCAAACACGAGGTGGACGCTGGAAAATACTGCAGCATGGTCATGCTGGACCTCCAAAAGGCTTTTGACACCGTGAACCACTCCATACTGGTTAACAAGCTTAAAGCTATTGGTTTTGATAGCACATCAGTGAGCTGGATGCAATCCTACCTGGAGGGGAGAGAACAGATGGTGGAGGTGAACGGAACATTGTCCCCTCCCCTCCCAGTGAGCTGTGGCGTCCCACAAGGAAGCATACTAGGGCCTTTACTGTTCCTAATATATGTTAACGACATGACATCAGCTTGTGACTGCAACTTGTTCCTGTTCGCAGATGACTCAGCACTGCTGGTCTCGGACAGGAACAAACTGCAGGTTGAAAAGACCCTCAGCTCTGAACTCGGTAGAATCTGCACCTGGCTCGCTGATAAACTATCCTTACACCTGGGAAAAACTGAATCCATACTCTTCGGATCAAATAGTAATCTCAGCAAGGCAGATGGCTTCTTGGTTAGAGTGGGTGACAATATTATCACACGAAAAGATCAAATTACCTACCTAGGTTCCATCCTGGAGGCCAATCTTTCCGGTGATAAAATGGCCACCAACGTAATCAAAAAAGTCAATCAAAGAACAAGATTCCTTTACAGGATCTCCTCACTGGTCAGCAAAAACACCTTGAAGACCTTAACAGGAGCCCTTGTACAATGTTTCTTTGACTATGCATCCACCTCTTGGTACCACAGCACCTCAAAGGCCCTTAAAACAAGGCTCCAGACCTCCCAAAACAAACTGGTCAGGCTCCTACTTGGAGGAAGTACCCTCACTAAAAACGCCGGGACAACGCTCCACACGTCCCAAACTCTTCTCCCTTCTGGCTCCAAAACTGTGGAATGCACTTCCCATTGCAGTCAGAACTGCAGCATCACTCCCAATCTTCCGCCGTAGCCTGAAAACCCACCTTTTCAGACTCCATCATGGCCCATAGCACTTACCCTAACCCCTTAGATAGCATTTCTGTTGGCTTAGATAGCATTTGACACAGACTTATAGCATGTTATGTAGACAGCACTATAATTGTATTGTATATAGTCATAGCACGCCATAGTACATATGTATAGCATAGTAGTAAATATGTATAGTTTATATGTATAGTGTATGTATAGTTTCATTATATAGATATTCCACTGTTACCTTCTTAGCTTACGCATGTTTCATGATAAATGCTTTTATGTGATGTATTCCCATGCTTTTGTTCTTGCTTAAATGTAAGTCGCTCTGGATTAAGAGCGTCTGCTAAATGCCTAAATTGTAAATTGTCGTCCACTCACAGTTAACAGTCTTTGTATTGAGTTTGTGCTTGAAATGTACTGTAAATTCTGCAAACTTTTAATAAATATTTCAATCAATCAATCAATTAGCCGACCGTTAAGAAACATCCGGATATTTTTATCAGCTTTAACGGTTAATTTGCATAATAATAAATACGTGTTCTGATCTTAAATCTCTTTATTTTAGATCGTTTTTAGTAATAGTACAACATAAACATTACAGAGACTGTACTTGTCACTGTACAATACTTTAAAACAGTTGTCATGTTGCACACATGCCTAAAATTGTTCTTATTTGCGCCGCCCAGCTTGTCACACTCCAGGCTGCATGAACAGCGCTCGGGCTCGGTTTTCTGCCCCCTCAATGTCCCAAAGTTCTCTGTTGTACTTCTGGCTAGTTGGCTACAAGGGTAGCTTTGCGGTAGTCGAAATGTAAGCGAGTGACAGCGAGACGAGATGAACACATGTCGACCATTTAAATGCAGAGACGTACTTGGCATTATTAATTCCATTATTGGCCAAGGCAATTGGCCTGGAGGGAGAACGTTTACAGCCGCTGCCACTTCCTCCTCCTCCTCCTCCAATCCATCTCCCCACACTGGCACGGCTTAGCCTATGGCTATCAAGTTAGCCATATGTGCTATCGATGTTTGAGGGTTTTTTCGTCAGCGAAAAGTCAACAAACAGAACACGGTGACATGCATGCTGATCTTCATTAATAATTTAAAAAAAGTGGCTTTATAGGTTGCTCAGATCTGGACTGGATTTATTTATGTTTTGGACTAGAACCGGCAGACCTCTGTACTGTAGACGCGCAGATGCATGCATCATGCAGATGCGATGCGTTGTTTATTGATGATTAAGCCTACAACAATTTATTTATATTGTTAAATGTTGCTTTTTTGTTTGCCTTTTAAAAAAGGAGCATAAATAAATGTATACCATTCGTCTACCAACTTTAATTATGTAGCCTATACATTACATTACACTATTACATTTGGGGTAGCCTATTAAAAAAAAGAAAAAAAATCAACCACTATCCGTTAATGACCCGGTTAATCCTGTCGGCTAACCGGCTGGGAAACTATCCGTTACTGACATCCCTAATTGGTTCACATTAGAGATAATTTTCTAGGAATTGCACAAACTGTAAAGTCGCACTCGCCCTGTCTCAGCCTCACTCTTTCAGGACTATGCGGCCAATGTTAAGGTAATATCAATATCAATGAAGAAATTCAATGTTCCTTATTATGCGAGTGGATGGGGAATTAAAGTGACGCAATTACTGTATAAAGTGCCAGCTGAGACTTGCAAATGAGCTTACAGATGGATTCATGGGAATACTTTATAACTCTGCACTGCTGGATTGACAGTCAAGCTACTTGGGGAAGAAAAACAAACGTCAGCCATGCATGTAGGAGGAAACCCACGGGAGACATGATGGTTTACCTGCTGAAAAACTAATTTCACCATCTGGCATCTGGAGTCTTATTCCTGATCGCTTAGAGACAGCGGAACATTAGCCATTTTATTCATAATGCAAAAAGGCATTGTCTGATAAAAAACACATTTTACATGAGCCAGAGTGACACATCTACACTGCAATAATAAGCCAGAGTGACACATCTACACTGCAATAATAGAATACAACAGTAGAAGCTGTGCATGTTGTATACATGCACAAGTAATTGCAGCATACAGTAAATGCTCATGGACCTGCAATACAGAGAATGCAAAGCAAGCAAATACTGAGATGAAAGTCTTCGACCACTTCGACCACAAAAATACATTATCTTTGCAGTGGTGCCTTTCACAGATCACATCCTGGCAGTCCAATACAGTGTGCACACACAGTGATGGTCATCTAAGCCTGGGAGATTCACTGTCAATGTATCTCTCTTCTTGTAGCCTGCCCCAGCCTGTGTGGTTTCTAGTCTAGAGGAGCGGGTGCCGGCGAAAACAGGCGGTGGATCCTGTTGATTCACCGATCTGAGCGCCTGCCCCCACCCCCCTCCTCCCCGGTAGAGAATAGTGGAGAACACTGACGTCACCTAATTTGGAGCGACGCCCCTCTGCACTGTTATTGGTTAGCGAAATACAAGTTGGCTCCCACTTCCTATCACCAACGATCGCATAGTTAAATTGGCTCTGATGACTAGACTGTGTGTGTGTGTGTGTGTGTGCGTGCGTGCGTGCGTGCGTGCGTGCGTGCGTGCGTGCGTGCGTGCGTGCGTGCGTGCGTGCGTGCGTGCGTGCGTGCGTGCGTGCGTGCGTGTGTAAGCATGTTCAAAAGGAGGCAAGAGCCATGCACCCATTCGTCCCTTCCTGCATTGATGTTGAAGCAAAAAACTCTTGTGAGGAGTCACTATTTGAAGGAATAAGGAACACAACACACACAAGACACAAATTACTAAGGGGGAGACCTCAATACATCTGACACAACAGAGACAGAGTCAACCTAACTTGACATTAAAACAACTAAGTCATTTTAGCTGCTTGGAGAAACAAGCACACTTGTCTTGCCTGTTTGCATCTAATAACTATTTTATAGGACTTAGCACTTGTAAGCAGCTTTCATAATTAAGGCAATAAGGTTCAAAACCTCTTTCTTTCTAATCCAAGCCAAAGAATCCAATGAAAATGTGTGTTTTTACAACAGCACCAAGCCATTCATCTTATTGCAGTAAACAGCATAATAATAGCTTTTCAAGGCAATGATTTCTTTTTGATCATTCAGGACGGTTCTGCACATTTAGCACTACATTTTCCAGATGAGTGGTTCGGGGTTAAAGGACAACTTTAGTTTTTTTCAACCAAGGTTCATGTTTTAGGTTGTTCATTTTTCTTCATTTGCTGATTTCTTTTGTTTTAGGGATTTTAGCGGTTTTTGACAGGGGGGCGGGGGCATTCGAGCATATGTATTTCTTTACAAAATATTAAGGCGATTTTTTTATTTTATTTTTTTATTTACTATAGTCCTACTAGACCCCAAGAAATTACATCTGGCCACAGATGATCACAGGATCTACTGAATGTGAAGGTAGCCTATTGGGGAGAAGCCACACTGGGCTGTATTTTGCGTGTCTTAAGTACCAGGTCTTATTCCCTAACTTGAGTAAACTAAAGACCTGGAGGCGTGATCAATGCTCTTTGGCCACTCAGAATAGCCAAATGGCATCCAGGTCTTTAGTTTACTCAAGTTAGGGAATAAGACCTGGTACTTAAGACAAAGCAAAATACAGCCCACTGTGTCATAGGCTCAATGTGTCAGTTTGACACATTCAGTAGATCTCGTGATCTTTTGGGGCCAGATGTAATTTCTTGGGGTTTAGTAGGACTAGAGTAAATAATATTTAGCCCCATGCTCGAATGCCCGCCCCCCTGTCAAAAACCTGTCTAAAATCCCTAAAACGAAAGAAAGCAGCAAATGAAGAAAAATTTATACTCATCTTTTACTTTCTCTAATAACAACCTAAAACATGAACCCTGGTTGAAAAAAACTAAAGTTGTGCTTTAAATGAGTAAACTCTTGAACAGTGTTTGTGAAGAGAGTTTCTTAATATGCTTTGGTGCTGGTAAAGCAGTCTAAATGCTCGTGGCACCCTTTCAAGAACATGAAAACACTGAGGTTCACCAGTGAAGTCTCGAGTAAGACACTACATTTCGAGGCCTAGCTGGTAGACACAGTCAGAGAATTCTTCTGAGCTCACGGTCACCATTGGTAATTGTGTTTACAAAATTATAGGGTCCTCTCCACACTCGCTGGTAAATATGTTTTCCATTCTGTTGCAAGCAAGGCACTAGGGCTTCTCTAATAGAATCTCCCTCCGCTTGTGTTGCTGAAACATCACAAAGCAGATGGACTCACTTAACTCTCTGATGGCCACACCCCCATGGGAGCCTGTCACAGACAGCGAACATCTCCCTTGACATCGAGCTGTCACAGGGACAAAAATGACGGAGGGAGGAGGGCCAGTGGCTGTCACATCGCAAAAAATAAGCTGTCTTTCAGAGCTTGCAAAAGCGGTTTGCAGCATCACAGCAGAGCCCTGTGGCCCTGACCTGTGGACATAGCAGCCCTCAGACGAGAGATAATAAATGATGCAAAGGATAACAGTGCTTTCTCAAAACACCAGACCTAGTAAGCAGAAGTACATTCCATCACTGTAATTGTACTCCTGTTGTAAGTAGATTGACTAAAGCAACAATGCAAAATCATTAATGTCAATTGAGAGTGTAACTAGAAAAGTGTGATCTTCGGAGCACAGATCTCCAAAAAAAGAAATTGGAAGTCAATCATAGACATAGTCAATCGAAACAGGATGACTGATACATCTTAATCACGACTCCTCCAGACATAATATAGTTTTGAACAGTCTGTAAGAAAATAGGCATCCATTCGAAAAATTAGTATGTATAGGTTCAGGAGTTATAGCTCAAAACGTGAACCTACCTGTAATAGCACCACCATGAAGCATATCATGGTGGTGCTAAATAAAATATAATTTAAAACAGTAGCCTCACAGTAACACATTGCTACAGTATAGTGTAGTTATGCCATGAATTTCACATTAGTGCACACAGATTTCTCAGGTGCTCACTCTTTCTGTAATCTTCATTAGAGCGTAGTCTTAAACTAGTCTCTAATCTGGAGATGGAATGAGGCAGATCATGAATGTCAGTATAATGCGCATCTAAACAAGACATACTCTAATAACAACATGGCCTCCCTTTCAATTATTTACCATGTGCGCCGTTTGTGATCGAAACAGCAGAAATCACAATGAAGGGCCAGTTGAGCTTTTACTCCTTCCCCATCTTACAATTACGTCCCATATGACTCTTGTATTTTCAATGCATTTCTACTTCATTAGACAGGCGCTGTGTAGGGGAGTAGAACTGTGCTGCGTGAGGGGGCTGTAAAGTACGGGGGTTGTTCAGGGGAAATGAGACCCAGACTGTGAGCTCAATTTGAATCCTAGACACTTACATTTTCCAACCGATACGCCTCTGTATTTCACAATTTGGGCCAACAAACAACGTCCCTCTTCCTCTTATTTGCTTGGAAAAAAGTCAATACATCTGATGTAGTGAAATCACAGCAACAGAGAAGACAAACAAGCAAACATGTCTGTTTGCATTTAACATTGGTTCATTTTGCAAGGCATAGCACTTTGCATCGTTTTTCCAATCATTCATAATTAATCCCACAAGGTTCCAAACCAGAGAGCGATTTTTACATCAAGGCACAGCATTCAATGAGAACATCTCCGTTTTGCACAACATGAAATCTATTCATATCCTCACAGTAAATCATGGCAATAAAATGGCTCGACGTTCCATTTCGAGGCTGTGATTTATTTCTGATATCTTGGCAGGGGTTCACTGAGATGAGATTACAGGTTGTCCGGAGAGATGACACCATCTGTACGTCACCTCAAACCAACATGGTGAAAAACTATTTTTAAACTCGTCTCACCTGAGCCGTTCCTCCTCTGCCTTCCTGAGCCTCATGTCGCGCTGCACCACCTTCAGGACGTGTTCCGCCTCGTCGTCCGTCAGGCCCGACAGGTCCAGCTTGCGGCCCATCCCCGTTGGCGTCGCCACGGCGCTCTGCTGCTGGTGGTCCCAGGGGGGAGGAGAGATACAGATGCTGCTGCTCCGGGGGCCGAGGCTGGGACAACCCTGGTTAAGAAAAGAGAAGGGAAGGGAGGTGGGGAGACGCATGAGAAATCCATGTGTTTGTGTGCGCGGCGCACGTGCATGGAATCATTTCACTGACTGTCACAAATGTGGACTTCCCTGCCGATGACTTGAGACCTAATTTGTCATTTTGACGAGTAATGCCCTCACGAGACTTGAACTCAGAGCTGCATAAACAGAACTTAAGAACAAGCCCTCTACATAGATGGGGGGGGTCTTAATTTAAAGAAAATCACAACGGGGTGAGTGATGAACAAGTAGTGGAGGTGAGTCCAGAGTGGTTGGTGAGTGAAAGACAGAAGGAGAAGGTCCATTATAATGGTTGTCTAAAACGTAGCAGTAGCAGTGACTCATACATGGCTGTACATACAATTATCAATTATTTCCATTCTCTAGCAAAAGGCTGCAGCATCACACAATGCTTCTTCCCAAAGCCGTCAACCGATTATCTCAGCAGGTGACTAAGCAAGTTGGGTAATGGGCCCTATGGTCCTACAGGCCTTCTTCAGAGGTACCACTGAGAGCATACCCTGGCCTACATCACTGCCTGGTATGGGATTGGGAACTGTACCGAGTGACCTCACCCGCAAATCAATGTAGAGGGTTGTGCGGTCAGCTAAGTGAATCAGTGGATGAGAGCTCCCTCTATCCAGGACATATGCGTTGTGTCAGCAAAGCTCACAGGCTTATCAAAGACCCTACCCATCCCAACCACATACTGTTTCAGATGCCTGTGCTACAACGGGCAGTAGATTGCGGAATAGCTACATCCCCGAGACAATCAGGTTTTTCCTTTTATATTTATTTAGTTTACCTTTTCCGGGTGCAAACTCAGTTTTGAGGCCTTGTGTGAGTATTTTCGGTCGTTCATGCAGGTACAGTATCTCCAAAATTACTTTTTCTGAGTCAGTCGTTTCCAGTTTCCACTGGCAACTACTAAAACAGAAACGAGACAACAATTACCGTAGTCTAGTCAGTGTGCTACGCAAGCACAAGCACACAGGCCAAACAAATATGCACACAAAACTTTTCTCACAGTCTGAGCTAAATCTGTGAAAAGCTGTGAAATCCAGCACCGCTTACAGTACACATGCAGTGCCGCTCACAAAGGCCATACATTCAAGCAGATGGACAATGGACCTTGGCTTTCTTCACCACAGAGATGAGCAGATGACTAACACAGCCTACATTTTCAGATATTATTCAGATATGTTGGATAGATATTATGTTCTTAGCTTGCTTATGATTCTTGATGACTATTCCTATGTATTTGACCGTGTTGTTCTTGCTTACTGTAATGTAAGGATTAAGAGATTGTGGGGTGATGATCTTGTACCCTTTCAGAGTTTCAGAACGGTAATAAGGGTCAATTTGGTTCTGGAGTGGACTATCAATCATTTAGACTGATAATACAGACGTATTTATAACTTCTCTCCACATCTCAATTAACTGCCCAATAATCCAACGAGACTAATACCAATCTGCTGGCAAATCAAGCTGACCTAGGTCAGTCAGTGGATGTTTGGTTTGGCTTCCTGCTGCTGTCTTAAGGTACTGGTTAAGTAAATGCACCTCTGCGTATACATGTACCTACCTACCTACCTGCATACTGTGCAGCCACAAGAGAGAAATTATTTAGTCCTGCTTTTTATAGCTAGTGGTGTCAAGGACGGGATGTGTCATTAATTACACCAATCCTGAGCTGCAGGAACCATTCAGTGACTCAGACAGAAACTCAGGGACAGACGATGGCTACAGCCATTCACATGAAAAACCTTTTGCACAAATACACACACAAATGCACACATGCACAGTATGCATGCGTGCACTATCCACCCATACATCCGTAAAGTCCCTGCACATCACATATTCTATGCACCACTGTAGCTAACACAGTAGCACAGATTTGCTCTCAGCCTGTAGTCAATGCAGAATAGTGTGTAAGATAATATTAACCATCCCCAATGATCCCCAATAAATCTGAATGCGATAGAAAGATAGACAGATAATGAATGCATTTATTTTGTAAAACACTTTTCCAAACAAAGTGCTTCACAGAACTAACCATAAAGCAATAGAACAGCAAAGTAAAATATGAGAGTAAAATAACATTAAAACAATAATGACACAACATAAAAGCTAAATACATTGATGAAAAGGAATTCACGTAAAAGTATGTATTCAGAAGTGATTTAAAAGGACAGACAGACAGACAGACAGATCTGTATTGATCCCAAAGGGTAACTTCAGGTATCATATCACCAATACTCCTCAATGGTCAACAAAAAGCCCTTGTACAAGGTTTCTTCGACTATGCATGCACTTCTTGGTACCACAGCACCTCAAAGGCCCTTAAAACAAGGCTCCATGCAAACTTCCCAAAACAAACTGGTCAGGCTACTACTTGGCCTCACTCCAGAGTACAGCATCTTGCAATGGGTCTGGTCCACAAGATTCGCTACAACAACACCAAGATAACCATGTACCTGTCAAAATACTTCCTTAATGTCAACGAACTAGACGGAGTTCAACAAACCATGTGCCACCCAGATTCGGCTCAAACAATTGGGACTAAATTAATTTCGCTCCAATGCCACCAAAATGTGGAACTACCAACAGCCATTACGAATGTGAATCCCTTGACTCCTTCAAAACCACTCTAAAAGGGCACCTACAGACGGCTGCAATTCAAAACTGGCCCCCGTAAATAAAGTCAGTCCCCCTTTATGTGATGGTTTTCAGTTTTTTGAGGGGCACTATAGTGTCCACAGTAACAGTTTTTGTATTGGCTTGTGCTTTCGTTTGAAATGTACCCATTCCGCATACTGTGAAATAAAGATTTTCAATCAATCAAAGCACAGCAGCAGGCATGAAACGCAGGATATAAAACACGTAAGAGTAGAGAGATGCAACGAAGATTTGAAATGAAACAAAATTATGTAATTGGACGACTGGTGTCAATTTCACTGGCATTTCAGGTTCCATGCACATACTGTAAGTGACATGCTGATTCTAGGTTTGACCCTGACAATTTTGTCTGGTGACTGTTGTTGCCTAGGTTTGACCCTGACATTTGTCTGGTGACTGCTGTTGCCTAGGTTTGACCCTGACATTTGTCTGGTGACTGCTGTTGCAAAATAAAGACCTCAGAAACCATAGACATATAGACAGTAGATATTAAACACACTGTACTGTATGTGGGAAACTCAAAGGTTGCTCCTCCACTGACAGACAGGAGATCGCACTGTTCCTTCAATATCATTACCCTCATGTCAATCCCAGTGTACACAGCAAAGTGATGATCGCCAAACGAAACAATCACTCAGAATGAGAAATTGTGCGATGTGCGAACATCAGACAAAGATTATTGTCTCCACCAGGCCGAAGGCGTGGGGAGAGAGTATGTTTTTGCACTTCTGTCCAAAATCGTTACACAGTATCTCAGTCTAGATTCATGCAGTGCTCAAGACGGATCTGTCCGATATTTCATATTCCAACCTAATTACTCAACATGTTGAAAAGAGTGAGATCAATACTGAGAAAGAGAGATAGGAGGCTCAAGAGAGTGAAAAATGACACACACACACACACACACACACACACACACACACACACACACACACGCTATAAACCTTGAACCTTGACCATTCAAGCCATGCACACTAAATCATATACCATACCATACAATATACACACACACACACACACTCTTAGTTTTTCCACATCTGCACATAATTAACACAAATTCGGCATCACATTGTGAATTTGGCTTTTAGTCAAAGTATGAAGTAGTATGGGGGGGATGAAGCAGATTATTGGGGGGGGGGGGGGAGGTGAGTGGGGGTATATGTGTATGGGAGGGGAGTAAAAAACTCATAATCGTAAAACTGGGCAGTTCATTCAAATATTTTATATTGCCAGCTGCAGCACCTTACCCTTCTCGCACTGTGCACAATGCCTTACATGGTTTTCTCCATCATCTGTGTGTGAATGGGTGAGTGTAATTATGCACATCATGTAATAATAAATAATAAGCACATTTCCTTTTTTAATTGTAGTCATAACTGTGCCGTTTCGAAGATGAAACGTATGAAGAGAGGGCATGGATGAATGTGCACTGGCTAGTCACTGCATGCTGTGGGAACATTCACATGATGCACCGACCAACAGTAAGTCTGCCAGTGAGGCTGAATAACACATTAGATAATGTAGGGGGTACGGGTTCCAGTGGGTCCCTCCCCAGTGAAAGAGTGATAAACTGCACTGTTAATTACAAGTAAATACAACCAGTAAGACGCCCTGAGGGCGAGAAGCGACCTTGGGCGATTCATCTGGTGTCCGTGAGGTCAGATGTAGAGTTACTGGCCGACTCCATATATATATATGCAGATCTAGGTGATGATCCAGTCTACTACCATGAAAGGTGCCATATATGGAGCGTGTCTTGAGTGTACAGGGTTTGATGAGGTCAGATCAACATATGAAATGACTTCTGCATTGGCCATAATTATACAGTATGGAGCGTGTCACAATAAATTGAATACATTCATCACACTTTTTGCCCTGCCCTGTCAACTACGACTGCATCCAATGATCAAAATGAACAAAGGTTGCTGAATCCAGAGTTATGTTTGTAATCCATTGCTATAACACACAAAAGCGCCTTATATAGTTCCTTTGTCTTGTGGAATAAATGCTCAAATGTGCACAAAATGTGCTGACCTCATCACATTTGTGATGACGGCTATGGCCGTTTCTAGCCCAAGGAGTGTTTTTTGTGCAAAACGAATGCTTGGAATGGATTCAGAATCATAGTTTGACACATCACATGCTACTTAAAGCATAATGAAATTTTGACATTTTTGCCTTATATACACAGTAGGATGTTAATGGTATGGTATGGTCACATATAAACCCCTATAAAACAATATATTCTTATATATAAAATAACAATATTTTAGGCCAATAAAAAAAACGACCGACTGCCGGACTATTAAGTTGGTTCCACTGATCCAAGCCGGAACACAATCGACTGATTTATTATAATAAACAAGCTCTGGAAAAACTATGCAGCGCACCATCAATGGACAGATGGGTGGGCCACGAATGCTTTCCAGAATTTCAAGTGGGCCCTGATCCAGAAAACGTTGGGAACCGCTGCACTACTGTCACCAATTTGCAACAACACCCAGGACACACTGTAGTTCCCATTCTGACCTGAGATCAGATTCATACGAGGTTTCCGCCGGACACACACTGGTCTGATGAACCCATTCTGACCTGAGATCAGATTTAAAAAATGTCAGTCGTTCTTCGATTTTTCAAAAATAGCAGACCTACAAGCTCGTATCGCGCCACTCGGTGGCGCGATATGAGCTTGTAGATCTGCTATTTTTCAATAGATAAAGCATAACATGATGCTGACACCAAAATGGGTGCCCGGTCAGAATGGGTTAAGTATCTCGCCTCTTGCATAGCGCACAAAAGTAAGACATTAAGAACGTCTGACAATTAGAATTTGATCTTAAATGAGACCATATCTGGCTAAAACAAAGGTTAAATGAAAGAATGCTATGTTTTTATGCTCATGACACATAACTGTTATATATGATTCTCTGCAGCATGGATTATACCACAACATTTAGACTCAATGTACAGTATTAAACCCCACACCCCTCCCACTTTCACACCCACCTGATCATTTCTCACTGTCTCTAGGTCTAGTTCCTGTATCACCTGAGCACCGAAGAGGATACTGAGCACACGCACACACACACACACACGATGATTCCGGGTGTGACAGTACAGTACAGTACAGTACAGTACAGTACAGTACAGTACAGTACAGTGACCCCCTGGCGACCCACACACAGTAACTCTGTCATTTCTCAACCGTTTCGGACGCGGGGCGGCTTTCCAGAAGCAGGGGACGCACGCCCACATGGAGTTGCACCACTTACTTCACACAGGTGTGATTTTTTTTTATATAGAAGTGTATATTTGTATGTATCAAAATGTTCTGATGAATTGAAAATGGTAGACCATGATGGTGGCGTCCACATAAACTGTTTTTGTATTGACCCATTCTGCATACTGTTAATAAATATTTCAATCAATCAATCAAAAACCAGTCACTTCTATTAAGCATGATCTGCATGGTGATGGAAGTATGTCAAAGTATATTCAATCACGGCTGTGAGAGACCTCTCCCAGGCTCTCCACAGGTGCTGAGAGCCAAAACTGTACCGTTTAATGACTACCAACAAGAAAATCATAAATCAATAGCAAATAAAAAATAACCCTAATGCACAATGCCAGTAACTCCTTTCCCTCAGCTGGTGGTCCAGGGGGTATAATGGGAAGATCATGATGACTCACACACTGCCTCTGATCTCTGAATACAAAAGCTCAGTTAGTTAAGCCTATACATGATGAAGGCAGCTGCATGTGATTTCGGCATTGTGTTTAGCTATAACAAGGAATTCGGAAAGGTAGCCTATATTATATATAGCGACAATATCTCCCTAAATACCGCAATGTCCTGCAGCTGTGACCATTTACACGTCGCTGAATCCAGTTAATTCACAACAGCCTGTTAACGTGGCTGTTTGAAAACATCAAATCCTGAACTCAAGTCTGTCGGGAAAAGCATCTGCATATCCATGATCATTTTCATTTAACAAAACTGAACTGAACAATAATGACTAGCAGTCTAGCGCACATGTATCCAAATCCAAATGTGGGAAATCTCAGCCTGTAGGCTACTATATAACCACAATCGGACACAGCTGGCATTCATTCGTATTATTGCGAAAGTCATGCAACAGGTTGTAGGCTATGAGCGTTTTGTCCATGGCTATCATCACATCACATATTAATACAACTCACATGGTAGCCTAGTAGGTGTATAGGATATTCGTTGAAGCCTAAAACAACAAGTTGATATGACAGTCACTTACAAGTCAGTGGGCGCCGGATGACCGCCAGTGACAGTCTTGAAATAACGCTACCCCAAACGAAAGATCGAAAAGCCGGGGCTGATGTGGCGCGCTTCTTAATTGGCAAACTTCCAGTGTGACAGTCTGTCTCCTCGATAATACTTAGTTTCAACCCTTCCCTTTTTGTTCTGTTATTTTTTAACCCCCCAAACGAACAGAAAAGGCAGGCAGTGCACCATTGAAGGAAAGGTGGTCACGGGGTTTGTATTACGGGGGGGAAGAGAGCGGGGAGGGGGGGGGGGGGGGGTGGTCGCGTGGAGCGGCTGAGGTGAGAGATGAAAGAAAGCCCTTTTAGTTCTCCTCCATCCTGCAGGCTGTTGTTTTCCTGACAGACAACAATGGACGGACAGACAGACAGTCAGATTACTGCAACGCTTTCCTCCGCCCGGTGCTCAATATGCTCCACGTCGCTGCAGCAGGATGCTGATGATGGCACCTGGGCACTCTGAGGGAACAGCCAATCGGCGCTCTACAAACTGACAGCGCATATGGGCACGCGCAGCCAGTGGCCGGAGCATAGGCTTATTTCATTCATTCACAAAGAAAGAACCATTTCACATCATTCACTCACACAGTCACACTGAATTAATTATGCCAGGCTTGCCAGCAGCGATGCAAGGTTTTCCATACTAATAGGCTTATAGTAACAAGTCACACTCACAGACCTGCATGTGTGTGTTAGTGTTACCAATGAATGATAGGCGGTAAGGATAGATCTGGGCACCTTGATGCGAAATAGGCTATTATGGCTATTATGTATTTTTCATATAATTGGTCCTCACTAAATGTTCATGATTAAATTACACTATTTGTTTCTATACTCGTCTGTGTCTCATAGGAGGGCTGTGGGCAGTTCAGAAACCCGTCCGCACCAGTGACATCATCATTAGACAAGAAATGTTTTAAACAATATTTTTTTGAAAGAATAATTAGATTTGTATTATCGTGAGAACGATGGCTTCTATTATTGTAGCCTATTTAACTTTTCAGGAATAGAAAGCCTGCAGTTTCTATTAGCTTTGAGTCCCCATCGATAATGTCACTGGTGGATGGAATTCTGAACTGCCCACAGCCCTCCCATGAGACACAGACAGATCGGAAAATAATTGTGGCATTTTATCATGAACATTAGTGAGGACCAATATGAAGGTAGGTTGAACATTCGATTACTATAGACAATTTGTCTAATATGCCTATATTTTTTTTTTGACAAAAAATGCCAATTTTACATTGAGGTGCCCAGATGTGCCTGTGCCCACCTATCATGTATCCTGATAATCAATATGGTAGTGTGTAGTCTAGTGATATTTTTTGGTTAAAACAATGATAACCATGGTACCTTAATATAGGCTTATATCAGCTTCAATTTAGTGTTGCAGTTTCAAATTTGTCTGCTCATTTCTTTGTCCCGTATCCTTCATGATTTTCTCTCTCCTGATTGGTTTAACACGTGTATCCTGACCTGAAAATGCATTTTCTGTTTAAAGATTTGCGAACACGTATCCCATAGTATGGGGTCATGGTAGGTGAGAGCCCATTATTCACTTTAGCATATAGTTGTCCTTGTCATTGACCGGTGGGTAAATGATCCACAGACAGTAAAACACAGTAAGACCGGTGAAAACATTTTTATTATTCCATCTTTTGAGGTGAAGCAGTGTTTGTAAATGTGAATTTAAATTTGTAGCACATAGAATAGAAAATAACTGAATGTTACTGTTGAATCTATATTTCATGGAAGGTTGCTAAACTCAATTCCGTTGTGCTGGTAATGGTACAATAAATGGTTGAACTTGACCGTTAATTGTTCTTGAAGGCCTGAGGACGCTACATCACTTGTGGTCTGGCAGAGGCCCAGGTCTAATGTAGTCTACAAAAGCACATGAAGAGGCCCATCCCACAGTGTGTTGTCTTTATCAGTGTTCGTCACCCCATAAGGAAAAGTGCTGAGTAGGCGGCAAAGGGCAAGCATCCAGCAAAGCACTTTTTGTAGCAATGCTTCAGAGAATGTTGGTGATAAACCTGACAGCGATAGTTGGCTGATTTACAAAGATTGCACATTATGGACCATATCATGTTCATTCTAAATAGCATAATATAAGTAAAGTATGTCTTAATGTAGAATAGATCATCCAATTGCACTTTGTGATACACAAAGGAAATAAGAAAATTAATAACTCGGAATGTCCTATGAGGATACTTCAATTGAAGTGCAGGAGACTGTAAGAAATGTTCAGGTTTATACTCTATGCATAACATCCGTGATCAACTGATCATAAAGGGTCACTTACTTTTACTTGCACCGCCTGAGCTCCCAACTGGCCTCAGGCTCCTGGACATGCAGCAGTCATGGTAGCCCACCCCATTCGTGAGTCATCCACCTAGCTACCTCTGCCACAAACACCAATTCTGGTTGAGTGGAGTGGTATGTTTACTTAGTTGTAAGAATGACGGTAAACAATGTCTCTTGTCCTGCGGCACAATCTCTCAACCACGCACATTATTCCCACTAATAATATGCCAAGGATGCCGCCCTTAAATCTTTCAAATTGGCCTCATGATGGCGCTATAACAGGTTGCAACACAGGCGTGGGTTGGCAACCCGGCTTGGCGGAGGTCTGCTCTCCGAAGTGCGCACATTTCTAGTGTTCATATCGTTCTGATGCCAATGACAGAGGATGGAGTTTATCAATATTGTCAAGAAAGTAGCCTATATTATCGCTGCATAAACCTACAAAACAATGTTTTCACGAAATAGAAGCACAAACTTTATTTAGTCACAAGCTCTTGTGGATACTTGTCATTGGTTAAATATAAAACCCACAGACAGACTTAGGTCAGATTCTCACCTAATACTTCGGTAGACTCAGATCCGTATGGGCGGGGAAATTGGGATTCTTGCATATTTAATTGGCTGCGGTTTGCCTTCACACTGTCATTCGCAGCAATTGGAAACGCAGCAGGGCCCAGGGGGGACTTTTTTCAACGTGTTCCATTCATAAACTATAGCCTACACAGTGAAATCTATGGTGATAAAATTACACTCATAACGTGCATGTGTCGTGCATGTGTCGTCCCCCTCTCTCTCTCTCTCTACGCACGCAGCCGCCACACACTGTTCTTTTGGGCATGCAGCACAGCGCTGCATGAGCGCACTGATATAACTCCCCAGTCCCACACAGTGACAGCACTCCATGTTTACGGCACGCACAGACAGACAGACAGACAGACAGACAGACAGAATATTATGTAGGCTATAATACACTGCAGTGTTTTTATGTGTTTTCTTAAGCAATTGATTAATGTACTCGTCCTCATTTCAATCAGGGCTTCAGTCTCCTCATTCGACCACATCTATCCACGGTAACGGGACATCTTTGCGCTGCGTAAAATATGCCTTCTCCGTCTCCAACTGTGTTCAGCTCCTCACCCGCCACATTATGTTTGCTTCATTTCCTTTATTTACTGCGGATTGCATTCACACCTGCACCGAGTCGTAGTCAAGTGCGATTCGAAGCGAAGCGAAACCCACGTTTTTGGGCGGAGTAAAATGCGGTTATTTGCTGCGCATTAGGATTCGAATGAGCCTTCACACCTGCCAAACGAAGCGCACTTTCTGACAATGCGCAGCAGGATTCGTTTTAATCGCAGCAAAGCTCTCTGGTATGAATGTGACCTTAATCACTTTTCAACCTGGTGTCCCTATTTTGGCCATGTGATTTTAAACAAAGAATCTGTGGTTATAATTTCATAACACGCCTTCGGAGCACTCACATCTAGCAACAAAAAAAAAGAAGGAAAAAAATATTGAAATAAGTTTAAAATTTTAAAAAGAGAAAATAAATCAGGAGGAGCTAAATGTGTGTTTTGAAGAAAATTCTAAATGACGGAAAATCTAATGGCCTATATGGGGAGATGTGTCATAAGGAATCCAGGGAAAAGGTTATTTTGATTTTACGGCCTACGGTTCAAGAGTTATAAGCCAAAATGTAAAGTGGGATGTTATAGCACCACCACGAGGCCGAAAGATATAATTATATATATATATGTGTCATATAGCCAAATTATTATGAACCTCCGCTTGTAACTAGTGCTTACGGTCTCGAGAAAAAAATACTTGAATGTGGATTTTCGCACTTTCCCATTCAAGTCAATGGGGAAATATAATGCACTAATAAATTGATATCAATTAAACTATACAACATATCTCTTAGCAAAATACGAGCACACCATTCCTGACGCTCAAGTGCGTACCGCCCAAACTGTGGGACAAGTAGTGTGTATTGGGGTTACTCTAGAAAGTATGAGTGTGACAATGTCTGGTTGCCATACACCAGGGGTGCCCACACTTTTTTGACTCGAGAACTACTTTTTAACTGACCAGCTCAACAACATCTACCCACCCACAAGAATATTATCCCATTGCTGAAAATAGTTTTAAACAGTTACCTGAGGCGTTAGATATAATACAAACACACTTAAAATGGGAAATAGAAGGGCAAAAGGGAATTGGCATAGGTTTTTTAACTTTGTAATGTTTGTCTGCAACACTCTTGAAAACAATGTATTGCTTTGTGGGTTTGAGCTGAGAGGTCCTTTTTATGTCATGTATCAATCAAGTCACCTTAATTCAAGTGGCAGATGCCAATTTTTATTTTTTTATTATATATTTTAGGAGCATGTCACGTGGTCTACTATGAGATCTACTGGTAGATCGTGATCTACCTTCTTGGCACCCCTGCCCTACACTAATTATATTTTGGCTATTGGTAGAGTTAAAGCCTACAGGGATGTATCCAGCCAGAATACGTTGTTTTATGGTCTACATCAGCCTGCTATGGAAAATAAAATATATGGCTTTGAGAATTATTGCTGGAAGGAAGGTAGTAATCTAGTAATGTCAAGGATTATTCAAATCTTTATCTTTTGCCAATAGGGCTGCATAGTGGATGTTCAATGGTGCATATTAACAAGCATGTACTTATTATGGTTCAATGCTTGTGGTAGAGCGAGTCAAATGGATATCTGCCCTGTTAAACTACAGTTTAATTTGCTCCAGTTAAAGGAGAATTCCATGCTAGAATGCTTTCTTATCTTTCTTACCTTTCTTTGTAGTCCCCACCAAAGAGGTCCAGGTGTTTTTTTGTGCAAAAACTCCTTATTGGCTATTTTCCCTACCATAAGCCCTCAATGAATTGCATTGCATTGAATGGGAATTGAATGGGGTATGGGGTGTTATGCTAGTTCGCCTATTTCCATCGAAAGAAGTAGTAAAGTGTGCCGCTTGGGATATTATTTACATTATGAAGAGAGGATATATACAAATAAATTATAAATTTGAGCGATGGAAATAAGCAAATTAGCACAACACCCCATAGCCCCATTCAATTCCCATTCAATTCAATGCAATTCATTTAGGGCTTATGGGGAAATAGCCAATAAGGAGATTTTGCACAAAATAACACCTGGACCTCTTTGGTGGGGACGTAACAACTACAAAGAAAGGTAAGAAAGCCTTTTAGTATGGAATTCTCCTTTAAGAGGAAACTTCTATTTAAAATGTTAATATACTGATCACTGATCCAAAAAAAACCAGGCAAGGCTCATACATAGTCTGGATTTACGGTGGTGGGGTGACCACCGAACTACAACATGACGTCACGAGCCGCGGTGAAGAGCAAACCACCGCCACGGCTCCAGCCCTTCTCTCTGGTTATACTCACCACCGCTCAACGTTATTTCAGCTCCGGTGGTCAGCTTACCACCGGAGCGGTGGTCACCTCACCACCGAAAATCCAGAATATGTATGAGCCTTCAGAATGAAGGAAAGGTTGCTGTATGTTGCTCAGCATTCGTCTGTAAGATAACATACACTGTACACATATTTGCCCAAGGAAGCACATGAGTATGCTGTGTATTTTCAGCCGTACCCAGTAGGCTATACAGTGACTTTGCCTTTCTTTTTTTACTATTTTCAAAAACAGTTTTGAATAGTTAAAAAGTCGATCTACAAGCTCACAATGTGTTGATGTAGATCAGCTAGTTGAATAATTTTACAATATTTTTCAAAATAGCAAAAAAGGCAAATAAGTTTAGAGATAAGGGGTAAGGCACTGACGAAATGATGTCCCTATACTGTAAGTGCCTTGCTCATGGCTATGGTAATGATGACGGTAGGAGTTGCTTGATGGTGCAGTAGCAGTTGGGTGTTACTCATTAACTCTCACAGACTCTCCCAGTCACTCTGAGTGCTTGACAACAATGATCTGTTGGTCACAAGCTGCTTCTGTTTAACCTTTAAGTGAACAGCTTTTTTTTAAGAAAAGCGTATTAAAAGCTTTGGTCACTGCTCAGTCACTTGCAGACCGTGTATCTGCACATCTCAGCCCCAACAATGTTCCATTTCCATGGACATTCGTGTGTGAATGTGAATGTATTAGGCGCGATTCATACTCCTATTTAGAGCAGAATAACAGTCGGTTCGGCTCTGTAGACTGTAGACTGTAGAGCCTGCAATGTATGTGACGTCATTTGAAGTTCGGGGGGGGGGGGGGGGGGGGGGGACACACGACGACAACAGGTACCGTCCTAAAGTCGGCTCTTCGGTGCTACTAAAAATGTCTGACGAGCCGAAATCATTTCGGCACTACCAACCAGTGTAACCAGCTGGACTACAGGCAGGGTTGACCAGTTGACTGCACCAATTTTTTCCCAGACTAATGGATGCTGGTGTAATATACAAAAACTGTGTATATATATACAGTAAGATTGTTTCTGTGCAACCCTTATTTTCAGGTCAGCTGTCCCTTATTGGCAACCTATTTTGATGTTTTAAATAAATTTACAATAACTGCAGATCTCTCACAATTAGCTCATTGCACGTGAACATTGCACCTAGGCTGTGCTTACATCATTTTTCTCAACTTCCTATCAAGCTAGCTGCTTGAATCAAAGGGAATATTCATGCAGCCATACACGGTAGCAGCTGAAAGTGTAATCGAATCGCAGAGTCAACAGGTCATGCCTTTACATGTATGTACTGTATCTACTTGACTTATCTTCACAGCATGATCGAGCCCTCAAAGCCTACAGTGATTGCTAAAGTGGGATTATTATAGTGAATAAGGAGAGCAACACATTCTGGTTCCTTTATCCCGGTCACATGCTGCAGCAGGAGTTTCTGGAGTTACAGTGTACAGAGTCTATGTTTTTTTGCTCTTAGGTATGTCCGATATAACCTATGTAATGCCTAAGTATCTCCAGCAGTCTGAAGGCCGGGGGCGGAGATTATGTTTTCAACCCAGCCGCAGGGGGTGAAATTGGAATCGCATATTGAGGGGCCAGGCCTCTAGACTAGATCGGACCTCTGAAAGTGCTTTCACTTCTTCCCATAGGGCGCTACACACGTGTGTGTGCGTGTGTGTGTGTGTGTGTGTGTGTGTGTGTGTGTGTGTGTGTGTGTGTGTGTGTGTGTGTGTGTGTGTGTGTGTGTGTGTGTGTGTGTGTGCGTGCATGTTAATAGATTAGTTCCACAGCCTGAATATTGGCCTTTCATGGGTCCCATTTTCCCAAGACCCCACAGCTTGCTGTGCATGTGAACTTTTGAAATGTCACACTTCAAAACTGCGTATTTTATTAATAATAAATATAAACGACACATAATTGATTCATGGATTTTTGCCAGGGAAGTATGTAAACCATATAATTCTTCCCAAAAGTCAGAAATGTTTCATATTATTCTGACAGCTAACATTCAACAATACATCTCTATTATTTGGTAGTAGTTTTGCAGGCACAAAGCAACCCATTAATAATGCATATTGGCCCAGGCCGTAGCGTAACGGTCTGGGCACCGGACTGGTGATCCAGTCGCGGTGTGCCGCGGGTTCGACTCCCGAACCCGACACGGCCTTTACCGCATGTCATCCCCCCATCTCTCTCCCGTTTCCTGTCAGCCTACTATCTGTCCCTTAAAAAATCAATAAAAGGCGTAAGCCGCAAAAAAATATATCTTAAAAAAAAAAAAAAAAATGCATATTGGTATTTTCCTCAATAACACTGCATCCCATACAGATAATTAATGTGTGTACTGTACACTATAAGCAGCCGTAATGAATCATTCCCGGGTACTCAGCCCTAAATAATCGGTTCTCAAGGTGGAGAGGGGGTCAGCTTTAACCACTTTAACAACTTTAAACGCACGTGCGATGAGTTGTGAGCTTGTCGATCTGCTATTTTCACAAGGTGCCCTCACACCTCACACCACCGACGCATGTCTGTTTGTTATGAAACACAGGATAAGATTTCCTTTGTGCAAGCACGTGAGAGTGTTGTCTTGGTGATGAATGGTATATAGTGCATTTATATAGCGCCTTTATCCAAGGCGCTTCACAATGATTGTGCATTCATCATCATCATTTTTCGACCGCGGTCGAGATCAATCATGGATTCCACAATGCTACGCCAGACTTCCCGGTCCTTCATTGCCTCCCCCAGTTCCTGCCTACTGAAGCACCGGTCCTTCATTGCCACCCCCAGTTCCTGCCTACTGAAGCATGTGTCCCTAGCGATGACATCAGGGAACGACAGCTTTCTACCTCTGGTCCGCCCTGAGGCAGGACTCCAGAGAAGAAGGGAAGATACAGTATAAATGAGCATTTGCGCCTGTCGTAGACATGCGCAGAGCAAGTTCAGTCAGGGAACCTCAGTCAGCGCGCCGGCCGTTAATTGGGCCACCGCAGCATCAGGCTCTCATCCACATGATTCACTCAGCCAACCACAAGCTCACCCAATCTCTCATACCGGCTACTTTAACCGAAGGTTTTGCATTCATCCTCCTGCTTGCTTGCTTACTGCTGTTGTATCAGCGTGCTGCTGTCATACAACCTGCGCTCAATTCTGCTTGCTTACTGCTGTTGTATCAGCGTGCTGCTGTCATACAACCTGCGCTCAATTCTGCTTGCTTACTGCTGTTGTATCAGCGTGCTGCTGTCATACAACATGCGCTCAGTTCTGCTTGCTTACTGCTGTTGTATCAGCGTGCTGCTGTCATACAACCTGCGCTCAATTCTGCTTGCTTACTGCTGTTGTATCAGCGTGCTGCTGTCATACAACCTGTGCTCAATACTGCTGCTGCTGCTGCTTATTGTATACTGTGCTGTATACAAAGTGCTCACCCACCTCCACCCCAGCTACCGCCTGTCGTTTTGGATCTACTGTTTAGGTACGGGGGATTCAGAGTCCCTATGGTCGGGACTGATGCGCTTGACCTGAGTACCCAAAAAGCAGATCCAATACATCGCCAAACCATAATAAATATATTACATTGATTATCTTACATCAATAAATATATATATTACATCCTCCTTGAGTTGTCTGACTGAACCTCATTGTCAGCTCTGTAGCAGTGGACGGCAAACTGCGCTCTTCTGGATTGTGCATTACATTGACCCATTCACACACACATTCATACACCGATAGCAGAGCAAACCATGCAAGGTATCAACCTGCTCATCGGGAGCAATAAGGGGTTCTGCAACTTGCTCAAGGACGCTTCGACGCAAACTCTGGGGGAGCCCAGGATCGAACTGGGAACCTTCCTGAGCCACTGCTGCGCCAGTGGTGGATGCAAGGGAGCTGGGGTTAGGTTGTAATTTGTGTGTTCCCTTATTGGGGTTTCGCTTAGTTGTATGGAAATTAGGAAGCCAGATAAATAATTGCTCATGCCAGTGATTCTGCACAACCCAATCATTAGCCCTAAACAAGTTCTCCTAAACTCATCTTAATTCTCAGTATTTAAATAAGATCTAGTATTAAAGAGTGAATTCCCAAATATCTTCTTAAAGGACATGCTACTCAGAAGGACAGGGAATAGTGACGTCTTCACAGCTAAGAAATAACTTGTTTTGATAGAGCTGTGACCACAAGCCTCTCCTATGCCCAGCTTTGTGTGTAGCCCATAGCGATGATTTGATTGGCCGAGTAATGTGTGTACCCCGTAGCGATGATTTGATCAAGATTCAAGATTCAAGATTCAATAATTTATTTGCCATGTCAACAAGTGATAGGAATTTGTCTTGGTTCATACTCAACATATACAGACAACCATAGATACACAAACAAGAAGGACAATACAATACAAAACAAAAACCAGCAGCATAGGAAATTACATTCAGTTTCTTTTAAAGTGCTATATGTATATACTATGAGTTCAGATGTCTAATAGCTACAAGGTAAGTGCTATCCCTGAAGCGACATGTTGAGCTCTGGATACTTCTATATCTCCTGCCTGATGGGAGGAGATTGAAGAGGTGATGTGCAGGATGGGAGTTGTCTGCAATGATTTTATTTTTGGCTGAGTAATGTGTGTACCCGGCCCCAAAGCGATGATTTGATTGGCTAAGCATGGAATGTGATGTATGATGAATCATGTATGGTGATAAGAGCGCCCCTCACTTCACACGATTGTGATTTTTCGTGGAAAAGATAACATTTTGGTTGACTCATTGTCCCGTGTTTAGTCTCTGGATCTACAGTATATGTGTTATTGCATGGTGTGTTACTGGCCACCATCCAATAACTTAGGGTGGGGGTGGGGTGTTATGTGCCTGTACATATGCACACATGGCATACAAAGCATGGCGTTACGTGCTTGCACACTCTATACACACACTCTCTATACTCACACTCTATACACACACTCTCTATACTCACAATCTATACACACACTCTCTATACTCACAATCTATACACACACTCTCTATACTCACAATCTATACACACACTCTCTATACTCACAATCTATACACACACTCTCTATACTCACAATCTATACACACACTCTCTATACTCACAATCTATACACACACTCTCTATACTCACAATCTATACACACACTCTCTATACTCACAATCTATACACACACTCTCTATACTCACAATCTACATACACACACTCTCTATACTCACAATCTATACACACACTCTCTATACTCACAATCTATACACACACTCTCTATACTCACAATCTATACACACACTCTCTATACTCACAATCTATACACACACTCTCTATACTCACACTCTATACACACACTCTCTATACTCACAATCTATACACACACTCTCTATACTCACAATCTATACACACACTCTCTATACTTACAATCTACACACACACTCTCTATACTCACAATCTATACACACACTCTCTATACTCACAATCTACATACACTCTCTATACTCACAATCTATACACACACTCTCTATACTCACAATCTATACACACACTCTCTATACTCACAATCTATACACACACTCTCTATACTCACAATCTACATACACACACTCTCTATACTCACAATCTATACACACACTCTCTATACTTACAATCTACACACACTCTCTATACTCACAATCTATACACACTCTCTCTATACTCACAATCTATACACACACTCTCTATACTCACAATCTACAGCAATGTGTCTATCACCTGGTCTTTGTTTCCTTGGTTAAATATGCATGCTGCTGTGGACACTACCTGTCACTCACCTGGCTTCTCCTCCCCGTCACTCAACTGAGGCTGCTCCACCCTGTCCCAGCTGTAGCTCGTACTTGATTAGGGCCTTTCCTATAAAGAGGAGCTGTTTTGCCATGGTTTCATTGGCTCCCCAACACCCGCAGCAGAAAAGTTTTTTAACAATTTATTGTCCACACAGAGGAAACTAGAAAAGGTGCCCCTTGGGGCACAGGTCTCCACCAGGCCAGGTCAGGTTGTGGCCTCCTGGTGGCGCTATAATAGGCCAATGTGAAAAGGGTGCCATTTGTTCTTACACCATTGATGGCAATTGGATGATTTGCAAAAATCCGCTATAACAGGTCAATGTGAAATGGGTGGGATATATTCCTCAGCCTAGTAGGAAAGTATGTGAAAGATTTAACGTAAATTGCATTCATGATTTGAGGCTTTTTGTTTCAAAAGGGCCAATCCTGCAAACTTTGAAAGCCAATTTTAGCCAATTAGGATGGAATATTAAATATCGGACAGATCCGCCTTGAGCACATGACTATAGAGATAGTGTGTAACGATTTGCGGGATTCTTGGACAGAATCTGGAGGAGTAATATAAAAAAAAATGTTTTACAAAAGTCGGCCTCCTGGTGGCGCTATAACAGGCCGTTCTGGAAGATTTGGGGCAGAGGTTCATCGTTTGCATCCAGGGAGTGTGTGTGCAACATTTTGCATCGACCATGTTAACGGTGCCGGAGATTAGCTGTTCACAGACGGACGGACGGACGGACGGACGGACGGACGGACACACGGACGGACGGACGGAGTGCAAAACATACTCTCTCCCCATGCCTTTGGCCTGGTGGAGACAATTAAATACAAGGACATAAATGGTTCAGGTGCAGAAAAGTTCAACAAAATCAAGGCATATGTCCTCAGTCACGATACAAGCATGTCATGTCACCCAGCATTGCATGAGTAGTGTAGGCAACTAGGCATCAAGTTCAAAACCCTCCCCAACAACCAGTCCACGGGTATGTCCCAGGCTGGACTACCAGAGGAAACAATTTCCCAATCCACTCCTGCATTGCGCCGCCCGGTGTCATATCGTTCTCCGCAGTGTGGCTGCTCCAAGTCCACCCACTGTTGTTCCGACAGCGGACGGACACACTGCTAGAAGGCCAGGTCTGACGCCTCTCTTCCCGGTAGCTGCTCATGGGGAAGGGCCACCAGGCAGCACTGGCTGTCGCCGGTATACTGGTATATCGGTGAGCAGTGCCTTGTTGTTGTATGCAAGCTTGCGATCGCACACAATCCTCAGAGGTTGCAAATGCATCTTAAATCTGCACCCACTACATTAACGGTGGAAGTTACAACGGAACAGTTTAACGTCATGCTCAGGACACACACACACACACACACACACACACACACACACACACACACACACACACACACACACACACACACACACACACACACACACACACACACACACACACACACACACACACACACACACACACACACACACACACACACACACACACACACACACACACACACACACACACACACACACACAAACACACACACACACACACACACACACACAACTTTCAGCTGTTATCGCTATACTTACTGAGGAGTTAAAGGAATTCTGGACCAAAGCATATATTGGACCAAATCGTGTCTGATAATAAAATATTCGTAATAATAACAATGGGGGTCTGTGGCATAATCTATTTCAAATTGGGGGTCCTTTAGATAAAATAAAAAGGTTGGGAACCACTGATGTAGGCCTCTCTCTGCCCCTTTTTCTTCAATCCATTCTTTGAAGGCATTTAAAGGCAGCATAGGCCATGAATAGCAAAGAAGAACTGCCATGACATGATAAGTATATGCTGCTGAATGGCTTGCCCTGATATTCGTACAGTACTAACCTTAACCATCCTAGACATGTCTTTTTTTTAAGATTTGTTTTTGGATTTTCTGCCTTTATTGGCAGTATCAAGTGATGATAGACAGGAAAGAGGGAGAGAGAGAAGGGGAGAGACGTGCAAAGGTCGTCATGAACGGGACTTGAACATGCGACGCGCTGTCAGGCCAAAGCCTATATGTGGCATGCGCCTGGACCACTTGGCCAGCGGGCGCCCACATCCACGGCAAGGCTTCATTCACTAGTTGAGGCAAGCTGTAAAGTCATAACATCCCATCTGTGCCCACGTCACCATTATGATATACTGTAGTGTAGTGCTTGGAGGCAAGCACTACCATAATGGGTATTGCACTGAGTAAGTACTTCTGACGATAAATGTATCGTTCCCAACTGGCATCGGCCTGGTCTTCTCTCTAGATATGTGCATGCCTGAATATCTGTCCATTTTGTATCTTGTGAATTATCCTAACAGGGCAGCCAGACTATAGTAATTGCCAGACTTTATTTTTAGAGTAAGCCCGGAAAGTTTATGGATTATTCCGGCCCCTGTGGCATCATGTGGGTCAATACACCATTAGGAGGATATATTGTACTTTTACTACAAACTTTATAGTATAGTATACTAGTTACTTTGAAGATTTTGATTATTATTAGAAAGCATACACCACTTCAGCCCTGTACATAATGAATTGCATTTTGTCAGCCATTTGAAAATAGCCAATCAACATTTGTAAGGATATTTTCACCACAAAACCTTATTTCCCTGCTCCAGCATCGAAACATTATTGTTCATATCAAAATGACTGTCTCTAATCAAAACAATTATCATCATGGCATGGGCTGCTTTGGAATTGAGTTGACTCATAATGAAATGAGAGTGAATGGAACCGTAGTGCTCTTCATTAGCGGCAACATCCATGACTAAAATATAGCAGTGATAATGAAAATATCATTTGCTTTGATGAAGGCTCATATCACCTTGATCTCCAACTCAATGTCAGAATTGCTCTCAGTGCCTATGATAACCCTGGGGCACATCACAAGTCAACAGTGTGTGTGAGAACACATACATACTGTATGGTAAATAGTTGTGTTCTCATAGCAGCGAAAGCCTGACCTCTATTGAGTTGAATGATCCAGGATTAACCCTGTGTAAGTGTAAGTGTAAACCACAAGTGGTTATGCTGCAATCAGTGCAATGAGTAAGAAGTTTAACTTCAACCCACAACACATTCTTGCTAAATACTCTGTCTTGTTCTCTCCCACACACACTCAACTAGAAAAAATACATGACTGGCTTGAAATTTCCTAAGGAGATGTAATCGCTGTATTGATTTTGGATCCCTTCCGTAAGCTCTCCATGATGTGTGTTAAGCCTCTCTCTCTCTCTCTCTCTCTCTCTCTCTCTCTCTCTCTCTCTCTCTCTCTCTCTCTCTCTCTCTCTCTCTCTCTCTCTCTCTCTCTCTCTCTCTCTCTCTCTCTCTCTCTCTCTCTCTCTCTCATCTCTCTCTCTCTCTCTCTCTCTCTCTCTCTCTCTCTCTCTCTCTCTCTCTCTCTCTCTCTCTCTCTCTCTCTCTCTCTCTCTCTCTCTCTCTCTCTCTCTCTCTCTCTCTCTCTCTCTCTCTCTCTCTCTCTCCCCAAGCGTGATGAGCAATTGCATCTCTCCCACACAACTACAGCTGTCTATATGCTCAGTCACATTTACGTACTTGGGTTTGTTTGACGATAGAAGAGGAGGTGAAGCCTGCTGCCTACTAAGCGTGACTGATTGTGGCCACTGCATCGTTGAAATAAAAACATCAACAAATGCTAAACAAAAGCTGTGAGTCATGTCAAGCGTTACGCTGAACTTTACAGGGGAGGGAGGGAGGGATGGATGGATGGAGAGAGAAACCTGTTTCACATTTTGGTGTTTTTAGGTTTGATAATTGGTGTTTTGAGAAAATCCCTGGGGTGGATGGAGCCTCCGTGGCGGAAGGGAGTGGGGCAGCCATTTCCCCCGTTACCGCTAATAAACATGGGCTAATAGTCCTTCAGACTGGGTAATGGGTTAAAGCAGGAGCATGGGGAAAATCGCACGCATTATGCCAAACTACTATCTTATGCCCCCCTCTAGTTCTACCGCACCACACTCACAACTCAGCTATAGACTATAGTCATTAAAATCGTCATAAAAAGTTGTGTGTGTGTGGGGGGTGGGAAGGGGTGCTTGCGGGAGACGCAAATTCCGACTGGTCAACTGCATGCATCAACATTCCTCTATTCCACATGTTTCTGTAGTTTCTACTTTTAGATACTGGTGGGCTTACTGAGCAATTAACAAGGCAGTGTAGATTCATCTTAGGGTCGTCTACTTTGCAGAATATGGATGGGAAATTTGGTCATGTCTGATTGTCCGGCAGCCAGTGGTCATGCAGTCAGACATTCCTGTGGGGACGTCTGGTCTGTGCTTAATAAGCCTCTCAGACTAACCCTACTGAAGGAATGCTACTCTAGAATCACTGACCCCGGCCCCTTCTAACAAGTTGTTATTTTAATACCTTAAAGGGGAATTTCACTTTAAAACACTGCTGCACCCCAGACAGTTTCTGAAGTTGCTATAGATTCAATATGTATATAATTTCAATTGATCAGACACAGCCTCCTTCTAAATAAGCCCATACTCAACTTCAAACTCCACGTTAGACTCGTTAAGAACTCTCCGGTTTCTGGTGACAGATATTGTCCTTCTAATAATGCATAAGGGGGCCGTCATTTTTTTTAAATGTCTTAAAAAGTGAAAAATACGGTGTTAAATACATGCTCAGTCTAATTCTTGTCCCTAGCAATGTTTGCAAACAGCTACTGACACTCGGTCTCTTTTCAGACTGTTAGTCACAGCAAAGCCACCACTGAGCCCACCCTCATCCCCCCTCTGTTTATTCCACAAATGTGAATGAGTGAGAACAAATTTGCCAAGTTCTCTTGGTAATAGTTCCTCTAGCCAAGTCTAACCACACAGTCGCACAGCTCACTGCAGACTGCACATGGCATTCCAATAACGGCTTTGAAATCAGCCTGTTGTGTTATTGACCATTACCTCTACCTAGGTACTAGCCATGAGGTATTCCTCGGTTTTAGATTGTTGAGGAAGCCCTTATAGTTTCTATTAATTTCAGTTTCAATTTGAAAATCAACTGGCACAGTAAACCAACACGGTGAACATTACTATAACTTTATTTTTTGTATAATCAACGTTATGATATTGTTACCTTTCAATGCATTTAAAAGAGGGGATTTGTTTAACAATACACCACATCACTTTACGGAAATAGCAGATCTACAACCTCACAGGCTATTTTTGACAAACGTTCCCCAGAATAGGGACGCCATAGGGTTCAAGTGGTTTTAACCAACATTGAGCCAAATATTCAGTTAACTTTTTAATGACCATGGAGAAAATGTTAAGAAATGCCAAAAATGTAATTAAAGGAGAATGTTTTGAAGAAATATGGCTTAAGAGACAGCGGTATGGCCCTTAAGTTGAAATCTGCATGATTATACGAACTAAGAATAATCAAATTAAATTAAATTAAACAAATGAAGAGAATGGATGGATGGATGGATGAATGAATGAATGAATGAATGAATGAATGAATGAATGAATGAATGAATGAATTACTGTAGGTAAAACATCAAAATTATTATTGTGTGTTCTGAAGACATGCATGATACAGTAGCATGATCTAGCTGAAACCTAACAGGAGGACGATGTATCAAACGATACTGACCCGGCTTGTCTCATTATCTACACCCTGCTGTCTATTCTTTGACATACTGTGTTTTTACCAGTCACCCAACAGATGTTCATATGCTCCCGGGGCAAAGAGCTGAGAGAGACGAGTAAATGCAAATAGCAGTCAATCTAATTCAAAGTAAAAAAATACAATATTCTTCACTTTCAGCTCTTGCTAACATTTGGCAGATATTGGTTTTGCTTTTCCAAATTGTATATGGAAATCCACAACAAACCTTTATTTACAAAAACTACAGGGTTTAAGAGAGAACCACTAATTGTTATGCAGCCAAAGGATTAATGCGTTTTGAAGCTTGCACATGAAATAAAACAATGTGTTGCACTTTGCATGCTGTATCTCTAAAAGAATAATATTGTTCTAAAAGAAGTGGGGAAAGAACATGTGTTTTTGCAACCAAAATCTGGTTTTCAGATGACCACTCACTGAAAACTATTTGACTCAGGGCACACTAACAGAGGGTGTTTGACTCAGGGCACACTAACAGAGGGTGTTTGACTCAGGGCACACTAACAGAGGGTGTTTGACTCAGGGCACACTAACAGAGGGTGTTTGACTCAGGACACACTAACAGAGGGTGTTTGACTCAGGGCACACTAACAGAGGGTGACTCAGGACACACTAACAGAGGGTGTTTGACTCAGGGCACACTAACAGAGGGTGTTTGACTCAGGGCACACTAACAGAGGGTGTTTGACTCAGGGCACACTAACAGAGGGTGACTCAGGACACACTAACAGAGGGTGACTCAGGGCACACTAACAGAGGGTGTTTGACTCAGGGCACACTAACAGAGGGTGTTTGACTCAGGGCACACTAACAGAGGGTGTTTGACTCAGGGCACACTAACAGAGGGTGACTCAGGGCACACTAACAGAGGGTGTTTGACTCAGGGCACACTAACAGAGGGTGTTTGACTCAGGGCACACTAACAGAGGGTGTTTGACTCAGGGCACACTAACAGAGGGTGTTTGACTCAGGGCACACTAACAGAGGGTGTTTGACTCAGGGCACACTAACAGAGGGTGTTTGACTCAGGGCACACTGACAGAGGGTGTTTGACTCAGGGCACACTAACAGAGGGTGTTTGACTCAGGACACACTAACAGAGGGTGACTCAGGGCACACTAACAGAGGGTGACTCAGGGCACACTAACAGAGGGTGTTTGACTCAGGGCACACTAACAGAGGGTGTTTGACTCAGGGCACACTAACAGAGGGTGTTTGACTCAGGGCACACTAACAGAGGGTGTTTGACTCAGGGCACACTAACAGAGGGTGACTCAGGGCACACTAACAGAGGGTGTTTGACTCAGGGCACACTAACAGAGGGTGTTTGACTCAGGGCACACTAACAGAGGGTGACTCAGGGCACACTAACAGAGGGTGACTCAGGACACACTAACAGAGGGTGTTTGACTCAGGGCACACTAACAGAGGGTGACTCAGGACACACTAACAGAGGGTGACTCAGGGCACACTAACAGAGGGTGACTCAGGGCACACTAACAGAGGGTGTTTGACTCAGGGCACACTAACAGAGGCTGGGTGACTCAGGGCACACTAACAGAGGGTGTTTGACTCAGGGCACACTAACAGAGGGTGACTCAGGGCACACTAACAGAGGGTGTTTGACTCAGGACACACTAACAGAGGGTGTTTGACTCAGGGCACACTAACAGAGGCTGGGTGACTCAGGGCACACTAACAGAGGGTGTTTGACTCAGGGCACACTAACAGAGGGTGACTCAGGGCACACTAACAGAGGGTGACTCAGGGCACACTAACAGAGGGTGTTTGACTCAGGGCACACTAACAGAGGCTGGGTGACTCAGGGCACACTAACAGAGGGTGTTTGACTCAGGACACACTAACAGAGGGTGTTTGACTCAGGGCACACTAACAGAGGGTGTTTGCTTGTTGTGATGTCATACAATCAAAGACTCATCAGAGACAAGCATAAACCTGGTACTGCAGTGTGTGTCTGTCCACAGTTGGTCTGTTGTCCAATCAGAGGCGGAGTAATATGCACGCATACCCAGTGTTTAGCTTTGTGTCATACCCTGAAGAAGGCATTTTGTTGCAGAAACGTTGGTCATCTTTAAAATAAAAAGCATTATTCGAGAGATGACTTCCGCACACCCGGTATAATTTTACAGCAGGTGCATATAGGTCCTGGCAGAGTAGCAACTGTTTTAGAGAAGGAGGAGAGACCTGCACACCACCACTTGCTGTTTCAAGAGTTTTTATTTAGATTGGTCGGTTGTAAAAAGCATAAATGCTTTAGACAGTTTAGAGATATGCAGAGTGCAAGAAACCACCAGGGTTTTCATGGTTAAGCTTCAAATGGTAAATGGTGCATTTATATAGTGCCTTTATCCAAGGCACTTTACATAGATTGTGCATTGGATTCACCCATGCATACACCGATGACAGAGGAAATGCATGCAAGGCACCAATCTGCACAGGCACCAATCTGCACATCGGGAGCAATTAGGGGTTCAGTGTCTTTCTGAAGGACACTTCCGACACTAATCCTGGGGGAGCCCGGGTTCGAACTGGCAACCTTATGGTTCCCAACACAGCCACTCTACCCCTGAGCCACCACAGCCCAAAAAAACATTTACCACACAGAAACAATGGTCTGTGGGGACTTTAAATACTGCTGGTCTACAATGGATGGAATACAAAAATATATATATTTACTCGTCATGACCAATACAAGTATTGGAACCATTTGCAGAAGGAAGAAATAATTCTCGTGAGATGTTGATTATAGCAAAGGCAAAGAGTGAGACTTGCACTATGCTTAGAAAGACAAAGCAAGTGGATGGCCCAAATAATGTCACTACTACCACTGGAGAGACTCAAGTATGAAACACAAAATAAGGCAGATGTATTTGTAGAGGTATGGACCCCCTTTTTGGATCATATCGAAGAGCGCATTTGATTCTGTGTAGGACAGAACCCACCTTAACGTGCACACATGCATTACACAACCCATGTACCACTTGGAAATTATTATTTATTATTTATTTATTATTTATTTTATTTCTATTTTTTCTCTGTTTCTTCATTGTTGTTTTTTTGTAACTAACTGTCTTGTATGTAAGTCTGCTGTGTTGTCCTTGTGTCTATGTAAAGAAAACCCTCAAAATAAATAATATAATAAAAAAGAAATAGAAAGACAAAGCAGCAGCCAGGTCAGGATGACTGTGGAGACATCAGCACAACATTGACATGTGACAAAACTGTCACGCTGTTCCTATGAACTCCCTTTTCCTGTGAAATTCTACAATGTCATTTCAGATTCCATTCATTCCATAAACATGTCCCAGAAGGCCGCAAGCATTTAAATTTCCTTTCTGACTGATGCAGACAATTCCAAACACACGCATGTGCTCACGCACGCACGCACACAATCCACATCTGCACATGCATGCACAGAAAAGCATATGCACATTCACACATAGGAGATATTGTTGGTATTCTTCACCCACTACTCACATCCGTTATAGTACAAATGGGTCAGACACGCGTGTGTGTGGGACTGGGTCACATACACGCACGCATGCAACCGTACACACACACACACACACACACACACACACACACACACACACACACACACACACACACACACACACACACAATACTTTTGGTTTCCTTCGCCCATTGCTCACACCCTGTCTCTCCAAGGAGACAAGATATTACAGTCTCAGTCTCTCTCTCTCTCTTGTCAAAGGCTTCCACCTTCAGTGTCATTGTTTTCCTTCAACTCCAGCTGCCATGGCGACGCCGAGTGGAGAGAGGATGGGTTATAAATGAGAGATAGTGAGAGGGCGTGACGCACACCATGCCTGCCATTCTCATAGCATTCTGGATGAATGAACAGAGACCAACATTCATTATGCAGAATAATTAACTGATAAGTAAGATCTAAAAACAATTTGATTATGATTGTCTGCTTAAATACCATTCCATACAATGTAACTTAGCCATAGTACAGTATTATGTGTGTTTTCACATTGTAGCCTATTCCTAAAAGGGTTTGACATGGAAACCTTTTTATCGTAGCCTATGATAACTCAAAATACATGTTTTCTTAACTCCAGTGTTTACAGACAAGCTCTTGTGTATATATTTGTTTAGTGGTTCAGACAGACCAGGAATTTCAAAGCCAAAATACAAATCTTTGAACCTGTAGAATCACCTTGTAAACAAAGTCAGACGATGTTGTGACGGCTGCGATGGCGTGTTGCTCTGCAATTATAGATTGTTCCCTTTGTTGACTGAGATTAAAGTCAAGACTGTTTTGTGCGTGTTCGAGAGAGAGAGTGAATGTGAGAGTGTGCATGGGGCCGTGGCTGGTGCAGACACTAGATTAAAGATGAATGAGCACGGGTAATTGATGACGTATTTAAGATTCACTCCAAGACTTAAGTCTAATGAGTGTTCCCTCAGCCTGAGCATACTAATTCTTCCCAACAAGCTCATAAGCACTGACGGAAAACGAAGTTGAAATGGAGGAGGCCAGACAAACTCTCCTTTGTCAATGACAAAACACACAAATGGCATCTCTGCTTATTCCAGATTTTTCCCATTCGTGGGCTTCTCTTTTTCCACAGTGGACAGAATGAACGGCCACTGTCTGCGGCTCACGTCTCTCTGCCTCACTTCAATAAGCTCTTACCAAAGTGACCGAGCCGGGGGCGAGAAAAGTGATAAAGCACTTTAGAGGTGGTGGATTGATTTGGAATCAGACCCCTCTGCCTGCACATGGATGCATCAATGGATGCATCAAGGAGCACCGGCCACCAAACACCACCCACCTCCCCACAACAGCAGACGATTTAGTAGATACACCAGTTACAGGAATTTGTATATTTAGGAGCTGGTACAAGAAACATGTATGCAAATTTCACCGAAAGCTGGAAAAAGGTATTAAAAAAAAAGTATAAAACCAGGCATAAATCTAAGTCTAAAGCCTAAACTTCTAAATGACTAATCCTAACTTGAATCTTTTCCGAATTCTAAATCTAACGCCCCATCTATATTTTTAACCTAAAAAACATCCATTTCTCTTGTGAGGACACACACACACACACACACACACACACACACACACACACACACACACACACACACACGCCTTGGATAAAGGCGTTATATAAATGCACCATTTACACACACACACACACACACACACACGTGCATATCATGTGTACAAGGGTGCACGGCACGCTCAGACATCAACACATGTATACACACACATCATGTAGCACACGTACAGTACACAGAGCAGATGGCTGGTGCTCTTCACTGTCTGGCAGCTTGGTATGCCAAACAGAGAGCTGGATGGCAGAGCATTCACACAGACGCACCAGGGAGCCCTTTGGCTGTGACAACACAGGCTCACTTTCCATCATCAGCCCTCTCATATTTATGGCCTCAAACTGCTAAGTAAATACAGCCAGATAACTGGCTTAAACGTGTTTGGTTACTTAGCTAGCACACACACTTACAGCCTAAATACACATCTACATAAACTAGAGCTGGGGCGATATAAACTTCAAATAATGATTATTTCAAGCTTTTGCCTCGATCACGATTAATGTTGTATTAAATTGATTTGTTGAGAAAATATAAATGTATAGAAAAAATGCGTCTCGGTTATTTCGATTATTTGTTCTAATTTACAGTTAATTACCCAGGCCCTAACATGCACACACATATGATACAGGAAGCATCTCTCCATACTTTAAGTGGCAGATTTATATCCATTTGGTTGTTTTCCGCTTTCAGTGAGATTGCACTGTAAACCCACATCCTGCCATAGTCACGTATGAGCCATCACCATCCATTTGACACGGGCTGGGGAGAGGACATGTGCGTTTCCTCTGTGACACGGGCTGGGGAGAGGACATGTGCGTTTCCTCTGTGACTCACTTTTGAGACGGCAAACCAAGTGCAAAGTGAAAATCACATTACATCCATGCCCTGCAGACACGAATATGTTTCAATTTTGCAAGGGGATGAATTAGGCAGTGAGCCAATCCGAGGGTCCAATGTTGCAACTGTTGGATTTATTATCCAACCACATTCGTCAATTTGAGCTGGGGGGGGGGGGGTACTCTCGAATACACACACCAAGATCCTGACTGTTCCAGTTCACTCCGAGAGCGTAAAAATGGACCCACGAGGATCATCGCGTCACAAATGACCTGTCCCTCTCACGCACACAGCTGACAACATCAACGGGCAGAGCAGATGGGGTGTTATGAGAAGGAGAAAGGACTTCCATTTTTTTCACAAGGTCAACGAGTTGGCTGTCACAAAGAATCAGAGTCAAGACATGGGTGACGGACACTCAAGATATAGCTGCCGATAGGGGCTAGGCTACCAGAACCATTGAGTGTCCACCACTGAATACTGAATATATGTGTTAATGTCACATGAACCCCTAGTGTCCCTATAGGCTAGGGCTAATACATTTGGTGTAGAGGGGGGGAAAGGGGTATAGAACTAGTATAGAACCCTGGGGGATAACGGTCAATGATATGGTTTAATTGGTTCATTTACACTCTCAGAGTTAAATTAACTAGTGTGGGCACCATGTTTAAAGTTGCTCTTCATAATGTGGCCTGAAGGACTTGAGTAAATAAAATGCAGTTCAAATAAGCTGCAGTACAGTAGGCCTGTTATTGCCAACTGTGGTCAGGCAGTAGATAATTATTAGGCTCATGTAAACAAACATATCTATTTTTGAATTAAGATGTCACTCAAAGCTCCATGAAATTGATGGATATGGAGTCTTTGTTTTTGTTTTTTTAAGAAAAGAAAAGAAAAATACATCCTCAAGAGGAATGTTACCATAAAGTAAATGGCTTTGGTTTGTCAAATAAAACATCCAACTTGTTTGTCCATTCTGTAGACTCCGGACCTTGTGGGTGTCCTGCCAATGAAAGCAGGGCTTCCTGAATTACAGCCATTTTTCTTTCTCTCGCTTGTCTCTGTCTAGTCTAGTAGCCAGAATGTGAACGAAAGCATTAGTTTTGCAAAGAAAATCACTCATTGGGCTAAAAACGGCCATTGCCGTCATCACAAATGTGATGATGTCAGCACAATTGGGCAATGGCCGTTTTTAGCCCAATGAGTGTTTGTTTTGCAAAACTAATGCTTTGAATGGATTCAGCATCATGAAACCCCCCTAGTTTGACATGTCACATGCTACATAAAGCATGATGACATTTTGAATATTTTGCCTTCTATAGGTTGTTAATGGTATGGTCACAGATTATGTCAATTATGAAAATTGCTCAACATATGCAAGTTGGCATCCGGCAGTTTCTTCATGCTGGGGACCCATACTAAACATTTATAACATAAAACCTTGGTGTACTCAACATGTCCGGGTTCACAATGGGGCTCTATTATATGGGCTGGCTACTAGACTTAGTAAGCTCCCGGTGAAAAAACAATGTGCATCTTGCCAGTAGTCTTGGTGAAACTCCACATGTGCAACAACAGCCCATTCACATCCAGAAGTGGAATGTTCTCGCCTATGTGAGATGACTAACCACTGTCTGTTACCCTAGCTCCCCTGAACACGTTGTGAATCGTTTAAGATCCTTTTGTAACTATTTTCCCAAATTTGTCACATAAGATGGGGAATGCACATTCACTTTTGATGAATTGAAAATGGTGGGCCCTATTGTAAACAAGTGTAATGCAGTTTATGGTGTCGTGCACTCACAGTTAACAGTTTTTGTATTGAGTTGTCCTTGAAATGTACTGTAATTCTGCAAACTGTTAATAAATCAATCAATCAATCAATTCATGGTAGGGGACAGTAAAATGGTATGGTATTGGTATACGCCATGAGGTTTTTTTAAGATTTGTTTTTGGCTTTTGTGCCTTTTTTATTGATAGTTAGTTACAGTGAAGACAGACAGAAAGAGGGAGAAGGGGAGAGCAGCAAAGGTTGTAATGAACGGGACTCGAACACGCGACACTCTGTCAAGCGAGAGCCTATATGTGGCATGCGCCTGGACCACTAGGCCAGCGGGCGACAACAATATTAGCTTTTTTGCAGCAGCAGATGTTTTTAATCCTGGTGGAAGACAATTCCTTGAGGCTCAAATTCAATAGGATGTAGTCTCTCTCTCTCTCTCTCTCTCTGTTTGAGTATCTCTCTCACTCTTTCCATCCAGTAATACACCTTTGCACAGGATGCCTATTCATCGCCTACTTCCCTCGTCGGGAGATGTATTAGTCACGGCATGTTTTGTTTTACGGGCCAAATAAATGTTCACACAGACTTGTTCCCTCTCGATCTGGAGCCTCGAAATCGGCGTGTCAAAACAATACACAAATGTCCTACAAAATATTGACTTTTCTCAGCTATTCATTGGCAGTGGGTCCAGCTACACACCGTAGCAGGCACAGACCGGCACACATCTGCGTCTGACTGGATTTGGGTACAGTAGCTGACATCTGGAAATTTGAGTTAAGACTTACGCAAGTGTGCCATGGCTCACTCAGCATTACTGTAATGGCCCGAACAGTGAGAGTTGCTCTTGTATTCTAAGTTTACTCGGAAAAAGGTATAATTACTATAATTCAAAAGTGCTGACTGCTCAAGTGTTTGCATCAGTGGAAGAGCTGAAGGGTAAACACAGGTACTGAACGTGCGTGAAGTGAACATTTAAAGAGGCACTCATCTCCAGCACCAAAGCTCAGGGACATTAAGGGGCAAATGAGCTGCATGCATTATGCAAAACTTCTTCAGGGATTTTTCACTCACTGTTCACATAACATCTCTTTCAAGCCCCCTCCCATCGCTCTCTCACACACACACACACACACACACACACACACACACACACACACACACACACACACACACACACACACACACACACACACACACACACACACACACACACACACACACACACACACACACACACACACACACACACACACACACACACACACACACACACACACACACACACACACACACACACACACACACACACACACACTGTACACACAAACACACGTTCACAGGCTCTGGCAGAAGTTACGGTGCAGGCATAAGTGGAAAATGACCCTCATACCCCATCCTGCGTCGATGTGGAGGGGGTGGATGGGGCGGTTTTTGGGGGAGGCCCTTCAGATGTCTGACATGTTTCTGCAGGACCGCAGGCCGCGTGCTGGCGCAGAGCACTGGCTTGCGGTGGGCTGTTTGTCTGTGTGATGCTGGCACGGCCTCCCATTCCCGTGCATCTGGTCCCCATTAGCCAAGCCGAGAGTATAAAGCAAGGAGGCGACGGGGGCCGGGACCACTGCATTGACTGCTTGGATCATGGGGCTTACTATCTGGTTGTGCGTGCTCTGCCTGCAGGCTGGCCTGCTGTCACATGCCCTGGACTGTTCAGGACCCACCGCAGGGGAGGACTGTGTCAGTAAACAGACCACAGGTGGACAGGTAAAGAGTGCACTTTTTAAATGCTTGGTTTCAATTGTAATGGTTGAATAATGTAACGGCTGTAAAGTATCCTAACCTATCGATGCTACGTTAAAGTTGTTGCAAAGAGATACTGCTGGGTTTTATCATTTGAACCCAATACAACACAGGCATTTTGAACTATCATTTGGTTACATGTTACATTATACCACTGACTTCTGCCAGTCGACAGGCTAATACATCTGTATGACTCCATGCATGAAAATGAACCAAATCTCAATGACGAAAGCTACGAAAAGCTAAAGACAAGCACTTTCTGTAATGCAAGTGGGCAAAACGCAGTAAGTTATGACTGCTGTCATCACTTTAGTTGAGCTGCGCTGATGTTATACTTGGCACTGGAATCCGAGAGGGGAAAGCGAAGTTGATTTTCAATTTTATGGAGCAAGAAATAAAACTAAATTTGAGCCTATCACTAAAACTCACATTGGTCAAGTTGCTGTGGCTGCTGCAAGAGGTGAGTGGGACCACAGCAGAAGTATGCAAATGGAAGATGTCGTCTAACTCAGTGGTTCTCAACCTGTGGGCCAGGGCCCAATGGAGGCCCACGAGGGCATTGCAAGTGGGCCACCAAATAATTGCAAACACTACGATTTTTATGTTAATATACTGTATATTTTTAAATAACACTAATATCTTTCTTTTTAAAACTTGAAAATGTTGTTTTCATTGTGATACAGATGAAGAGTAGCTTAAAGTATACAATGTTGATTCCATCGATCGAAGCCGGAACACAATCGATTGACTGATCATTAAAATGCGAACTCTTGGAAGCAGCCACAGCAACTTGACCTTCCATTGTGAGTTACTGATATGCTCCAATTAACTCTAATACTTCCATACAATTTAAAAGCAATTTCACTTAAGAGTTAATAGTGGTCATCAGATATGTGGGCCGGTCGACATTTTCAAGATGTTCAAGTGGGCCCTGATCCAGTAAAGGTTCAGAACAACTGGTCTAACTATTTCTTAAAACCAACCAACCCAAGGAAGTATAATTTCCTTTCCTGTCAGAAACAAAGTCTCATTGTAATGGGTTTTGCAGCCACGATGCCACCACACCAAAAATAAACCACTCTGTGGAACAAAATCCTTCTGCTCCCTTTTAGCTTTTCATGTGGCCGCCGGGCCTGCTATACTTTATACTTGTGGTGGACATTTTTCTGTGGACAAGACTTCGTGTTCTGTCCAAAGTAATCATCCTCATATGGACAACAGAGCCCTGCACAGCTGTAGGAGGCCGCGGCGAGAGGCGCAATTCCACGCACACATGAAAGAGTATACCGGTGTGGGAATTCTGTTCCATCCGTAAGGCGTTGGACGTCACATGTGTTTTTCTCTCCTATGTTTATTTGTAATTGTATTATAGTATGCACAACTTTGCACTTCAGAAGTGGGTGGAACTAACTGATATACCCCGGGGCTGGCAGCGTCTTCTCAAAGCTGTCATTTATTATTTATATGCAAAGTTTATTTTGTCTGTGCACTTTCCCACGGGGGTCACTTGTACAATGGAACAGAATACATTAAGGGAGTAATTTATGGCACTCGTCGACACATAATGCCTACAACAGCAGAAAAACCAAATGGACTGTGGCAAGTTTTGATGAGAGTTGTTTCGCATAATAAGTTGATGAAAAAACTAACATGCTGTGGCTCAATGTATAAAGGAGGACCTGAAAGAGAACTAGTTTCAAATATTGTGTTGCTGACCTCAGTGCAGAAGAATTACAGTTCCTTGTGTGTACCATGCCTGTACTCATTTGTACTGGACATGTCAGTGAGGACAATATGAACAGTCCTATGTGGGCCTGGGGGAAATGGGACACCATTTAGACCTGTAAGAAAGCTTTTCATTCTGTGGAATTGAAACTATTCATGAATAGTTACTGAAATTGTGAAATATCTGGGCCAGCGCTGCTTCGATCCATACATGGCAGACCTTTGTAACAACTGACACTGGCAATTTCTCATTTCAATACCAGCACAATTGGGACACCATTGCCGTATGCAATCATGTATTTGTAGATTAATGAATCATAATTCTGTATGAGAATACAAGCTGTATTGTATAATTCTATGTCCCCCCCATTCTTCTTTCTCTCTGCTCAGCCTGATGACCTGAATCCACAGAGGGCGTCTTCTCCCCTGGTATGTGGTACCAGTTACGTTTACTGTGCACAAGGACATCCTTCACACTACTAACACTGAAAGTCCATTTTCACCGGGAAGTCATCGCAGTGTATATTAGCACAGTCATAGTGGTTGTCAACCTGTGGGCCAGGGCCAACCAGTTGATTCAAATAAACTCAGCGGCCCACCCATCAAGTGGGCCCTCATCCATAAAAGCTTGAGAACCACTGCACTATACTGTACCATGTTGTACTATACCATCTGATTGGGGTCAAGTGTTTTCCCTATAGCTCTCAGATAGTGAATATGATGTTGTGTAATTGTGTGTAAACTACTGAATGGGACAGGGCGACTAAAACATGCAACGTTGTTCATGAAGGCATGCTGTCATACCTTCATTTAGCATGGCAAAGATTTATAACAGACCCAATACAAACCTCTCTGTTTAACATAACAGTAAATTAGCTGGCATTTCTCCGGTTACGGTAATAAATTGTATCTTGAGAGCCATTAATTGAGCTAGCTATAGGCCCCTATACACTGTATCTGGAGGACCATTGATTGAGCTAGCTACAGGACACTACAGACAGCTTCCACAATACATTTACTACAATGCATTCTGACACTTATTCTTTCTCACAGTGACAATACATTTATTACAATTTACAATTTAGGCATTTAGCAGACGCTCTTAATCCAGAGCGATTTACATTAAGCAAGAACAAAAAGCATGGGAATACATCACAAAAAAGCATTTATCATGAAACATGCGTAAGCTAAGAAAGTAACAGTGGAATATCTATATTATGAGACTATACATATAAACTATATATATATATCGATAGCAGCGACCTATGCCTAGATCGATGACAGGCGCAGGAAACGGCTGGGCCCTAGCAACGGCAATTTTCTATAGAACAATAGGGAATGGAAGGACAAGCACCCTGTCTAATGAATGAGTTAAGGATTTACACAAAAGTGATGCATTAAAGGCTAATTAATCTGAGTTAATTGGATATTTTGCCACAGGTTGTTTCATTCTGTGCTTTTTTGTTTTGTAGAGCCCATTCAGATTTAAGAGACATGTGGAGAGGAGGGGTCCCACCCACCTGAGCCAGTTCAACCTTCCTGGGGCATTCTCTGCCAAAGGATTCCCCAACACACTCATCCAGGTAAGACAGCTGTAGACACAGCCATGGGCAGGAGGTAGAGCTAGAGAGCAACCGCATACATACATGTAAAATGTCAAAGTTCCTAAATTGTGTGCATTTCTCACAGTGCTTCTCAAATGGTATGTTGAGGCACACTGGTGCCCCATGGGACAAGTCGAGGTGTGCCTTTGTACATTGTGACAAACATTATCCTTTGTGCGTATTTATATCTGTGTCCGGGGCCAAGGCTCCAAGAACATGAGTCAGCGATGCAAGTTAAGGAGTTTTGTTACTCACCATTTCTGGGTTCATTGAATTCCAGTAGACTACAAAACCTCTGTCACCACCAAACAACAAGATACTTAATGCAACACTACTAAACTTATTGGTTCTTTTTTTTCATCCATCATGCACTTTAAATATCACCATGCACTTTACTCTGTGTTGTATGTTATGTGTATGTTAGTGTTTTTATGTACTACGGTTATAGAGCACCGAAGTCTGACGTCACTTTCAGTAGAGGGCGTCAGTCCCCAGGTTCATGTATTTGTTTAGTTGCATTGAAATCCCCATTGAGGCGATTTTAGATCGCCTCATATAACAACTGTGTTTGAAAAATAAACATGTCACCCCGGCCGCTTCACTCATATGGATATGAAGAATCAACTGAATGAGAGAAAACGCTAATGTTACTGCTGCTGAATTAGTTAGATTTTCGCTAGAAGCAGACTGTATCATATATGAGTGACTGACTGTTGCAAACGATACAGAGACACCTCCCTAACAATAACGCAGAGACAGCTTGTTTATTTTTGGACCACAACGCTTATAGTAGATGATATTAAGATCGCCCCATGTTATTCTCCATAGAGAAATTACTTCCGTGAACCAGGGGAATCGTCGGGATGAGCGAGTTACGTCAGGACTTCGGTGCTCTATGTGGGAGCTCCCTAGAAATGTCGTTGTATGCTCAGTGTATGCTTTGTGTGCAATGACAAATAAAAGTCTATTCTATTCTAAACAAACCCAACAGGATGAGAACTCTCTTCAGGCAATACCTTTATCACACAAGGCCCTGTAGCTCTCCATCTGTGTTCCTGCTTTGCCCACCTCCAACTGCCCTGTAGCCTCCCTTAAATAGGGAGTGGATCCTATACCACCGGACACAAAATTAATTAGCAACAATTCCTCCAAATTCTCCCATAAATAACCCATTGTATAAAAGTAACCTAAACATTACTAAAGATGTGTTACAAATAATTAAACAAGTATAACTCCATAAAATAGCCACCAAAGTAATCAAAAAAGTCAACCAAAGAACAAGATTCCTTTACAGGATCTCCTCACTGGTAAACAAAAACACCTTGAAGACCCTAACAGGAGCCCTCGTACAAGGCCCTTAAAACAAGGCTCCAGTCTCCAGACTTCCCAAAACAAACTGGTCAGGCTCCTACTTGGCCTCACCCCCCGAACCCAACTCACCCCCGGAACCCAACTCACCCCTGACAGGCTGGGATGGCTTAGGGTCGACGACAGAGTACAGCATCTTGCAATGGGTCTGGTCCACAAGATTCGATACACCTCCAAGATACCCATGTAATGTCAAATACTTCCTTAATGTTAACGAAGTCCACACCCACAACACCAGAGGCAGTGCAACAAACCATGTGCAACCCAGATTCGGCACAAACAAGGGACTAAATTATTTTCACTCCTATGCCACCAAAATGTGGAACGCCCTACCAACAGTCACATGCAAATCCCTTGACTCCTTCAAAACCGCTCTGAAAGGGCACCTACGGACAGCTGCAATACGAAACTGACCCCCGTCAAATCTGGTCTGATAAGAGCACATACCCTCGAATTAATACTGTAGCTTTCATTGTCATTCAGTGTGTGTGTGTGTGTGTGTGTGTGTGTGTACGTACGTACGTACGAGAAGACTGTGATTTCCACTTTAGATCTCTCATTGACATATACTGCAATAACATTCATTTTTATACTGATGGTTTTCACAGCATGTGCACCGTCCACCATCTAAGTGTGTGTGTGTGTGTGTGTGTGTGTGTGTGTGTGTGTGTGTGTGTGTGTGTGTGTGTGTGTGTGTGTGTGTGTGTGTGTGTGTGTGTGTCGTTTCAGGCGGAGAGGGCCAGAAGACATCTGCCTCAATCCAGCAATAAGAGGAAGAACAAGCGCAAATCCCGTGTGGGCTCCTTCTCTCTCCTTAGCAACGATAAAAGCACCCCCCTACAGGTGAGTTCCTATGGCAACGCCATACGTAGCCTGCGTATGTACAGCTAGGGGACAGCTGCAAGTGTGTGAATAGGGTGGCCCAGGGTCGTCACCATGCTGGCCTGTGATCGACATTTTTGTCAGAAAAGAATGACAATGAACAGTTACCACACATAGACATAGCCCTAATTTTATACTACGGAAAACCTAATACGGTTATACGTATATATGCCAAAGTGCTACACATTTTAACCCATTGAGGATGGAAACCCCTTTTTGTAACTGTACCTTTCAGGACCAGAACCCCTTTTGGGGTAGTTGTTGCTATACTGTATGTGGACATACACACACCTGTCGATGTCCTGCCTGCATTCTAATGATTTCACTGTGCACTTATCCTTGAACCGTGTGTGTGTGTGTGTGTGTGTGTGTGTGTGTGTGTGTGTGTGTGTGTGTGTGTGTGTGTGTGTGTGTGTGTGTGTGTGTGTGTGTGTTTGTGTGTGTGTGTGTGTGTGTGTGTGTGTGTGTGTGTGAACTGGCATGTCCCATTCTGTGCTCCATATTGTTGTCATTTTTTTAATCTGAAGGTTTTCAGAAAACTTAGGTCAGGATTTAGAAGGCGTTTTTAGTTAAAACTATACTATACTTTCTGCAGTATTTCAATCTGTCTCCTAGCTATTCTGGCATTTCAAAAATTGGATCTTATCAGTACCGTCAGTGCTTTCATCGAGCACTACTTTAACAAAATAAGAACATTATAGTTCATTTATTTATTTCCAAAATTAGAAAAATTGCCACGAACATGGACAAGCCATTTGAAGTTGATGACCCCTGAAATGGACTCTGAGAGCGTAAAACAGACCAACCATTTTGGGTAAATGTTTTATGCTCTCAGAGCATAAAAGGATTTCACTGTGTGAATGTGAAAGAAGTGGTCTTTGCTGTGCTCGCTGACAACTAGAATATGTTTTAGAAAACGACTCATTCAGCGTGCATGTCAGCAGCGTGAGTAGGCAATTTGACGTGTGTGTGAGTTCTGTTCTGTAAGTCTGTGAGTGACTACTGTATCTCATCTGACAGAATTATCACATACGGTAAGTGTATTTTGCACTGTCTAATATTGAATGGGAATATCCTTCAAGGTCGTCCGAGCCAGAAGACAGGTGAAGAGCCAGCCGCCTAAAAAGGGGAATGCCGGGGCATACTCTATTCTGGTGAGACATCCTAAATTATCACTTCCTATGTGGGTCACACATACAGTATCTATTTGTTACACCAAGTCCACTTTCATGGTTGGGAGGATTCCAATGAAAATGTTGTCAACGATAACCACTTGAACCCTAATATCTATTACTACAAATATTTGGCGAAAATAGAACATCTATACGCTTGTATATAGTCTAATATACAGTAGATGTGCTTATAGATAAGCAGAGGGAAATAGTAATAAAACATGGACTTAAGTAAAAAGATGTAGCCTAACCACACCAAAGGGTCGAGAAAGTTTTAGCGTTGTCCCATGCAGCGGTGTGATATGTCCTGTTGCACGTTGACACATGTCGTCCCAAGTGATTCAACTAGTTGAATTCAATAGCCCAAACCACACCAAAGGGTCACCATGCAACTCCTCTCAACCGATTGGACCCAAGGAGTTGCATGGCGACCCTTTGGTGTGGTTTGGGCTTAACACTTGTTTGAGACCCTACCTATGGGGGACTCACACAGGACAATGGTTGGTAGCAATCTGTTTTGATTAGCCCATTAGAGTCCAATGACATGCATGTATTAGCCAGACTTCTGTTCAATATTTAACTGACATGACACTGACTGAATGCTCTCCAGGGAGATTCGCAGAACGACGGGCAGAACGACAGACCCAAGAGGAGTACAAGAAGAGGAGGAACACAGCGAAGGAGACCTGTCAAGAAGGATGTTTGTTAACAATAACTGTATTTTTTATTATGGCAAGGCCCGGGATTCCATTTAAAAAAAGAAATAATAATAATCAATTAAACCTTTTTTTTTTTTAAATATCAATATCAAACATATCAGACAGTCTACATTTCCCAAAAGGAAATGCATGTATTTAATTCAGTCCCCACCAGCCATACAAATGAAAAGAGAAGGGATATCAAATAAACCCAAAGCCCAATTTGATTTTGACAAGATTACAAGTACCACCACTAGAACAACCCAAACCTATTGACCGAACAACCTGATAAGTTTGTCTACGGTCTAAGTTCAAAACATCTTGCCATGTGTGTCCAATCTTACCGTTTCAACGGTATGCTAGCTAACGTTTACAAGCCAGTCTGGAAGCATATTAATACTTAAAATGTTTTTATATATTATTCTGGAAGCATATTGATACTTTTTATGTATTATTTCAAGCATCTAATATATACCTGCATGTATAGCCAGCCTACTCTTCACCTCAAAGGATTCCATTTCTTGGAGTCAACAAACTTGTTTTAAAATATTTTATCAGAGAACTTTTTTTCCTCTTCTATAAACTCATGATTTAAGATTGAGGATATATTTTTGCAGAAATATTTCTTTTATGAGAAGTTTGTTTCTATCAGATCTCAATAAAGTTTTAGTCAAGGTGACTGTTGGAAAAAAATATTGTACTCAGTCTTTAAATATTAAGATATTAGCACTAGTTTTTGGGTAAAAAATTTGTAATTATTCAAGAAGTATTCAAAAAGTGCTAGATTTTTTGAAAATAGCAGATCAACAAGCACACAATGCATCGCAACGATGTGACATGTGAAATTGTAGATCGACTATTTTCAAATAGCCGACCCCCTGGAACTTTGAGATCCACCGTTTGACCATTTATTCGAGGCGTATTAGAAACTGCATGCCAGTCTTAGTGGCAGCCTAACATTTTCCTTCCCTCTCTCCCAGAATCACACCATACGCTTCCTACACATGGCATAGACGAACGTGCCAGGACTTTGATTCAGAAAATGACGGATTAGAGATGGTGTAAATAGCACTGAGCAAATAACAGATGGAAAAGTGGTGCAGGTATAGCGAATGCTCAGTGCTTGGCTGACAGAAGGGCAGGAACCATTCCCAGTCATCCATTAGTGGCCACTTAACCACCTTGTTTAACCACACACACACACACACATTGTCAATTATTTCGAAGATAAATGATCTGCAAGCTCACAACACATTTTGGAAGAAAAAAAACTTCTCAATCTTCCAATTTATTTATTTTTCGCCTATAATGACATGTCCAAAATTGGGACGACAGGGTTAAAGTGGTTAACAGACTGAGGGCAATTAGCTAGTGGGAAAGAGAAAAAAAAATAGAATGAAAATATAGTGCAGACAATCTGTTTCAGGAGTCAAAGCGTGTCTATTTAAAACACCCTCTGTCATTTTGGGTGCATTTGTCCAGAACTGGAAACTTGCAGCATGGGTCTGGGACCAAATGGGTTGTTTGAGTATTTCTGCAGGGCTCTCGGGCAATGACCTCAGCTCTTTGCACAGAATCACTTCTTTGTGGGCAGAGAGGAAAACGGGAGCTCTGGTGAAGGCAATATTTGGTGAGTATATGTGGGCCTAACAGCTAGCCTACCAATTGTACCTAAAATAAATGTTCGGTAAACAGAAAATAAATGTTCGGTTACAGTACAAAGTTCATCCAATCAGAAGAGAGAACCCCACAAAGATTTATCATCATGTGTTGAAGTGTTCCAGTTCCAATGAGTTATCTCTCCTGATTGGTAAAGGTGAACCACAATCTAAATAAAGTAACATGACTCATCCTACGTTCATGACACACTAATTGCGCCATTGTTATGGTTTGGTTTCACAGACGTCAGACGCATACACTCAAAATGCCAAAGCAACAAACAACAAAACATAATATGTTATTTAACATAACTAAAACGAATATATGAACAGCTGAGATCCCTCCCTCCATGCAGCTTGTGTAAAATAAGCAATGTAAAATACATTGACAGTTCTGCAATGTATAGCTAGTTCTTATCACCTGTATGTGTAACAGCTCAGTTCTGTCAATTTATTTCGTAGACTCTGGTACCTAAATATCACACTTAAATCACATATTTACCAAACAAAGTGCCTTTACATATAGGAAAGCTGCAGACTGTCACATGGTGTGTGCAGACCGAAGCTTTCCTATATGTAAAGGCACTTTGTTTGGTAAATATGTGATTTAAGTGTGATATTTAGGTACCAGAGTCTACGAAATAAATTGACAGAACTGAGCTGTTACACATACAGGTGATGTATAAGAACTAGCTATACATTGCAGAACTGTCAATGTCTCAAGGTCAAGGTAAACTTTATTGTCCACAAGGAAATTTGTCTTGGGCTTTCACCCCAGCTACAGCCACACATAAAACATCAATGACAACAAAAATACATTACATTACCTTCTAAATACAGAAATACATCTCTATAAAAATTCCCCCTCCCCCAGGATGCTTCTATGTAGATTAGATTAGTTTAGGTTGCACCTGATAGTATTTATATCAGACTTAGATGTTGTGCATGATCTTAGCTTACACGCACAGCGAGAGAATGCACGCACGCAATCTGTTCACATTGCAGCCGCATTAACCACTTCAACTCTAGCATCCCTATTCTGGGGAGGATGTTTGCTGAAAATAGCTGATGTGCAAGCTGTTCTACAAGCCGTTGTAAGCTTGAATCCGATAGTTTTGACTACGTGATTTGATGTAGAGAGAATATATAATAGAGAGGGTTTATAAAACAGCATCCCGTATCCACCTGGAACCTTATACAAACATACTGAAAGCATGCTGGCTGACAAAAACCCCAGACTGGGCTCACACTTGACATTTCCTACAGCGATGTTCAAGGGAGAATTTGAGTTCAGTTCTTAAGCAGTACTCTGGACATCTGGCATTTGCAGCGTATGATCAAAATAAAGGAAACACAAGCTTCTCTCAATGATGGTGACTCTATAAGCGTATGGAGTGCTTTTTCTGACATGAATCCTGCTTCACTCATCTCCTAGTAGAGGGCAAATTTGACGATATAATCACCACTAACAACATTAAGTTGCGGCACCATCTGGACCTTCCATCTACAGTATTATAACTGTGGCTGAAATTACCTTCTCGCATGCCATCCCTGAATTTACCATAAAGGGCTCTCTCTGTTGGCTTCGTATAATGCATGTTGCCATCTAGAAAATAACAATGTTGTTGATATGTTCTCCATATGTTGTTGATATGTTCTCCATATGCTCTGGCATATGGGGATCATCATCACTGCCGTGCTCTGAACCATTTGTGTGACCTACAGTACTCATGCCTAGCTGACAAAGAGCATTGTCATTTTCAAAGACACCACCAGTGCCGCTGAGAAAGCAATGAAGAGAACCACAAAACATCTGTTAGTAGTGATTCTAATTCTCCAAAACACCCCAACCAAACCAGACTTTACATTAGTATTTCCATTATTTGTTTTGCTTTATTTAGACAGGTCAACAAAGAGACAGGAAAGGGATGGGAAGGACATACGTGTTGCATGTCCTTCCCTGGCCTCCAGCTTGAATCAAACCTTGAAAGCATGACTACGCAATATGGATACACCATCCAGTTTTTAAGTAGTGCAGCCACTCCAAGGATCAGCAATGTGTGTCCCTTTGTATGTCTGTATGTATGTTTAGAGTACCAACAGGTGACAAAGTGGCGCTGTTGAGCTTCACACTGTGCACTGGTGCATGATGGGAAGCTGATTTGTAGTGCAACAGTAACACCAGTAGTTTTTAGTGTAACACCAGCACAGAGCACAGTGCAGTACACACTACGGTGTAGCACATGCACAGGTGCATGATGAGAGGAAGTACAGGACATACTACATAGTCCGACAGCCAATAGTCCGACAACCAACAGTCCAACTACTCCAATAGTCCGACAACCAATAGTCCGACACCCCAACAGCACCACTCAGTTCAGAACTTCAGACGGGTCTGATTTATTTTTTTACCCCAACATGTATGTAAGCGTTAGGTCAGAGCAGACACAGACCTCAGTGTGTTTTACCCCAACATGTATGTAAGCGTTAGGTCAGAGCAGACACAGACTGCATCAGACTGCAGAGAAGCCTGTCAGATGTGAACCGTGCTGTCACCTTTCCTGTTTTCCCTCTACACCTCAGACTTCTGCTTCAACTTGGCTATGTGCCATCAACTGCAGTTCTCAGATGACTCTCCATCACAGTGGACAACTAGAAATGCACTCTGTCGAGGTGCCAACTTAAAGTTGCATGCATGATAGGGTTGAACTCTAAGTATATATATTTTTATTTTAACTTGAACTATTCTTATCTCTCTACGCTTATCTGCACCTATCCTGTGTTTCATGATGCTTTTGCTTGCTGTTGCTGCTACGATATCTGGATTTCCCCACAGATAACAATAATGTTTTACCAATATGTTATCTCATCTTCTTAGATCTTACAGAACTGTGCACTGCAGCACTTGGTCTAACAAAGAGATAATATCTCACTATAAGGTGAGATTTGTCATATGTATTTGTTTGACAAGGTGAGGAGAGGAGAGGCTCTGCATTTCTGCAATGGCTGCTCTTCTGTCATGCAGAATGTCTCTTCTCCCTTTTCTCTCCTGTCAAATAAAGAAGAGCCGACCTCCCTGGTCCCTGACATCACCTCCCCAATCGTCTCGTCTAACTCTCCTGTCAAAACTTCCTCAACCTCTCCCCTCAGCACTCCTGTCCTAATGAAAGGGAAAGAGTGACACATCCAATGTATTGTGTAGGCCTACTGTGTGTGTCCGCACGTGTTTGTGTGTGTGTCTGTGTCTGTGTGTGTCTGTATGTGCAACTGTGCATGCATGCATGTATTTGTGCGTGCATACTAGTAGTACTATTGTGAGTGCCAATTGGCATTTAAAGAATAACCATCCTAAAACATTTATGTCCTCCACACAGGTACAGTATACTAAAGCACTTGAGTGAGCGAGAGAGAGAGATAAAGAGAGAGAGAGTCTGTGATGTGTGTAACTGATAACAATGTTATGACGTGAGCACAGTAGCCCGCTGACCTTTCAGCATCGATGGCAGAGGGAGGCTTATTTGCTCACAGAACTCATTGTTTCTATATTGACTTTTCCTGGCACTGTGTCCAACTCTAATTATCAGTAAAGCTTCGGTCTGCACACACCATGTGACAGTCTGCCAGCTGCAATGTCCTCATTTTGTCACAGATGAACATTTTCAACATGACCCATTGTAGTGGTATTTCAAGAGCACTCAAATGGGAATAGTTGCCATGATAAAAAATAATATATGTATCAACCACTACATAACTACTCACACAGGTGGAATTCAAGGACCTAATGACACACAGGATGGAGACAGCAAAGTTATTCTTCACATGCATGTTTCAAAACAAAATATATAAAATCACTCCTTATACTTTCTACCTGTTAGTGTATATACAGTACAGTACAAGCGGAAAACATCTGCTTGTCTGGCATAGCCAGGGTTATTGTGAGCATGTCTGAAATAAGTGTCAGAGCTGAAATTGACATGTAAATATGAAATAAATGCTTAAACATGTAGATAGGTGTAGAAGAACAGAAGTGAACCTTTCAAGTCTGTTTTCTGAACCACCAATATGTCAATTTCAACCTATGATTCCCTGCTTTCATATTTTCATATTTCAATATTTCATATTTCAAACTAAAACTAAAAGAAATCCAATGGCAGTCCCTCAGTAAAAATTTGGTCACAAATGACGGCGAGTTGCTCCGAATATCCCAACAGAGTTTTATGCAGGCTACACATGAGCCGACATGACATTTTTGATGCTGACCTTCTATATCAGCCTATTTTAGCCTTAGCAACACACTTTTTCTGGATTAGTGCAAAATGCTGAATATTATGATACATCTTTGGGGATTCATGTAAATGCTAAACTCATGCGATTTTGCATATCTGCGCAGATGCTAACCATATACTGTATGGGCAATTCCATTTAATCTGTGTGGAGTTCATCAGAGTGTTCCCTGTTTGAAAATGATTGATACCTGCTGAGTCACTACAAGCCAATCTCTGCCCTGCTCAGTGCATTAAAGCAGAAAATACTGCTGACCTGCTGCACACTATATGAGGCCCAGAGAAAACTGATTTATTAAGAAGGGAATACGCCCAGACAGGGTGAATCAATCTCATAGCTGTGGATTAGAATAGGATGGTGTGGAGTGAGAATGAAGACAGTGGCTCTTCTGAAGAGCATGTCCCGGGGAGTAGAGCTGAGGCGCCATCTTAGATGGCTGACTAATGCGTGGTAGGAAAACCTAAGGTGATCATTCCGACTCTTCCGAGCTCATACTCAAAAGTAGAAGGTAAATCATCGTTATTATCGGGCAAACAAGAGTAAGATAAAGATACTAGGGGCTCCATCTTGCGGCAGGGGCCCCTTTTCCTTAATTTGGGGATTTAGTATTGTGTGAGAGGTGTAGCCCTGTAAAATGTGTTATCTTGTGCCACAGCCTAAGTCCCGAAAACACCTCAAGGTTCAAGGTTTCTTTATTTTGTCTCCCAAGAGAGAAATTTGTCTTGGACTTCCATTACCCCTTACATTATGCATAGGTGTGGTTTGGGTGTTACAATGATTAAACCAATCACTGTGCCTCCTGCCATTTCCTTTAAGAGATCCATTATCCATTTAACATTATGCCCAGTGATTTACACTATGGCCCATGGCCATGGAAGAGTGACAAACGTTGCTGCCTTGAAATATAGCCTAGTTATATTTGATACAGCGGCCGGGTTGTTTTGTGTCCAGTAGCTCCAACACAGCCTCACTCGTGCAAATCTAATAACTTCTTGACACTGCTGAATTGAATTCCAATCACAGAAATTTGTGGAGAATTAAGACAGAACGAGACCTCTGAGCTGTGAATGTTGTGCAACATGACTCAAGCCGAGGCAGCTCAGGTCTCACCGTCTCAGAGTCAGGAGCTCATCCTTTTATCAAACAGAATTTGCATTAGGGGTGGTTTGAAGAGGCACTTTCCATTGTCCTAATCCTGTGTGCATAAGATAGCAAATATAGGGAAAGCGCATCAACACGCCTACAGACACACCTCCACCCGCAAATATAGGATTCTGCAAAATGAATAGTGGGTTGTGTGGCCGCAAGATAACGTTTACGCATAGTGGAAGCTCCTAATGCGTAATTCACGGGAAATGTTAATTACTTGAGGATAAAGCATGGCATAAGATGGAGCCCTAGAGATACAGACAGAAGGAGATATAAAGACAGTGATACAGAAAGAGAGGCCAAGGGAGAGACATAGACAGTGATGCTCAGCCGGAGCAAAGTGGGATTAACATGTGACTGACTTTTCCCTCTGCTTCTCAGTGACATGAAGGTCATAACTGGCTGGGATGCAGATGGGGCTGTCAGTCGTGTGGAGAGCTTAGGGGGCAGCACTGAAGCAGGGAATTAATCCTAATAAAACCACAGCCTTTCAACTAGTAATAGGAGCTTTGGAAGTGGAGTGTGTGTCACGTCCTCACATCTCAAGGCCTGCCAGGAGGGAGGGCGGCGAAAGGAGCAGCGAAGGACGTGAGAGGTATAGAACCCCACAGTCCAATCCTCAGTGTTAAATTAACTCCATTGGCGTCTCCAGTCATCTCCATTCTACATACTACATCTGGCCAGCTCATTTGTGCTTTCTGCACCAGCATCTTTCTTTAGCACAGCTTCCTTTTGAGTTCCCAGTGTTGATGTCAGTTACCGACTACTCTCATTCTCACAGCTATCTTCTCTGATACACTTGGTAGGTAGCCAACAGCTACCTACCAAGTTGGCTATATAAAATGCTGAAATTCCTGACATACCCCACCCCATCACCTCATTAACTGTGTGCAAATTAAAACTGTAAATGCATTGTACAGGGCACAGTTAACATAAGGAACACAACATTCCTAATTTCCTAGAATGTAACGCTTCCCAAGTAATAAGTTAGCAGGGGTCTATGATTAAAATATAAAGTATAATATAGAAATCACACCTGTGTGAAGTGAGGGGCGCTCTTATCATCATGGCGTAAAATAGACAATATGCCTATTTGCTCAGACACTATGACTCTCCATTCATATAGTCATTAGGAATTTAATGTTTGTGTAGGACAAAACTCACACCTGTGTGAAGTGAGGGGCGCTAATATATTAGAGTCTAACTCATGTTGATTAGGTGATGTAATGGTGATGTAAAACAAACGGTGCCAACAAACATTAAACGCCATTAACAATAAAGAGACAATATATTTTCCCTTCATTGTCAATGTGTTTACTGAACAAACTTTGAACTAAAGACAATCATTAAACCTGTGTATAGGAGGGGCTAGCGCCCCTCAAAAATAGACACTATGACGAATTGCTCAGACACTACGCCGAAACATTCTCCATTCATTGTCAATGGGACTTTTAGGACAAAAATAGAAACTACGACGATTAGCTCAGACACTATGACGTAAAACTCTCCATTCGTTGGGAATTTAATGTTTGTGTAGGATGGAAATCTACACTAATAGCTTAATATAGGAGGGACTAGCGCCCCTCAAAAAACACTTAAAGTCAAAGTCACCACATTAACTTGGAGGGCTTTGGCAAAGAGGCGAGAAGAAAGACACCTTTTTAGCTTGCATCAGGAGAAAGAGCCCTGCTTCCACTTCAAACACATTGTAGAAGTCATTTTGGGAGATAAAAGGAATAGCAAATCACTTTTGATTACCGGGATGATTGGAGTTTTGCAGTGTTGCAAGGTGGCACAGATAAACGTTCGTTATGTCACCGATGGATGATAACAAAATAAAAATGCCAACTGCTGTATGGAGGGCTCAATCGAGCGGGGATTCAACCCCAGTCTCCCACTCGCCAATAGGGCTGAGCCCGATTGGCAGGGCTGTTGTGGGCTGGGTCTGGTGTGTGAGACTGTGTGTGTGTGTGTGTGTGTGTGTGTGTGTGTGTGTGTGTGTGTGTGTGTGTGTGTGTGTGTGTGTGTGTGTGTGTGTGTGTGTGTGTGTGTGTGTGTGTGTGTGTGTGTGTGTGTGTTGGGGCAGTAAAGATGATTGTGATTTTGAAAATAATTAAGTACTTTACCTAAGAAGACACATGGTAAACCAAAATGGTTGCCAAATGACTTGCTGGCTCATAAAACTCAGAGTGGAACATACTTTTGTCAATGGGGGGCTTTATCTTTCTGGGTATTATGGGGGGCATGAGGTTTTCAACAAAAGACTGTGTCCCAGCATCAACCTCAACAAAGTCAGAGAAAGGGCATAATTGTGGTAAGAAAAAGTAGCCTACCTTTTATGACGTATATGGCCAGAACACTGGAGCCTTCATTGGGTTGAACATCCAAGCCTAAGGGTCTAGGTACCTGGGCAGAAACACATCACATTTCATCTTACTGTACATTATTATTATATTACATTCAAAAGTCATAAAGGGACATTTTAAAACAGTGAACGTGCACAATGGGGGATCGTTTAGAGGTCCAGGGAGGGTGAAAATGACTCGGTCACACGTGCTGTAGCTTTGCCTGGCCCTCCACCTATCACAGAGCTTAAAATGCAAGTGTAGTATTTTGAGTATATCAATGTGTGTGTGTGTGTGTGTGTGTGTGTGTGTGTGTGTGTGTGTGTGTGTGTGTGTGTGTGTGTGTGTGTGTGTGTGTGTGTGTGTGTGTGTGTGTGGAGAGAGAGAGTATTATTTCAAACCACATGCAGGGTCACCATGATTTATGATATTTCTTTTACACGTATGGCTTCTTGCCAAGTTCCAGGACCGGTAGTACATAATGTACATTCAATTAGTTGAAACAGCCTGATGTTTGCTCATTAGAGTTGTGTTCTTTAGGATATGTTCCAATCCCACAGAAATACCCTCTGGGCTGGTGATGACATAGTTGCTGCCTAATAGAACAATATTGTTTAGTCGTTTATCATACAGACAAGATGATATTAGTTTTTTATTCTCTGCAATATATTGATTTTCAAGCATCTTAAATCTTAAAACATTTTTTACATATAGCCTATAACAGGGCTTAATTGTCATTGAAAAGAAATGCAATCAAGGTCTATTTTGCATAAAACACATAATTTCCTTAATCATCTTCAATTGTTACTCTTCTTCCTGACTCCTCTCATCACAAGAGACTCCTCTAACCAAACGGACCAATATCGCCCTCATGTGGTTAACATTTTACACTGCTAGATCTGTGGGGAGGGGTGAAAAATATACAAATTACAATAAAAAAAGGTCCACTCTTTTTATGTGTGAATGTGAAAGAAGTGGTCTTTGCTGTGCTCGCTGACGTATTCCCCATCGATGATGTCACTGGAGGATGTTTCTGAACTGCCCACAGCCCTCCTATGAGACATAGGCCCAATTCCCTCCCTCAAGCCCTGAACCCTCATTGACTTTAGTGACGTCAGCTGTAAGTGCTTGAGTTTGAGAGGTTGCAAGGGCTCCAAATTGTTGTGAAAGAAATGGGACAGCACTTGAGTCCGCCATTCATGACACTTCATCACTTTATAAAAACTGTCCTTATTCACAGCCAGTGCCTACATGCTTGGCCTATTTATACATGTCTATTTTAGTATTTAAGCTGATTGTTTTATTATTAGTTTCATAAATACACTTTCCTGTGTGATAGGGGTTGTAATATTCATATATACCGGTAATATTATAAATTGCATTTCCATATTATTTTACTTTGCTCATTAGTCATTTCTCATCATGTTTCCCTTATTATATATATATATATATATATATATATATATATATATATAGCCAATCCTTCCATTCCATCTCCCTTTGAGAACAGTGAGAAAGCACTATTGTGTTTTAACTGCGATACATAACTCATTTGCATACTTAAATGATTGACGTTTGGAGGATCCCCCTCATTCCCCTGGTAATTTCTTTGCCAAAGTCAGCCTAAAGTCAGCATCGATGCTGACTTTGGCAAAGGGCACATAAAGGGGCGGGGCTGAGCCCTCACTGACTTTAATACCGATTTCAAACGGGACATCCCTCAAGCCCTCGCAGACTTCACATGAACACGCAGCTAAATCAGTGAGGGCTCATTGAGTCAGCAAGGGAGTGGATTGGGATTGGGCCACAGACCGAGTAAAAAATAATTGTGCCATTTTTTCATGATTATTAGTGAGGACCTATTATATGAAGATATATAGAAGTGGTGAAGTGGTCCTTTAAAATATTTTTTTACTTTAACTCAAATACAATTTTGATCACCAAACTTTTACTTGTAACAGTGTTTCTACATTGCATTATTGCTAGTACTTTTACTAAAATATGTATTATACTGTAGGGTTCAATTTAAGCAGTTAAAATATGGAGTTTTACTTACAGGAGGTTGCATTGGCGATGTCGAACCACAGCCTCCCCTTGCCACAGTGCAGGTTGCTGGTGCCAAGCCACCGTCGCAGTTTGAGATTTCTGGGTGAGAGACAACACAAGAGCGCTTAGCCTGGTGGTCTGACACTGGATTTACAGGTTTTGTAGCAATTTTATATACATTTCGTTTTTAATGGTTCATCTAAAGCCAAAATATAGTCCCAATACCTGCTGTACACTATTGATTGAACATTTTATTCAGTATGCTATGTAGAATGGGTATAGTTCAAAATAAAGTATATAGGTCAATACAAAAAACTGCTACTGAGAACTGCTAGAGGATATACCCTTTAAAAAACCCTAGTTCAGCAGTTTTCATTTTTCAACCAGTGGTACTGGTCCGGGGACCAGCAGTGGTCCTTGAAGGGACTCTAGGTGGTTTCCAGCTAACCAAAGGGACCCTTAGACATTTAACTCTCTGTGAAATTAAACCAAATGGACCCTTACAAGTTACATTTTATGATCTCAAGTGTTATTATTGTTAAACATCTGCATAATTAGGCTAAAGATAGATAGTGCACAACATTGTGATTTTCATAATTTAATATTCACATTTATTCTGTTCAATTGATTGATTTTTTTTTTTTTTACATTTGACCAAACAAAAGCCTATGCATTGTATAGTTAGAGATCATTTTGTGCACCTGACAACTATGACTGAGTCATTATTGTTTTCTGACAGTTCTACTCATGTATCCCTCAAATATCACCCTCATGTGGTTAACATTTTACACTGCTAGATCTGTGGGGAGGGGGGGGGAAATAAATTCAAATTACAATAGAAACTTCCACGTCTTTTTATTTAGGCAAAGTTAAAAAACATTTATTTTGGAAGCAATAACAAGTAACAGTTTCATATAATACTCTTTTGGGATGGGGGTTGTAAGTAAAGTCTAACTGCCTGATGAGGATCAATCAATCCAGACAACATTCTTCTCTATCAAGACCACACATAAATCTGCCCATCAGACGCTCCTGAGAGCAAATGCTCCCCCTTGTGGTCAAAGACGACACTCTGCACTGCATCCTCGTGGCTCAGAGTGCAGGCTACCTTGTTTGTGGACAGGTCAACCACTCTCAATAATCCGTCTCCCCCAGCAACAGCCAGCATCTGCCCCACAGGACTAAAGGCCACTTGGTTGCTGGGTTGAGGTCCTGTCTCTACGATGACAGCTGGGGCCACCAGATTCCTGACGTCCCACAGCATGACAATGCCACAGGAATCACAGGAGGCCATGGTCTGGCCCGACGGGTTGAAAGTGGCATGATTACAGGAGCTGGTGTGTCCGCAGACCGTCTGAGAACAAGTGGCAGTCCTAGCATCCCACATGGCGAGGGTTTTGTCAGCTGAGGAGCTCAGCAGGGTGTTGGAGAACGACAGGAACTCCACACTGTTGACGGAGGCGGTGTGTCCACGCAGCGTGGCTCGACAACGCTCACTCTGAAGGTCCCACACCTGCAGATATATACACACAGAGAGCAAGAGGATATACATACATAAAACTGCTTGCATGCTACACCTAATAGGTATTATTATTACTATTACAAATAGTACAAGTCAAGTCTCAGTGCGACGTGTGAACTCTTTTTCAATGAAGGTATTATTTTACAAAACAAAACAAATTTGAAATACAGTGAGTTTCTGCTGGACAGCAATGATATTGAAAGGATTTGCATGCACTTTCAATTATAACAGCAAACCTTGATGGTGCAATCCCTTGAACAGGATGCCACAAAGTTGCCACAGGAGTGGAAGGAGCAGCCCCAGGTGGCTCCAATGTGGCCCTCTAGAGTGAGGACCAGAACACCCAGGGAGAGGTCCCAGATACGGAGGCCCCCGTCACCTCCTGTGGTGCCCAGTTTGGTCTCATCCGGGTGGAAGCTGATTCCAGACAGCCAATCGGTGTGGCCCTCCCCCGTAGCTAACAGATCTCCTTCTGGAAGACCCCAAACCCTCCATAGCTGGTCATCACTAGAGGAAGCCAGTATAGGTTTTGTGGGATGTGCCGCGAGGCAGCTGACTGACTGACTGTGTGCCTGCATAGTAAGGCATACAGAATTGAGCGACATAATGATCATATTAATAACTCAGGGATTCGGGCCAACAGCTGAAAGCTGCTACCCATCTAGACATGTTACAGTTTACACACCAACTGATATAGATATCAGGGGTTCTCAACGTTTTTGAAATGCTTTGGCCATGTCTTGCGACCCCCACCCTCAGTTTACCATTCATTGTCAATGGACGCCAGCAACGTGAAGCTACGAAGCAAATCCGACGTTTGTAGCTGCTGCAAAAGATACAAAGCTACAAATTGAAGCTGAGCTGGGTTCAACTTCCAGATGCAAAACTACAAAGCTACAACTGTAGCTGCGCCTCCGACACACGTCACTATGGATGCACGCTTGATAACGTCAACAACCGTGTGAGCAACAGATTTTACAAAGCGACAAGTAACAACGCAACAAATATGCTGTGATCTTTGCATATACCTCGCGTGAACGCAACATAATTCTGATTTATGGCCAAATTTGCACCAGGGAGAAGGATAATAAATAATAATGAGTATCATCAATGATTATAAATTTTTCAGTATGTAGTAATCGTCCCAAAGCTAAATTGAATGACCTTGAGTGTATTGGTAAGGTGGAAGCCATCTGCCTTGGTCTTGGAAGGAACACTTTCATCTATGGACTCGTGCTTTTGTGGATTGTTGGCTTTAAAGTTTAGAGGGAACTCAGAATCCTTGGAGTGTTTGTAGACGTTAGAGGTCTTGGCTGGGTCTTTGGATGGGACTTCCGTTAGACACCTAGCTCTCCTATTAGATTTGGCACTTTGTGCTTCTTTCCCCCCTGTGCTCAGAGTAGATGGTAGGGAAGGAGAGACAATACTGTGCAGAGCAGCTTGGAGGCTGTTCACTTGCGCCAGCGCCTTGTCCCTTTCCAAACTGAGCAACATCTTCTGCCTCAAAGCCGCCTGGTATTTTTCATTCATCTGCGTTACGGCGGGTTCATATTTGGAACAGTGGACCTTTAGTCTTCTGAGGTCTTCGATCAGCCTGCCCTTTTCCTGGACAACTCGCTCGTGGTGCATGCGGTGGAAATCTCTCTCTTTCTGGAGCTTCACCAGTGTCTCCGCTGCCGCCGAGGACACCAGTCTGTACTCATTCCTCTCCATCTGTGTGTTCCTTAGCTCCTCGTCCAGACGCTGGGTTTGTGTGTACACGTCTGGCACCAAACCAACCTGCAGGGGTGGAAGAGCAAGCACTCAGAAAAGCAGCAATACCACCACAAGACAAGAGCCTACTCATTAGGCAGAATAGCCATTTAAGAATTGTATGTCATATTTTATTTCCTCTGTTTGGTTTGTGGTCATGTATGTCTTGTATTTTAACATGGAAAACGCTTAGCTAATTAAAAAATATATATAAATTGTATCATGTCATTGGACTACTCACATGCATCGTGGACATCATTTGATTCATAATCATCTAAATCTACATAACGTGTTACTAAAACTGTCAAATATAGTAGAGGAAAATGTACAATCATTTGATTCTGAGATGTAGTAGAGTTTTAGCCTCATATAAAGTATTGAAAGGTACCGTGACAGTACCTGGGTGACGTAGCCTAAGTAAATAAATATAGTTAGTGTACACACCTGTTCTGGCTTCAGTAAGCCCTTCTGCGCCATCTCGTGCCATTCCCTTTGAAAGCAGTCGAGCGTTTGCGTCATACCCATTTTGAGAAGAAAGCTACGCACAAAGTCATCCAAGGGCTGTTCTCCGGCCCTCGTTGTCTGGAGTTTTGGGGGGACAGCAATAGGGGCGCCGTCTCCCCGGTCCCCCCTGATAGCTCTCACCGTCGCCTCCAAATCCTCTTCTCCCCCATCAGTTAAACTCCAGTCATCATCTACAGCCACCTCCTCGTACTGAAAGTCATCATCAGTGTCCTGATTGGATGCTGTGGTCATTGTGTGAGTGAAGTTTACCTTATTTTATTGTCTGTTTTGGTCCTGTACTTCAGTCTTTTTTATTTACTTATTTTTCTTAATGTATTGTAGGTCTAGTGATATATATGTATATATATATATATGTATGTTGGTGTGTGTGTTGAAAAATCAATAAAAACAATTTAATAATAATTGTGTGAGTGAAGGAATTACCGTGGAAGTGTAAGAACGAATTTACAACGAAGAGATTAAGAAGTTAAGAAGCTGGAAGCTGTTAAGAAACTCGACGTTGCTATGGATACCAGACGCCAGACACCCCCCCCCCCCCCCTCCCCCGAGATGAAGTCAGGACTTCAACGCGAGATTATCGTGCTGCTCGCGTCGGTCGGTCAGATTCATCATCACATACCCAAACAAACATGGCGGACTACCGAGAGGCGCCCTTGGCCACTCGGCCAAAAACATTGGACCCGAACGAGTATTTTAACTTGTCGCCGCACGTGCGACGCGCAGAAGAGGAGCGAGCTGGCCTGCGGGCCGGCCTGAAGCGTCAGTACCAGCTGCAGCTCAACAACCCGCACAGAAAAGAGCTGATTGTAAGTATAGCTATACGTTAGCATGCTGGCTGGCTAGCAATGTCAGAGCCCCCCCCCCCCCTTCATGAGCAGAGCAATGTAATCCTTCCCATTCTGACCTGAGATCAGATTCATACGAGGTTTCCACTGGACACACACTGGGTCTGATTAATAAAAACGTGTCAGTTCCGTTCGTTGTATCTGAAATTGTTAGGCAGGGTTCAGGTACGAAATTAGTTTTGTTCACCTCATTAGCTGAACCCGGAATTCAGAAGATTAAAATACAGTCCCTCGCAGACAAGTCCACGTTCACAGCAGACAAATATTGACTGTAAACACAGCTGATGGTAATCATCACATTAATTGTGTTTTGTGTGCTCTACTGTGGGTCTACTCTACGCTTTCATTCGTGCTGATTTTTGTATAATGGGATGAATCTAGAGTTGCAATACCCTCCATTGACTCCCCACTCATCCAATTTGCTTTTGTGATCTGCTTGTATTAAACAACGTTAAAACTCACCAACATTGCAGCTACTAGGCCAAGCTTTAATTATCCTCTTTCAATCTGCCAAGCTTTTGTTTCATAAAAATCCATCATAGAAATGTTATGAGCTACTTTCTGTCAAGAAATTCTCTGCAGGTGTGTTCTCAAGTGTTGGAGTTTGGAAGCACTCGTTTTTTTTAACGGGTCGCGCTGCTGCCTCCTTCATTATGTGCAAATGCAAAACAGGTGGTACTCAGGGCCGTTTAGTGACTGCACAGTCCACTTATGTTATTGTTGCTTTACATTGTTGTCGTTTTAAAATATGCCAATACATAATACATTTAAACACTGACACCCACATGATACACAAACACGTTATCATTGAGCTCCATTCACCTGTCAAAATGTCTGCTGTTAAAAAGGGTCTGTTGAATTGAATATACTGAGTGAGTGGTTCTCAGATCCCCAAATGATGTATTTACTATTTAGACGTGGACCACCATCTGAACGTATTTTCTTTTGCTAGGGACCGATCAGGGTAGATTACGTCATTTTCAAATGATCGGAATCGGATCGGGAGCCAAAAAATATAAATATCAGAATTGTTGAAAATTGGTATCGGCAGATTGGGAGCAAAACATCCCTAATTACATTACCCATTCCTATTACTCACCCATAGAAATGAATGCATATATGTAATGTATTGTTTATATCAATCTACTATGTACACACGGAAGTATGTTGAGCTGCATCTCTCGTGTGTGTCGACACCTGGTTCATTTGTCAATTTGCTTTTTGTCTTGTGCAGGAAGACCCTGCCCTGACCCGTTGGGTGTATGCACGGACCAACCCCTACCCGCACTTCAGGCCCACGAACAAGACGTCTCTGCTGGGTGCGCTCTTTGGCGTTGTCCCTCTCTTTGTTCTCTACTACACCTTCAAGACCGACAGGGTATGAGACCAGATGCCCTGCATTATGTTTGCTTGATACCTCAGGGCTCATTCAGTGCTGGGAACTTCTCATTAACCCATTAAAGGACCACTTCACCACTTTTCAACGTATCTTCATATAATAGGTCCTCACTAATAATCATGATAAAATGGCACAATTTTTTTCTACTCAGTCTGTGTCTCATAGGAGGGCTGTGGGCAGTTTAGAAACCGTCTTCCAGTGACATCATCATTAGGCAGATTATTTTTTAAACAAGATTTCTTTACAAAAATGTTTCGATTTTCATTATCGTGAGAACGATGGCTTCCATTTTCGCAGTGCAACTTTTCAGGACTAGAAAGCCTGCCATTTTTATTAGCTTGTATTCCACATCGATGATGTCACTGGAAGACGGTTTCTGAACTGCCCACAGCCCTCCTATGAGAAACAGACCGAGTAGAAAAGAATTGCGCCATTTTTTGATGATTATTAGTGAGGACCTATTATATGAAGATAGGTTGAAAAGTGGTGAAGTGGTCCTTTAAGACCAGGAAAGCATCAGTGTCGTTTTAGAGCCGAGCTTAAAAGCATTATATTATACTTTGGCTATTCAAACATCGTGAAGGTTTGTGCAAATCTTTGAATATATATTCTTCTAAAGCTGACATTTTTTTAAATGTGAAGGAGAGGTCGCACAGCTCGTAGTCACGTTTCGGCAACAAAATGCCTTCAGGGTATCACAGGGTATCACTATCAAGTTTGTCTCCTGTGGTCAGCACCTCTCCACTATTGGTGTGCGCTCCTATACCTTTTTGTTACTAACATTTTAACTCACATTTTAACTTTTAACATACTGTTGCATTGCACCCTTAAAGACTATCATCATTAGTGACATTTTACGTAGCTGTGTGGTACAGTATACAGTACAGATACTATTAAAGCAATAAGATGCAAGAAGCAGTGGTTTAGGAGGCACTTGGCTTATTGCTTTCATAAAACTCTTATATGGCAACATGGAAATCATATAGGCCTACATATCCCAGTTAAAACTAGGGATGCCAAACGACTCATATTTGGCCAATCGACGAATCGAGGCCAAAAATCGACGTGTCGAACGACTTTTTCCCTTTTTTTTCTTCATTATTTTTTTTGTTGTTGTTGTTGCTGCGCAGCAGTTGAGGAGAACGCAACTATGCATTCCTTTAATCAACACAACTTCTGCAGCTGCATCCATATGTTTAGAATTTGCACAATGATCAAATCCCAATAATAAAAAATAAACTTTATTTTGTAAACAACGAAACTGAAGGAGCAGCGGCGCTATCGGCTAGCTGCTAGTCCCAACTCTCAAGTGTCTGCAGCCTGTCACGAGTAATGAACTGATACGAGACGCACGTTGTTCCGTATTTTAATGTCGGGTCGGATAATAAATACAGTATAAATGACGGCGGGATTTATTTGACAACTCTATCCTGCTTTCTTCACGGGAAGAGAAGAGCGCTCACCGCTCAGAACAGAGCAGACCTGTGGCTGTCAGCTCACTTTACGGCATGTGTAGATGAGCTGGGTCATGGGTCTGGGAAGCTCAGAGCTGCAGCCATTGGCTCATGATACGAGCACACGACCAATGGGACAGATCATTCAGTGTTGCTAAGATACCACCCCCCACCACACACACACGCACACACCCTTGGACGATGGGGTCCACAGCGCTCAAAGTAAACTTGCATGCAACGAGCGGCACTGACTGACTGAAAAAATAATAATACAAATAAGAACGATTTTTCGACTCATACGTTTTGAGTCGCGGGAGGCATGAGTCGATAATCGAGTCGATTTTCAACTTTTTTCAACATCCCTAGTTAAAACAGTTTTAATAACAAAAAATATTCTACAAGAAAGTAATCCCTGCGACTGCCTGCACAAACAAGAACATTGTTGTGCAAATACACAGAAGGTACTGAATGTTACACGTCGCGTTACCTCTATGTGAATGTTTACATTGCATTTTAGAATAGTTCTCAATCAAGCCAATGGAACAATCTTTTTTTTTTTTTAATGAAATACTAAACACTCACTGGTACATGTACTGTTACAGTATGGTACACCCCGTTCTTTATCATTCTACTATTCTATTCATGTTAGAAGTGAAGTGAAGGCACCACTTGCCTCTATTCAGAGGTTTCCATCTAAATAATCACCCAATAATGTCAGCAAGACCCAGTTGCAATTGTCATACTGCTAGGCTCTTTGAGAAAATAGGCAGCGAGCGAATCATAAAATGCACATTCATAAAACATGCAGTGGGGGAAATGTCTGGAAGGTGAAGAGAGTTCGGTGATATGAGTTTGTTGCCACAGCAACAGAACTGACCCCCCCTCCCCCTTTCTGCTCCAATGTCTACTCTACAGGATAACAGAGAAGAGCAGATCAAAGCCGGGACCCTCGAGCGCAAATTCAAGCTGGCATACTGAGCTCTAATCTCTGTAGAAGACTATTATATTCTAAGAATGTCAACGTGTAATTACTGTTAAATTAATAAAACATTATGTTGTTAAAAACTAAGAGTGGCTTTATTGGACTTTATTGGACTTGTTAAAACACTACAGTTTATTTTTCTCCTTTCACCGAATGAAACACAATAAATCAAAGGACACAAAGTTGATGAGGTTAATAAGAAAGTCTTAGCATAACGCATGTATGAGTCTATATATTGTAAATCCTATACTGTATGTGTCAACTATATGCATGATGCATATAGGACATCTTGAATTTCCATTTACTTTTTGTTGGGGTTAAAGTGACTGCGAAGTGTCTCCCAGCACTGGTAGTATTTCTTGTCCAGTCTGTGGCAGGTTTCTAGACCCCATTTGGTCACGGCCATACTGAACGAGGACTCAAACATGAAGGCCTGGGGAAGGAAATGGGGAACATGTAGGATTTTGTCAAAACAAGCTTTTGTGGATTGCAATGTACAAACGTATCAGTCATATAAAGACAAAACAACTGATCTTTAACCACAAAGGTATTTGTACGACAAAGTTATCAGATCCAGACGGGATGGAAAAGGTGGACTGAGCTTGCAATAAACTTTGGGAGCATATTTAGCTGTGTGCAGATGTTATAGTATATATTGTTTGTACTGCACCTGAATTACTGCTTTTTTTTTTGTATATTATACAATCAACAATAACATTCAAATGGCTTTTATAAACAAATGATTAGTTAACCACTTACTAATTAAAATAGCTGATGCATTGTGAGCTTGTGATGTGCTATTTTCACTAGTTTTGGAAATCTCATATTGTTTTCCTAATAGAGGGTATGCGTGTGACATAACCGGAAGTTATGCGGGAATGCCTACTGAGTGACAAAAACTACTTTCTGGCCTTGACAGCCCATACATCCACACAGAAAAGTCCTATATGATTGCATTAAATGTCTTTAAACAACATTAAATTCACTTTATGCATGCGCATACCCTCTATAGTCGATTTACTAGATTTGTTTGAGTAACTGCACCCCTACTACTTTTCTCATGAAATATGTCGTTACCATGGTTCCCTCCGCCACTCTCTCTGGTTGGAGGTCGGCGGTGCTGTTCTTCTCGAAACATTCCCCGTCGGGGCCGTGCGGGGTCATGATGCTGTGGAGACTGCCTCCTCCGGGCTGGAAGCCCTCTTCTTTGGCCTCGTAGTGGCCCTTGATCAGACCCATGAATTCACTCATGCAGTTCCCTAAAGCAACAACAGGGGGAGGTATGACAACTCTACACACTAGACCAGGTCTAAACCTTAGTCTTTTGGTTACAAGCTACATGGATTAGGGATGTGTATATATATAGTGTATGGGCCAATGTTAAATGTATTTTGCAATTAATCACATGTGTGCATGTGAATGCATGCAAGACATTGTGGTCTTACGGTGATAGTATGGTGGACGGAAGGTGTTGTTCGTCACACCCCAGCGAGGCGGGAAGATGACAAAGTCAGCGATGGCCACACCTGGACGAGTGGACTTGGCTGTCAGCACGGTGAAGATAGACGGGTCCTGCAGGTGAATCACAGGTCAATGTGGGTGGTTTAGCCTATATTAGAATTCTGTCATCACTTCACATTTTAAGTTAATTCAGAAGAAATTTGTGATTTGGGTGACCATCTATAGTCTAGAAGTCTCCATCTAAACCAAGGGGTGGTGGGTGAGGATTCATCAAGTCACAGGCATGGAGAACATATGCCAACACAGCGGATTATTACACATATCTTCTGAAGTTTATATTACACACACAGAGAAATATATACAGTAAGAACAGTGGATCTATCTATGACATCCCTAGCAGACAAAGATAACAGAATGAGCAGGAACAGGCATGCATCTCATATCATATTGCATACAGAAAGTCCCTCTGATATGTAGTGGACACTGGAGTGGACAATCATGCCATGGTTTGATAACCATGACATGATGTCATGGTGCTTATGCAGATAAATGTTTTGTCTCTGAGGTCACTGTGCACAAGGATGCTAACGCACGCCAAAGTCCTTTTTAGCGGTGCTTCTCTCCCGTGCGGCCCACGGGAGAGAACTTGGAAGAGGGAATCTTGAAACAACAAGAAAGTGGCCGCACACGCCAATAGCCAGAGTGCCAATACTTTATTAGAACAGCAGGTTAAGACAGAATCCAATGTCTCGGAGGTCATACATCATAACAAACCTGATGTGTCCAGTTTATTTTATTCCTGATGTGTAGGATATTCCTGTGTATTGAGTCGAGACTGCTGACAAACACGAGAAGGCATGAACACATCACCCCTGTACTGGCCTCCCTTCATTGGTTGCCAGTACATTTTATAATTGTATTGACAACTTTTAAAGCTGTGCGAGGTCTGGCCCCTTCCTACATCTCGGCCATGCTAAAGCCGTACAACCCCCCGCGTACCCTCAGATCGGTGGGTAGGGGTCTCCTGATTCCCATGAAAACTAAACTAGTCACCATGGGTGACCGGGCGTTTGCAGCCAGGACACCATACTTGTGAAATGCCCTACCCCAGAACCTGAGGGACGCAACCTCAGTGGCTCTTTTTAAATCACTGTTAAAAACACAGGCTTTCCCCTAGATTTATTGTATTGTCTTCACTATGTGGTATTGTTTTATTTTTATTGTTTATTTCTTTCTTCTGTGTAATGCTGTAATGTTTTATTGCTATTGTTTTATTTAAGTGCCTCTTAAGTGAAGTATTGCCTTTTTATATGCCATAGGAAAACACTTTGTAACTCTGTTTTGAAAAGGGCTTTATAAATAAAGTTTATTGTCTCCACCAGGCCGAAGGCATGGGGAGAGAGTATGTTTTGCACTCCGTCCGTCCGTCCGTCCGTCCGTGTGTGTGTGTGTGTGTCCGTCCGTGACCAGCTAATCTCGGCCACCGTTAACCCGGTCGATGCCAAATTTTGCACACACACTCCCTGGATGCCAACGATGAACCTCTGCCCCAAACTTTCCAGAACGGCCTGTTATAGCGCCACCAGGAGGCCGCTTTGTGCAAAACAAGTTTTTGCACAGTACACCTACAGATTTTGTCCAAACATCACGCAAATTTGTACACAGTCTCTCTAGAGCCATTCAACGAAACCGGTCTTTCAGATTTCTCAGACTCCATCCTGATTGGTTAAGATTGGCTTCCAAAGTTCACAGGAGTGCTCAGTTTCAAACAAAATGCTGCAAATCATGAACACATCGCGTGATTTCCGTGAAATTGTGCACCCACATTCCCACTAGGCCGAGGACAAAATGCCACATGAACAATTTCAACTCAACCTCAAGGTGGCGCTATAACTGGCCAAAAAGTGTTTTTACCTCTAACTGCACGGATCTGTGGATAACCTGGTGGAGACCTGTGCCCAGAAGGGCACTTTTTCTAGTTATTATTATTATTATATAAGTCTGTGAATCACCACTGAAACCTTGTATCTTTTTTATGTTGTATTGTTAACAAAGAAAGAAATATCTAATTCAACAATCATTCTTCATTGTTTCATGCTGTTGTTTCATGTTTTGTTTTTATTTATTTCTGCCTATTGATATGCCAAAAATATGGACGTCAGGTTGAAAGTGGTTAAATCAATTTGTTCTATAATAGGCCAGTCAATCTAAGCTAAAAGGGGGCATGATCCAAAAGAAATTGCAATAGTAATAATTCAAGGTATTTTATGATCCTTAGGGTCATACATATATCATATTAAAAATAGATTATTATATAAATTGTGGATCATGGAAATACAGGGGTTGAAAGTTGGGTAGCATGTGATGTGTCAAACTAGGGGTTATTCATGATTCTGAGTCCATTCCAGTCATTCGTTTTGCACGAAAAACACTCCTTGGGCTAAATTAGGCCATAGCCACTTGCCCGAAATGTGCTGACCTATGGTCGTTTTTATAGAAATGTTTGCCTTATAGGATGTTAATGGTACCCAACTTTCAACCCCTGAATTGACCAGGACCCACAATTTATATAATTATCTATTTTAATATGTTATTTGGATGACCCTAAGGATCATAGAAAACGTACTATTGCAATTTATTTTGTAGGCCAAATCTTAGATTGACTGGCCTATAAATATTTAACCACTTGAACACTAGCCTGTGTGAGCTCATAGACTGGCTATATCTTTGGCAAAGATATTTGGTGTAGAGAAAAAATAGTATTTTGTATAGTGCCCAGGGGACCCTGGTATATGGCTTAACAAATGAATAGTGGTTAACCAATGAAAAGTATTATAACATAACCTTGTAACTACTGTACATAATTACTACAACGGTGGATCCATCAGAACAGGTTCTTTTTCTACGTTTCCTGAAAAGTTATGTAACACGGTTTCCACCGGACAGGGAATGTTATATTTCTGAATACAGTGACTCACCGCATGGTCAAAGGCCACACAGTTGATGACCATGAAGTTATCCAGGTTGTACTTGTATGGTGTGTAGTTTCCATGCCAGGCCACCACATTGAAGGGAGAGAAATCCTATACAAACAAATCAACACAAATCACAAATGTGCAAGCAGCAAACACAAAAGGACACAAATTGAGTTGTTCAGCGCGTGAGGGGGCAAAGAAACGATGAACAATGTCTTTGTAATCTCAAATTCTCAGAATAAGCACTTCATGAGAGAGAATACTAATGATAATGATTGATGAAGGACTGTATTTTGAAATAGGGTGCGCTTGCTTTCATTATTTGGAATCTTTCATACCCAACATTTTTCGAGACAATCAAATCAAACTTTCACAAACTTTGGGCATTATTTATGACGCACACATCGGAGCGGGGTTGAGGGTGAGAGTGAGCAGCAACCACAGTGGGTGACGCCGTGACGGAGATATTTCTTCATCTCGATTGTTATGGCACTTTCAAAGAGACATTCAATGGCAGCACAAAATCAATATAATTCATTACAACTTCAGCTACCTTCAATGTGACCCACCCACACAAGCACACACACTCTTCACAACTAATATACACTTGTGATCACAAGTGTAATAAAAGCTTACACACACACACACACACACACACACACACACTTCTGTAGCATATCCCCATGAGTACAATCAGCAATCACACACCCATTATATGCAGCCAGTAATATAGCCTACCTTTAAAAAAAGCATGCACAACACACATACGCAATGTTATGAACTTGTCATACATTGACCGGCTTTGTGGACCCCAAGGCAGGTAATGTTTGGACATTGCAGTTGTAAGAACTCTAAATCTAATAACACTCAATTTAAAATAAATGGAGAGATGGGGGAGAGAGGAAATACTTGCACACACACATACAAAACACAAACATATTCTAGTATATATCTAGTACTCTAGTATATATCTAGTGCTGTCTACATCACGTGCTATAAGTTTCAGACTACGGCACACACACACACACACACACACACACACACACACACACACACAGACACACACACACACACACACACACACACGCACACACACACACACACACACACACACACACACACACACACACAAACACACACACATTTTAATTATTTTATTTGGATCTGCACAAGAGGCGTAATACAATAGACCCAAACACTGATCAGAATTAGGTTATACATTATATGGTCCAACCAGATATAGCTGCTGCACATGCTTAACACACAGAGGGAAAAAATATATATATAGCACATTGTTGACATACTATTACTTACTTACTGTCTAGACACTACTAGACAGGATGTTTGTTTTGGGTTTTTTAAGCCACCTAGGGATAAATGAAACAACGCCTTCTCCAGACAGACAGACTGCCCATAGTAGCTGAGACAGAACAGTATTTAGCCAGCTTTTTTGCATTTGTTGGCCCAGACTTCCAAATACAAGGACAATAAGTTGACAGTTATATCCCAAGGCCATAATACGTTCCACCAGAAGCTGATATTTCATAAGTTTGGATGTAAAACAAGTGTCCATATACAAATCAAATGGGCAGCCTATTTCAAATATAGTGACAGTTTTTCTAATTTCATTGATGAACACAATATCTGGGGTATTTGGAATATTTTGTAGTGAATTGACATGCGACATTGTGATCAAACCAGTCTATTTTTACAGTGCTGTGTTTATACATTGTCCTGTCCTGTCCTGTACTCCTCTGATCTTGTCTGAGACCAGGTCCACCAGACGGTCATGTCTGGCAATGTGGCTGCAACCATTTAAGATGTGTGCAACTGTTTCTTTGTCATGTGGTACTGGATGTAGGGTGCAGTGTGGGTCGTGTGCTGATGGGTACCAGGTTGCCAAGTTGAACTTGGTCGGCAACACCTGTAAACAGGCTTTAATAGTGAAAATGAGAATGTCCTCATGACCTATGGTGTTATTTCACAGTATAGAGTGTGATAATGAGTGGTTTGCAAAGGGAAGAAGAGCCAGTTTTCCCTGCAGCCTCAGACTGGTCCAGTGTTGTGCACTTTCTGATCGCTTCATTCCTAGAATGGTGGCTCTTGCGGTCGCGGATTTGATTGACAGTTCATGGTGCGCACCGTCCTGCTCGTAGGTCACACATGCACAGACACGCGGATCTATGATGATGCTGTTGTTGAGCGCAGCAGTTGTTGTATCAGGCGCCACCCACTTTAACTGTAATCCTGATCGCTGGCATAGATCATTAAGATCCATCCAGTCGGACCGCACACCGAATCCAGCGGCTTTAATGTCCAATTTACTCGCCTTAGTCTTGAATCCAAGGAACTGCGTCTCATTCTCCAGCGCGGGTGGTACTTTACGTCGCTGCATGTGTTGAATGAATGACTCACGAGCCATTTCCCTGACCGTGGGGTCGTCGCTGTTGAGCATATTTATAAGGTGACTGGTTCTGGTGGCGGTGTAAACCCATTCAATATTCGGTACACCCAGACCACCATCTCTGATGGGCTGAAACAGTATGGCACGGGTGGAGTGAGTATTGAGACAGAACCAGCCCCTCACCAAGCGCACTGCCTTGTTATTCAGTTCTGTAAGGGTGTTCTGTGGCAAATGGATATTCGAGAATAGATGTTGTTGTCGAATGCCAATTCTCTGATTGCCTGCAATTTCATTCGGATAGGGAGGGGGGGAGGAGTCGATCAAGTCCAGTCTGACAGAGTAGTCATCATACAGTTCTCTGACTTGCTCTTCCCAGTCGCCTGCAACATTAAATTTATGCCCCAGGTATTGATAAGTTTCATGTCTTGAATACACTCTGATACACTCTGAGTGAATACACTCCTTGGGGGTCCCCGAACCTTGAGACCCCCAAAGACGCCCCCAGGGGGGCGACACGATTCAAATGAGCCCACCCCCGTCCAAAACGGTAGAGGAATGACAGAGTTACCATTTGGGGGTCCCTGGGGGTCCCCGAACCTTGAGACCCCCAAAGACGCCCCCAGGGGGCAACACGATTCAAATGAGCCCACCCCCGTCCAAAACGGTAGAGGAATGACAGAGTTACCATTTGGGGGTCCCTGGGGGTCCCCGAACCTTGAGACCCCCAAAGACGCCCCCAGGGGGCGACACGATTCAAATGAGCCCACCCCCGTCCAAAACGGTAGAGGAATGACAGAGTTACCATTTGGGGGTCCCTGGGGGTCCCCGAACCTTGAGACCCCCAAAGACGCCCCCAGGGGGGCGACACGATTCAAATGAGCCCACCCCCGTCCAAAACGGTAGAGGAATGACAGAGTTACCATTTGGGGGTCCCTGGGGGTCCCCGAACCTTGAGACCCCCAAAGACGCCCCCAGGGGGCGACACGATTCAAATGAGCCCACCCCCGTCCAAAACGGTAGAGGAATGACAGAGTTACCATTTGGGGGTCCCTGGGGGTCCCCGAACCTTGAGACCCCCAAAGACGCCCCCAGGGGGGCGACACGATTCAAATGAGCCCACCCCCGTCCAAAACGGTAGAGGAATGACAGAGTTACCATTTGGGGGTTCCTGGGGGTCCCCAAACCTTGAGACCCCCAAAGACGCCCCCAGGGGGGCGACACGATTCAAATGAGCCCACCCCCGTCCAAAACGGTAGAGAAATGACAGAGTTACCATTTCGGTACAAAAAAAAAAAAAAAAAGAAAACGACCGGCCGGCCGACCTATCCACGGACCGGCCGACCTATCCACGGACCGGCCGACATATCAAACGACCGGCCGACCTATCCACGGACCGGCCGACCTATCCACGGACCGGCCGACATATCAAACGACCGGCCGACCTATCCACGGACCGGCCGACATATCAAACGACCGGCCGACCTATCCACGGACCGGCCGACATATCAAACGACCGGCCGACCTATCCACGGACCGGCCGACATATCAAACGACCGGCCGACCTATCCACGGACCGGCCGACCTATCGCACCGGCCAATGGGGTACAAATGGATTCTGCCCTCCCTCACCTGGCAGCAGAACAAAAGCCACCTTATTAGCATGAATACCTGTTCGCCCAACACCTCTTGGCTCAAGTGCCCCCCACCCCCCTAAAGGTGTGTGACTACGTGACTAGGGGGAGGCGATATTCAGTCTTCATTTCAGTGGGTGCATATTGGCTTATTAATAATTATTTTGCCAGTGGGCGCTAAAGCTACCACGCACCCCCGGAGTTGACGCGCCTGCATACAAAACACAACCATATTGGTCCAGTCAAGCAAATAATTTGAGCAATTTCACTGCACTGTGGGGGAGGCAAACAGCAGGATGTGACAGTAGCAGCTTCCTCCCCCTCTGATCAGACCCCCTATCCCCCCCGGCCCCTAAAAAAACGTTCTTTCAAGTTGTTTCCAGGCTCTGTGGAACTCCAGGTGAAGAGGGTCAGGTGCAGCTGCCAAACTCATCCTCACACCTCCACAGACCTCAGTCTCTACCCTTGTGTTGATGTTGTCTTTGCCTGCAGTATACAATGACCTTGCCACCCCCCCCCCCACACACACACACACACACACACACACTCACACACAGTCACACACACACACACACACACACACACACACACACACACACACACACACACACACACACACACACACACACACACACACACACACACACACACACAGACCCCCGTCCCTGTTATATATTATGAGGCGAGTCAATTACGCGCACGACAGGACGTTTCAGGGGGAAATCATTCTCTGAGTGAAACATGCAGAGATTAATGTTTAATTCGGGCAAGGTTTTTACTTGACTATGCAAAGCTATGCAGGTACGCTGTCTGTAACTCAGAGATGCGTTAACTAATCATGAGTGATTAAGCCATATGAGGGAATCGAGGCGGAAGCATGCTGAATGAAAAGCGGCTAACGATTTCACGTTAAATCATCAACCGCAACTGTTAGGCTAATATGTGCACGTGGACGAACACAGCTCCCCTGCTAGTATTGCTGTGGTCTTTATGATAATGGCCCACAAATGACATGACTGTGGGATGTGTTGAAACACTGTGTTGAAACACAATGAGCTGAACTCTGACTCCAACTAAGAAAAATGGGTGTGAGCGGTACTACAAATTAACTACATGAAAGGACTAAGATATTGCTAAATGCAGGTAGGCCTACAGTGTACATTAAGCCCAGCCTTTTAACCCATTCTGACCTGAGATCAGATTCATACGAGGTTTCCGCCGGACACACACTGGTCTGACGAACCCATTCTGACCTGAGATCAGATTAAAAAAAATGTCAGTCGTTCTTCAATTTTTCAAAAATAGCAGACCTACAAGCTCGTATCGCGCCACTCGGTGGCGCGATATGAGCTTGTAGATCTGCTATTTTTAAATAGCTAAAGCATAACATGATGCTGACACCAAAATGGGTGCCCGGTCAGAATGGGTTAAAGGTTACAGTACATGTCATCTCAATACATCCAATTAGCATGCCATATAATAGATATATATAGATAAGGAAAATACAAAATGGCAACAAAAAACAATAAGTGCATAGCCTATAATAAGAACCGTTCACTTTGGTTCACAATACGGCGCAAAGGTATTTTGAACCATTCAAAATACCTTGTACCAATATGCAGTATAGTGTTCAGTATATTTAGTTTACCAGTGTCCCCCTTGGTCCCCTCACCAAATCTCCTCTGGGAAATGGACGATCTACATTCTACAAGGTCACAATTGCGTTGCGTTACGTTGCGAGCTTGTAGATCTGCTATTTTTGCTGAATGTTTGCCCTAAAATAGATGTGGTTACACACATCCCTCAATAGGAGGAAGACGTGTTTTCATTTCACGGATTGCCAATCCATGATAGATAGCAGCACCAACTAGGAGAGGAATAGCCAACGAGAGAGAGAGGGAGTGAGCGAGGGAGATTTCTTTTTTTGAATTAACGTTTTGGCGTCAAGCCTTCCTCAGCATGTTAAGAAAGTAGTCAGTAATGTGTTTACCACGAGGGACTGATAGACATGACAAGGACTTCAGCTGTAAAAACAATAATTGAAAAAAACGAAACAAAAAAAACAGCGTGTGTGTGACCCTGAAGGTGAAAAATAGCAGATCTACAATCTCAAAAAGAAAAGATTTTGTGTAGAGCGTAAAAAAGGAGTGGACCAAGTACAGACCAAGTGATTCATATTCAAGATGTATCAACAGAGAGTGCAGGGTTTTTTTACATTCACATGTTCAAACACCCATAAAGAAAGTGAAAAGCAAACTACCTGTTGGCAGGCAAAGAGTTTTCCCTGGTACTTGTTGATGATGGTGTAACCTGTGGGCACTTCACGATCTTCATACCATGCAACTGGACACTGGAAGTCCCGTGGATTAGCCAGGCCATTGGCTCCTGCAAAGATTACACACATAAACCACATTAAATATCTTGGACTCAAACTTGACATTTAAAAAACGTGTTAAAAATGTAGCCAATAAAATCAAATTCAATGTATCTAATTTCAGACACATAAGTCCATATCTAACAACAGCAGCTAAACTCTTCATGCATGCTATGATTTTTGCTACACATAACATACTGTTTCACAAACTGGTCACAGACAAATCAGACAACTTTAAACCCCATAGAAAAGAACAGACATTAAAAACACTTGACCAAAAGCCCAACCGTTACCACCATTGCCATATACTGTAGTTCAAAAGTACAACATATTTAATTTTGACAGATTTCAACATTTTGCAGATGCTTGTCTCATTTTCAAGATCTTGAATGGACTTGCACCTCCACAACTGAAACAGTTCATAGATCGAAGGGACAGAACAACCAGGGCAACTACCAGAGGAGACTGCAAAGTGCCAACCAGATGTAGTGTGTTTGGTAAAACTCTCTGTTAGAGCCTCCCATCACTGGAACAGTCTCCCTACCTTCAAATTCAACCTGAAGAGCACTGGTTGAAAACCACTGCTTTACATAAACACACATACCTATGGGTCCCAGGTCTGGGAGTTCAAAATGGGCCCCGTACACCTCCAGTATGTAGCCTCTGGTCTCTCCAAACACATTGACACTGAACCGCATCCCTTGCTAAAACACATTTTTAGAAGTAGGTACAGATGAGATGAGGCCTCCTGTTCTCGTGTATCAATATCAAGCTATATAATAGGTTGGTACAGAAGATTGCGCAGCGGCTTATCCATAGCTCAGGCTACAACATTACATTTCTTTTCACACAGGCAGTGGCAAACAAATCACCTGGATGACACAGATCTCGTTGGGCTCAACCAGCATCTTCCCAAACTCGGTGGTAATGAGGATCTCACCTTTCTGGGGTACTGGATGGGGGGGAGAGAAAGAGACAGAGAGAGAGAGAGGCTTTGAGAAATACTATCATCAGAAAATATAAGTTTATAAGTTTTGGTAGAGGAAACAAATCCTCATTGTTGGACTGACCAATTAGGAAGTCTCCATCGGAGTTATTGAAACACCTATAAAGACAAAAAATTGTGATAATCAGGGAACATAATGTAAAAAAAAACAGGGTCCCACAGCCAAAAACACATAGGCACACACACATGCACACATGTATCGAGCACAGACCTGTCAACCATGGAAGTGTTGCAAGTGTACACATGGATGCCAATGCCATTGCGTGATTTGCTGTCCCCAGCACCACAGACAGTCCGAAGTCCCTGAGACATGCAGACAAAGAGTCTAAATCAACACATTTGTAACTGCACTATTTATAACTACTGCTGTAACTGCGACACTTACAGACACAAAGTCCACTTTCTTCTCAGAGGATTTAGGAATGGTGAATGGCAGCCAGCGCATCTATATAACAGGAATGACATAATCACGTTATTCAACGAGGACAGAACCTTGTTGTGGTGGCAGAATGGTACCAGACAGAATCGATGTAATTGGCCAAGTATGTTCACAAAAAGGTTTCTGCATTGCTAGGTCAGGCTTGAGACAAGAGTCGAAGTACAGTATGTATCATCATCAGACCAGTTAGAAATATATATAACAATGGCATTGCACAGATAGATAGTAAATTATGAAATATTATGGCAGATATTAGATATCTAATAGACATTGCACGTGGTAGGTCCTGAGTGCAAACTGTACGAACAACAAGGTGTGATGTGTGCATGTGCTTATCCACCACTTACATAGTAGACCTACCACGGTACACAATGACACATGATGCAATATCAACTTATATGCATAGGTTTCTGTCCCAATGTCCATCCATCCAAGTACCTGATTAGGATCAGGTTCCACATCATTCCAGTTCTCTGTTAAGTCTCCGCAGGGCACTGAGGTGAAAGGCTTGTGTTTGGCAGAGGGCAGGATGCGATAGAACCAGCTGGGAAAAAAAAAAAAAAAACACAAATATGAAAGAACACATATGAGATGAACGTCATGTAAAACATGAATTAAAATGACTAACTGAACTCTGAACATATACATAATATACACTGTATAGAGATGGTTCTCTGTCTTGCACTTTGGTACAACTTTGGTACCAAACTTAAATGTGCTATATAAATAAAGGTGGTACGGTATGGTTCACATTACCTCCTCTTATTGGCTGGCCGTGGGCAGGTGAAGGCGGAGCCAGAGAGCTGCTCAGCGTAGAGGCCATAGGGACAAACCTGAGGATTGTTCTGCATGCGGGGACACAGTCAGTGGTGAAAAGATTACTCAAGTAAAGTAAAATTACTCATTGTGCAGAATGTGCCATTTCATGTTTTCAAATGTATAAACATCTTTTGAAAATACTATAGCTGATCTACAAGCTCACGATGTGTCACATCGCACGCAACGCATTGTGAGTATTTTGGCTATTTTAAAATAAAGCCGAAATGTATATAGGGCTGAAGTTGTTACTGTATGACCTTTGTACGTGGTTTAACATCACAATATAGTATAATTACTATAGTACTACTATGTAGAAACAGTCCACTTTCTCTGTCACAGCTCTCTTCTATGTGTCTGTTTTGTTAATCAATTAGTGTTTAATGTAATTCACTGGTGATGAAATGAAGGGCATGAAAGATGACACAAATTAACAAACCAATTGAGCGTTGTGAATTTGCTAATGTGTACATGCACTCATGGGTACGTGAAAGAGACGAACGGAAAGCAGTGTTACTCAAATGTTTTACTTAATTTAAGTAAAAGTGTTAATACCACAATGTACAAATACAAGTAAAAGTCCTGTATTAAAATTTACTAAACATTAAAAATAGCTGATCTACACGCTGTGGGTTTGTAGATTGGATATTTGTTGCCTTGATTTGGATAGTACGTTGTAGAATGACAGGACATATGGGGAATGATGAGGTCGTCAGGTTCAGGAATCGAGTAAAGTAAAAAAGGTACAGTACTTGAGTAAAAGTACCTAGTTATTTTTCCACCACTGGCGGAGAGAGAAACAGATAATGGGGGAATAGAGAAAGAGAGAGAGAGAGAGAGAGAGAGAGAGAGAGAGAGAGAGAGAGAGAGAGAGAGAGAGAGAGAGAGGGTGAGAGAGTGAGAAAGTGAGAGAGTGAGAGAGTGAGAGAGTGAGAGAGTGAGAGACAGACAGACAGACAGACAGACAGACAGACAGACAGACAGACAGACAGACAGACAGACAGACAGACAGACAGACAGACAGACAGACAGACAGACAGACAGACAGACAGACAGACAGACAGACAGACAGACAGACAGACAGACAGACAGACAGACAGACAGAGTTACCTGTCCTTCAGGGAGTGAACCTGGACAGCGAGGATCTTCAGATGAGCACTCGTTCCCAAAACCACTCATATACTGAAATACAGAGAAGATTTTGATGTAGGTACCTTTAAGAATAAGTGATGAATAATGTGCAACCTGTGCAGAAAATGGATTATTAATGTTGGTTATCAAATTAAGGTTTAATTATTGTCCTGTTAATTCAAATTAGAATGATAGAATCATGTTCACATCAGTTCTAGTTTTGTGTAGTTCCCCCTTTAGCCATTCAATATTTGGGATGATTTTGCAGAGAACCTCGCCCTGGGAATGAGCTGATTCCATTGCATTTTAGCAAATGTCATTGTTTATATAATATTTCTGCCAAAACACTTTTGGTGCAACTGGATTCTCAGTTAAGTTATCTCAGTTATTACGCTGTTATCCAAAATTGTCAGTCAGTGGACTTGCACTGATATGTAGCCATCCCCTCTCTTTATAACTGAACACCAACAAAGTGGCCCATGTACAAACAAACCAAATAAATGTTGCTGAGTCATTCCTGCTCTGCAAAAAGCACAGACTGTGTGCTGTCCTGTTGTACTATAGCCTACCAAACATGCGTTGAAAAAAGATCAAATAGGGTAGGCTATACACATAATCCTCTCCTGTCTGTTCCATTTAATATTGATTTTTTGGTAGGCTATTTGACAAAAAATATATATATCATCATTAGAACACAAAGTCCAATGCACGCATTCCAAGGGAGTGTAGGCTACAAACTTTTCAAGGCAGCCGACCACATCTGGGCAGCTGCTGAATACTGCACTGTGATTGGTCTGTAGGGAACGCCCCTCAGCAAGCCGACATGCCACTGTCAGTGTCAAATGATGATTATCCACCGATATGCGGTGGACAACATGTGGCAATTATTGTGGCTACAATAACAACTTCAACTCGTAGAGAGTTGATAAACTTTTAACATGCTACGACGCACAGGCTGTACATAGGCTACTTTTACATTATCATTCTTCATTCACTGTGCAGCCAAGGCTATTCTGCATATTTCATAAATGAGCAGGCTACAGAAAAAGGCTATGCTGATTGAAGGATGCAAACAAAGAAAACATACTGATTGTAATGATTACCTTCAGTTCGGCCATAGTGCTGTGTGCTTTTCTCCACAGAAAAGGTTTCTGTTATGGTTGCTGCGGTTAAAGTTTGACTTATGTCCTTTTAGATGAGTGCTCTTCAACCAATGTCCAACACACAACTGGGTGAAGGGAAGGGAAACGGACCGGGGGAAGGATTTATAGACTTTCTCAATATGGGTTTAATTAAGTACAGACCTTGTCCGTGACGTCAGCATGGGTTCTCTTGCACAGAGGGGGGGGGGGGGTGCTTGAGGTCTGTGTCAACAAGCATACCTATACTGCACGCACGCACGCACACACACACACACACGCACACACGCACACACGCACACACACACACACACACACACACACACACACACACACACACAAAGGTATTAGCCTACACAGTGGTGAATGTGGATCCTGAGAATAAAATAAATAAATAATAACAAAAAAAACAGCAACAAAAACGTGTCACCTTATATAATACGATTAGGCTTCATAATGGATGAAAATTAAGGGGAAAAAAAGTCAAGCGCAAAAAACAAATCACGCCCATGTGAACCGAGCAATGCGGGCTGCTCAACAACACCACTGGCGGTATTGTAGCTGTTGAGGCTGTACTCTAAACAGACAGACATACAGACATACACACGCGGCCATTCATTGGAGCGGTTAGGCAACGCTCAAAAATGTTTCGCCAACATTTCATTAGCCTGTTGGCTTTGCTGCTCCATTGGTCGTTGTCATAGCCTGACAGCCTGAATTTCCATTTTGTTTCACTTCATATCATTGTAATGGTCATGATAGCTTTAATTATGTGTGCTTATCAACCACGCTGCTGTAATTAATTAATTGATTCCATCTCCCAAAAACAATTGTCAGTCAGTGTGCATCATAAACGCATGCACTAAACCGTAGCCTATTCATATAACTTGTAGGCTAAGATTAATTCATGACTCATGCTGATCCTGCATGAATTAATGCAGGGTGTGTCATAAATTGCTCAGCATTAACACATACTAGGCCTATATGACTTATGCCATAATGAGTAGTTCACACACTTCAAGATCATATAGGCCTAATGTTAATTCGCAGTTACTATATATACATTCATTGATTTGTGACTGATCAAATTGATTCTTCATACCTTTAACACTTTATTTTAGGACCAATTGGAGAATTGTGCTCCTCAGAGGCAGCGCAGGTCTCTGCCAGCCAGGCCAGTTGTAGATTTATATCAATCTTATGGCCAATCAGGATAAATACCGTCTTGAATTGATGACATGACTACAGAGATACTGTGTATACCGGTTTGCATGATGTTTGGACAAAATCTGTAGGAGTAAAAGGTGTTTTGAAAACACACCCTGCATCCAGCAATATATATTTTCACACAAAAAATGGGTTTGTGATAAGTGGATGTGGCTGTTATTCAATCAAGGAGTGGTTGGTGCAAAATAATGGCTTGACAAAAATAAAAAAGTAAACAAATGGCAGTGCAGCAATGTTGTTGGAGACAGTGTGGGCGTTTGAGTGCCGATCACTCTCATATATTTTGGGACGGTGTTCTCCAGAATTGGGAGGAAATTATGGGTTATAAGATAATTTGTAACCCCCGGATTCTGTATCTTGGATTGACAGCAGAGGACATAATGGGGCATGTCAATGGTGGGCAGCTAAAAAAGCCATCACGAGAAGATGCTGAAAACAGAACACTGGCTGGATTATTGAAAAAGGTCTCATGGAAAGAGTTACTTGAAAAACTTTGGGAAAATGCTATTGTATAAGAGTAAATAGTGTGCAAACCCCTTCTTTTTTCTTTTCTTTTTTTTGTACTGTATCTTCTTTCAGCAGGCCCAAGGGAAAGGAAATGATCCTTCCCACTTAAACTGGTGATCAGTGATCACCCCTACCTTTTTCCCCACTTTACTTTCTTTCTTGTGACCACGCGCTGCCTCTGACTTAAGGTGCGTCACCCGTTCAAATCATATAATGGAAATAAAGCCAGGTGATGGGTCGCACACAGTACACCAAGACTGCTTTAGTTTTTATTCTTGCATGGTGAATAGCTGATAGCCGAATTGTGTTGTTATTCATGTCATGTCTACGAATTGATTGCATACGGCCCAAATGGAAACAAGACCGCAAGGACCTTTTTTTGGTCTATCCCTTTTGAACGAAGTGTTTGACTGTACTCTGTTGCTGTTTTTACATTTATGTTCAATAAACTATTCAATCAATCAAAACTCCACGTGGCCTTGAAAAAAGTATTATGTTCAACTAAATTCATGATGGTAAAACTTTTACTATATGATGTAGGATGGTTTTAGTACCAATAAAAATGATATCATATAATTACTATGACGTTGGGTTGAGTCCTTTTTTTCTGCTTAGATTGACTGAACAAATCTTTCCATTTTCTATCTTATATTGTCAGTTGTCAGTTTGTCAGGGCCTATGGAACTATGGATCTTAAACGTGTCTGATAATTCTACAATTGGTCTATAATTTAAATAAAACTATCACATAAAGTCATAGTGACTTAACTTTGTTAACTATGAGTATTACGAATTATGTTCTGTTGTAAGTAGGATAGGCATTTATAAGCTTTCGGCTTCTGCCTATTCATTTTGATCACCTTCATGTTTTGTAACAGCTTCCATTCATTGTTGTAAATACTGTATTTGAAACTGAAGGATGATCAAATAAACTAAACAGTAGAAGCATTTGTTAATGGTGCAGCAACGGGAATTCATTATACTGTCGATTCTCCATTGATTCACCCATTAAATCGCCACGAGTCCTGCTTTAGTTAACAACAGCATGGCCTCTAAAAACGTAGACATTTACGTAAAATGTAGGCTATTCAGTTCTTTTTCTTTTCTTTTCTTTTTAAAGAGGACCAGAGGGGTGCCTAATATTCCCAGTGGTACTATAAAAAAGAATCAATTTCTCTTTCTCATTCTTGCCTCTATTCCCTTTTTGTCTGTCTTATCTCTTGGGGAGGTGTTGGAAAGGGGTAAATGATGGCAATTCTCATAGTGGAGGCGCAAATAAACTCGCTGCAGCAGAAGTAACTGTTCTCTAGTAGAGCGTGCAGCACAACCCGGACCCCCCGCTGGCAGGCAGTTAGGGTGCTGTGCCAAAGACGAGGAAGAAAATATCACGACCCAGTCTGAGGAAATTGATCTACTCCTTGTATGAAGACAGAAAATGAGTGAATTTAATTTCGTTCTTGACTTGACTGATAGAATTCTAGATTTCCTTTGGCTGCTGTCCGAATGGGGTCTGTGTGCTTTAAAGGGCAAAACCGGTTGTAGATGGTAGAAAGGAGCCTATACTGCATATACTGACACTTATATCTATGCATGCGTGAGTGGGCCATAAATGCTTTGTTATTAGATGTCTGCTGGACTTAGTGGTTTGAAATGGTGTTCTTGAACTCACGTGGCGGTATATCCACATATATATGCATTAACAAGTAATGACACAACCACACACACACACACACACACACACACACAGCATCCATCGTTCTGTGAGATGATGACATTATTCAGCCACCTCCACGCACACACACACACACACACACACACACACACACACACACACACACACACACACAGCATCCATCGTTCTGTGAGATGATGACATTATTCAGCCACCTCCACGCACACGCATGCACGCACACACACACACACAGCATAGCATCCTTCGTTCTGTGAGATGATGACATTATTCAGCCCCCTCCACGCACATGCACACGTGTGTGCGTGCATGCGTGCGTGCACACACACACACACATTTTCTGATTTCAGGACATCATCATACTCTTTGTGTTGTTGGCCTTGTTGGGGTCCATAAAAGATACACCAATTAATGTGTACTCTAGATACTATAGGTTGCTACATGCTCCAAGTAAATCCATCCACCCATCGAATTAACAGGATAAGTGAGTTTGGTGAGTGTATGGATTAATTTGGAGCATGGAGCTGCCTTTACTGTCTCAGAGTCAAACAGAAACACAATGTATCTGTTGTCAATAGTCTTTGCATACAGCACAATACATTACACAGCCATGCTCAATGCATGCATGCCATATGTGGATGCTCACATGCAGTAATGTAAAAAAGGCTTCAACAAGGCAAGGCACAATTCTTCTTCCCGTTTATTAACTCAAACATTAGTCTCAGAGGCTACCAACTTGCGCACTGTCAACCACCTAACACTGATGATGAAACATTAATCAGAAATAATTGCCTATGCTAATTTTCTTATTTAAATCGATGGGAAGATTAGCGTGAGTAGACTATTAGGAGGGTCCATAATAATGTTATGCAGAGAGATGAGTGTGATAGTGTTACTGTTAATCGATATGTACAGTATGGTTTACCACTAATTTTACACACAATCCATAACATGTCATTGTCATCAGCTACGGTATGTTTGAGTTGCATTGTGAAGAACTGATGAGACTTTTTTTTAACTTACGGTATTGTACTTGTGAGTTGAGAAGATAATGATAATCTGCAGCAGCCCAAAACCTCTGCCAATTTCCACTTTGCAAGATTTTCCACCATTTAGCATATTTTACACAACAATTTTTTTGCTTTTAAAGTAAAATGGTGCTTTTATCAAAGGCACTTAACATAGATTGTGCATTCACCCATTCACACACAAACGAGTGGCATTCCAACGCACTGCCATTCCTACTATGTGGCTTCCGCGTGCGGTTAGGGTTAGGGACAGGGTTAGTATTGAGCGAGTATAAATGGGATTCAGAGTCTTGCTCAAGTCTTGCTCGACACTAACTCCCGGGATTGAACTGGTAACCTTGTGGTTCCCAACCGGCCGATCTACCCTTCCGATTGGCTATGACTGCTATGAATACTGCTACGAATTTTGCGCAAGTAGCCTGTTCTGCACAAACTGCCACAAATCATGAACGCAGCATCCGATTGCCATGAAACTTTGCATGCACACTCCCAAGGCCTCCACAAATTGTTTTAATTGGCGGCACTATGGCTGTGGCCATTATTGACTTCCAAATGTGTGGGCCCAGCTGGCCCCTGGGCCTGGCAGAGATCTGTACTCAGAGAACGCTTTTCTAGTTCCTTCTGTGTCAGCATCAGACTAGATAGATAGATAGATAGATAGAATACTTTATTGGCAGTTTAAGAAAATTGCAGAAAATGACATCATTTTAAAAAACGCCAAATGGACTTAGACACAAAAAAGCCTTCGCTTGTTTCCATTGTGGTCCACTTTGTGACATGAAACTATACACATACATACTGTACAGAAAAAACAACCATGGAACATATAATACATAATCCTTATATATAAGGCTGGGAGCTATATACATAGGACAAGAGGTACCCTGAGAGAATAGTCCTGAGCATGGGAGATGGGCTATCCAGGGTCTGAAGCTAACTATGACCAGTTAGTGTGTAGATGGAGCCATGATTTCAGGTCTTTCCTAAATATTGCAATAGTTGCAATAGAATTTAGGGATTTCAGGGCTGGAGGGAGTGCATTCCACAGAGTAGTGGCTGCGTAGAAAAAAGCATTTTTTCCCATGAGTGTCCTGAAACTGGGGGGAACTAGGTCATAAGGTCATCTGGTTGAGTACCTGTGAGCATCCCTCACTCTGGGCAGGTAGCCCAGCAGGTACTCTGGAACAGAGGCACCTAGGATCTTGAAGACCAGACACAATGAGAGCTGAGATACTCTCTCCTCCATGTTTAGCCATCCCAGGCTACTAAAGTGGGCAGAGGTAAGATGAGACCTGGGGTTCAATTTTAGTAGTAACCTCACAAGCTTGTTTTGGGAGGTCTGCAGCTTTGTTTTCAAAAGCTTGGAGATACCTCTGTACCATGAAGTACACGCATAGTCAAAGTGGCACTGGATGAGGGCACCGGCCAAGGTCCTCATAGCACTGCTGTTGACATAAGGGGATATCCTGCCCAAGAAACGAGTTCTCTGGTTGACCTTTGAGATCACTTTCATTGCCATTTTTTCACCTGTGAGTTTGTTATCTAGTATAAAACCCAAGTAAGTGACCTCTTCACTATTTGTGACCACACTGTCACCCACTCTAACTGTGAAGCCTGGGGACTTGTTGAGGTTATGACTTGAACCAAAGAGAATAGACTCAGTTTTCCCAAGGTGCAGTGACAATTTGTTGTCGGAGAGCCAAAGACAGATGCTACCGAGCTCTGTGCTGAGTACTCTCTCGACCTGCGACTTATCTTTGTCCGAGACCAGGAGAGCTGCGTCGTCTGCGAACAAGAACAGATTGCATTTACATGCTGAGTTCATGTCATTTACATAAATTAGAAACAGTAGAGGCCCTAGGATGCTCCCTTGGGGGACCCCACACTCTACTGGGAGGGAGGTAGACAGGGTACCATTTACATCGACCACCTGTTTCCTTCCCTCAAGGTAAGATCTCACCCATTTTAATGATGGGCCATCAAAACCGATTGCCTTCAGCTTGTTTAGCAGTATGGAGTGGTTCACAGTGTCAAACGCCTTTTGAAGGTCCAGCATGACCATGCTGGACCCATGCATGTGAGTCCACCTCACGTCTGAGTCTGTCAAGTATAACAGACATGTGTCAGTGGAGTGAGATCTTCTGAAGCCTGACTGAAATTCAAAAAGAAGCTTGTTTTGAAGCAGATATGAATTTATCTGTTCATACACTAGTCTCTCTATGACCCTTGAGATGGAACAAAGGATGGACACAGGGCGGTAGTTCCCAGGGTCCAACTTGCTGCCCTTTTTATAGAGAGGAACTACTCTTGCAAAACTTAAAGGTACTTTGACCAAGTGGCAAAATATGACGCAAAAAAACAAAAAACAAGTATCCTGGATTACTGTGTTTTAATAAGACACTAATGCAGTTTAATGTTAAATTACCCTTGGCATAAGCTATCCAATTGTGTTGTTTGCGCCTGCATGCACACACGTGTGCGCGCCCGCATGCACACACTGTGCACGCCCACACACACACACACACACACACACACACACACACACACACACACACACACACACACACACACACACAACAGCTTCATTTAACGCTGATTAGATTTGCAAGGACATGTAGTATAACAGCTCGATGTCTCCTGTAACTACTCTCTCGCTTTCTCTCACCATCCATGTCCCTCTATGCGTAAGTTGAGTATCCCTTGAATTGTATCCCCACTAATGATATGCAAATGGTTTAATATGAAGATAAAGACGGTGCTCTCCTGGTTCATGGCCTTTACGTTTCCACAACAATAGTTCCAGCGACGAGGACGTTATTTGGGAGTCATTAAATGATGGCCTTCCTGACATGCACCCCCTCACCAACAGCCCGCATTGGCCATTAAGAGCTGCTCCTCACACCCACACCAAGACACACACTACAGACGCCTTTTAGCACCAGCTCCCAGTTCCTTACACATCACAGTGTCAAAGAATAGAAAATTACACTCTCCTCCCACAGAGAAAATTGCTTTGGAATTGCTTGGTTATAAAGACGTGCTTTAAAGGGAGGGGGTGCATGCAAAAAAGAAGAAGGGAAAAAAGGCACACAAACACAATTATTTAAGCTCTCCGAGGACGAATCTTACAACTTAATCAGAGGATTTACCAATTATTGATGTCAAAAGGGATTTTTCTTGTCAGTTGCATACTGTATATGCATTTTTATGCACATTGAAGATACATGCATTTTTCTTGGCCATACATGCACACTTTGCAAGTGTGCATATTTCTCTTTAGTTAGCATTAGTGTGTCAGCAGTAGCCAAATAAGATATGGTAATATGTTTGGGCAACAGCCAGAATAAACCATGATGTCAGGTCTGAGAGACATAGCAAAGGGTCTGAAAAAGTAGATTAGTAGAACACAGCAGAGGAGATTGAACGAAAGATGGGGTGATGTAGGAGAGTGAAGTATATCGGTCAAGTGTTACGATGCACGGCTGCATAGTAGCCAACCCTCTCTCAACCAGACAAATATTCAACTCCAGTACTTGGGTCAAAGTATAGATACTTGTCAAATATTACTCCACTATGTGAAGTGAAGGTTTCTCTGTGAAATGTTTTATTTGAGCTAAAGAGTAGTGATTTTAAAAATACTCAAGTATTCAAAACAAATTACTTTTTATTTATCTTTATATTTTTATTATGAGCCCTAGTGGGCTGTTTGCACAGACTCAAATATTATATATGTGTAGCTATGGTTGTAAACCAAAATAATTGATAAAATAGATTTTTCAATTGATTCTGTTACTATTGGGTGTGCTAAATAAAATACTAAAAGTTTAGGAAAAATTAACAACCAGAAAGGCATCGTTTTCAAGACGGCGTCCAATTTGCTAAAATACCTATAAACTGGGATTTAATATGTAAAAAATCATACCAATTATGCACTTCGTAACTACTTTTTGAATTTTGGCATGATGTTAGGTATGGGCATAAGGTTTTCAAAAACCATTGCAAACTAATTTGGCTCGCCCCCTAGTGGTCGGTTTGCAATGAAACCACTATTAGATATATCAGTATATGGTTGGTACCCCAAATAATTGATAGAAGAGATTTTTCAATGGACGTTGCCCGTGGACAAGGCACGTTACCTCCGCAAGTTAGCTATTATCGGCATACAGTAGATGTTTGTCCGTATGTGATTAAGGATTGGAAGAAAGTTGCATTGGCAGCCATAGAAAATTCTGCCCAAGGTAAAAAAAACGGATGTGACGTTTTTGGGCGTTCCTGTCTTGCTCCGTGTCAGTGTTAATATTTGAGTCTGTGCCACTAGGGGGCGCTCCCAATACGTTTGCACAGCTTTTTGAAATCATTATACCCATATGTGCGACCCCAGCTAAAATAAATGTGCAAGAAATATTCATAATAGCAAAAATATTCTAAGGAAGCAGCTGAAAATTACAACACGTCAATTTGACAAAGCAGGCTGTGAATACTAATAAATAGCAATATATGGCATGTAATTATAGTCTCTGCAACGTGTTGCCCTTCGGAGCGCAGAGGTGAAATGGCAACAGGTAACAAGCAGGCTACTTGTATGAGCAGTGAAATGATGGTGCTACAACTGTAATGTCCATCATAGGATTGAGCATTAGCCCATCATGTCTGGTGCAATGAAGTTAAACCTGATTTATACTTTTACACCGTCGCACGACAGAGCATTATTTAAGCATTATCCTGTTTCAATCTGACTGGAGCAAGGAGTCATGGCTGACAGACAGACAGACAGACAGACAGACAGACAGACAGACAGACAGACAGACAGACAGACAGACAGACAGACAGACAGACAGACAGACAGACAGACAGACAGACAGACAGGAAAGGGTGCCTCTGAAATGGTATAGTTTATACAGAGAGCGTATGTGTGATGTGGAGACGAGAGGTAAACAAGAGCATTGGAGAACATTGCATGTTTGTCTGTTTTGGGCCCAAATATGTCACTGCAAACGCATGGAAATAATATTATTGAAAACGATAGTGACTGTGTCTATACCTGGCCAAGTGGCCATGCATATAGGAAACGTGTGTGCCTACATGCATGTGTGGATGTGTAGTGTAGTGTACGTACATGCATAGGTGCATGCGCATCCAGTAGCTTACGCATTGCTTATGCAGGGGGTCGATTCCTCAGTTGTTCCCCAGGTCTCTCAGGCCAATTTGGGGGTAGAAAAGCACTTCGATCATGGCCTGCTAGTGTGAGGTATACCCCAGCGGGGGGCAGCAGAGCCCTGCAATCTATATTGGATTTATTCCTTTCCCATCTACAGGCCCAACACAACCCACTGAGAGGAAGTCTCAACTGTCCCACAATAACACACACATGAGCTGCGCACATAGTCCTATAAACAAATGTCGTATCTGGACAATAATTCTATACTATATCATGCTATAATCAACTACATTCTGTGCTAAGTAAAATGTTGGAGTCTGTATGTCTGCAAATCTGAAAGCAATCACGCATAGTCAAGTACCTTGGCTGGTCAGGTGTGAGAGGAAGTTAGCATACTATTGTTCAACAAGAGGCCACTTGATTCTGTATGCATCTGCTATTCCTATGTATGTAAAATCAACCACACCCAGATTACCCAACTGTTTGATGGAAAACTGCATATAATGTCCGGTTGTAAATGAAATAGGTCGTCTGATGGCAGGCTGACCATCGAGGTGGTTAGTCTGTGGTGTGCTCCCGTGGCACACAGCATGCATGGCCACGGGGAAGCTCTCTGTTGTTTTTGGTCTCTGTCTGCAATAAATACAACTCTACACTTCAGCTCATCTCTGCCTGCGTGTTCCTTCATCCGATCGTCTGAGCAGCTGAGGCTTTGATGCCATTGCCTTGGTACAGGGCCTACAGTTTGCTATTTAGAATAGAGAAACTCATTCAGCCTTTTTGTCTCTATTTAGTCTAGTTGTAGTTAGTGTATGGTATAAAATATACTTCACAAACATTCCTAGATGCAGAGTATGCACGCATGTGCATGCGTGCGCCGCGCACACACACGCATACACCCATGGCGCACACGCACACACACCTGCACACCACACACACACACACACACACACACTGTACACTCCCCCACAGCAAGGAAGTTATAACAACACACTCTATCTCTGCATGGGTTGCACCATAGGGTCAAAGTATACTGGAATTTAGACTGATGGAGATAGAAACTGAGAGAGAGAGAGACAGAGACAGAGACAGAGAGAGAGACAGAGAGAGAGAGAGAGAGAGAGAGAGAGAGAGAGAGAGAGAGACAGAGAGTCGGACCATGGTACTCATGGAAAATATTGTTCTGATTAATACAGGCCTGTTCTGAAATTGATTTTTATCACATTAAATCAAGAAAGGGGAATTTACATAAAATTCAGACAATGTCAGGGAGGAATTACGTTCTTAATTTAGTCTATAATCTAATGTAATTTGCATCACACCATTTGAGCAAGGTATTACACTAACTGAATAAATATAATTCTTCAGTCTCTGGGTGGGGGGGGTGCTCTCTGGTTTTGATGAGCTGGCAAGATCACTGATTTGCATATTTAGCTACTTTGATTAGCTCTCGTGATGATTCTTGTGGATTTGTGTCCTTCCTGCAATCGAATTAAAACGAAGGCCCGCAATCAATAAAAGGGCAATGCAGCATTGAAAACACATAAGGCACTCTGCTTGTGCGGTCAACAGGTGAGATGGCAGTGTTGCTGTACTGCTGCTGATGATGTAGCTCACTGTTTCTCAAAACCTGGTCCGGGCCCACCAGGGGTCCAAATGGACCCTTGTGGGTCTGTATTAACTCCAGAGTGTATACAAATACATTTCATTTTATTGAGACTGCAGGTCGCAGTTACTATGACAACCAGCAGGAAGTTGTCACGCACTTCCTGTTAGCGCTTGATGTTACTCTCTTGCTCTCTCTCACACACACACACACACACTTACTTGCTTATGGTAGTCCATCGTATCCGATGATGACTTCTACTTCTACTGGTGAGTTTTCAGGTGACTGTGAAGTCCAATCCGAGCGCCACATGGTTTATTGCAGTGAGGGCATATGAAGTCAGTGATAGTTGTACTTGTGGCCTTGGCTGCAGTGATCATCTTCCTCCCCTGGCGTTTCCTTTCCCTTGCCGTACTCCTCTCTTCTTCAAAGCACTGCGCGCGCGCGCGCGCGCACGCACGCACGCACGCACGCACGCACGCACGCACGCACGCACACACACACACACACACACACACACACACACACACACACACACACACACACACACACACACACACACACACACACACACACACACACACACACACACACACACACACACACACTAATTAGTGTTAAACCAGTTCAGTTGTGTTAGATCAGCTCAATTGATGTCCAGCACACATGAATTTTACTTACTCTGTTACTCTTGCCTGTTAAAACTTTTAACATGCTTGCCTGTAACGGCAAACTTGATATTTTACAACACTTTGTCTGTAGATGTAACTACACCTCCTCACGCGTGCTTTGAAGAGCCTTTGCTTGTAAGTTTTCATGCTTTAGTTCCTGCGGTCGCTTCTCGCCCTTAAGGCGTCTTGTATATATCTATTTGAGAACCCCAATCTACACTGTAAAATTATCTGCATTCATTTAACCTACGAGTCCATTTGGTTCCACTTGTATTCACCTTGGTGTGTGCTCTCAGAGTTACAGACCTGTAAGGGTCCATTTGGAGCCCCTGGTGGTTCCCGGACCCGACATTGAGAACCAGGGAAGTAACCTCTTTTCAGCAAACGAGCTCTTCATTCATGGGATCAAACAAATCAGTTATCATTGGAGACAATGGGGAACTGTGACCTATCCACCTGCACTGAAAGAGTGGCCCCACAAGGCTCATGCATGCATGGGCCCCAGAATTGATAACGCTCGACAGAAGCCGCACGGTTTCCAGGCTCCAACTCAACTCATCTGTGGAATGGTGAAATCATGCGTATGTCGCAATAGCCAGATATAACCCAGTACACAATTACAGGAGTGGATGGACGTATAGGTATAATGAGTCCATTTAATAGCCCATGCAGGCGTATAGCCCTGGCCCCTGTGTGGTTCTCAAAGTGAGGTCCGAGGACTAGGGGTCCCAGGCTCCAGCAAAACGAAGAACAGTTTAACCCCATGCATACTTCGGTTGTTTGGAAATAGCCATATTCCTCAAGCTTGTAGATCTGCTATCACTATCCATTTTGACTTTTTTTTATAAACAAAATATGGCACGACATATTTTCAGATGGGGTTCTCAGACAAAAACATCAGTTTGGGGGTCCTTGATATGAAAATATTTCAGGACCATGAGGCCCATATCGGTCTAAGGTCATATACGGGCAGATGCAAAGATACAGTCTACCATTCATTGTCAACGGAAGCCAGCGACATGAAGATGCAAAGATGCATCCGACGTTTAGCTACTACAAAAGCTACAACAGTGTGAACGCAGCATTAGAGACACAGAAGACAGCTGATCCAAATAGTCGTAGGCCAATAGAATCATCATAGGAGGGCTGTGGGCAGTTCAGAAACCGTCTTCCAGTGACATCATCGATGGGGAATACAAGCTAATAAAAACTGCAGGCTTTATAGTCCTGAAAAGTTGCAATGCGAAAATGGAAGCCATCATTCTCACAATAATGAAAATCTAAATATTTTTGTAAAAATATCTTGTTTAAAAAATAATCTGCCTAATGATGATGTCACTGGAAGACGGTTTCTAAACTGCCCACAGCCCTCCTATGAGACACAGACTGAGTAGAAAGAAATCGTGCCATTTTATCATGATTATTAGTGAGGTCCTATTATATGAACATAGGTTGAAAAGTGGTGAAGTGGTCCTTTAATGTTTTCCTTAGTTGTGAGCTAGGGAAAGGCACATTTTAAATACATGATATATTAAAGTGATTATAGGCTTGCAAGATTGCTTTCCGTGTGGCCTTCTGGAACAAAGGCCAGCGAAACCCCAAAGAAAGCTATAGGCCTACTTTGGCTGAAGCATTTTACAGTCATTAATTATTTTCCTTGCATAAGGCCAAATTACCGAGTTTGTTGAGCGAAATTAGAGCCCTTTGTTTTTTATCAGACCACATTACCGTTGGAAATTACGGATGATGACTGCGAGTGCGATTGCCTTTGTTGTTCCGATCATCGCCTGCGCGCTAACAAAGTCATTAAATTGACTCGCTCGTGCTCTCATTATGCGGGTTGTTAATAACCGCTAATTAACTTTGCTTGCGCGCGTCTTAAAAGCCCTCTCTCTCCGCCTCGCACTCCCTCCCCTCGTCTTCCTGGCAGAGCAGCATCCAATTATTATGTCCCAGCAGCAACAGCAAGGACGGAGGACATGTCGAAGGCCAGGAGACAGCTAGAGTAATGTTTGATTAGAGACCCAGTGGCGTGCATAGATAGACACTAGGGGGTGCTAGAGCACCCCCTGCCCTTTTTGGCAATTTTGCTCTTTAAAAAAAAAGGTTTATTTTTTTTCTTAATTTTTAGTGTGTGGACCATGCGGTGACATTGATCAAATCTTGATAAAAAAACGCTTCTACTATATTATTTAGGCCCCCACAATCTAAAGCTATGTTTCTATGTCAGTGGTTCTTCGATAAAGAAATAAAATAGCAGACCTACAAGCTCGTAGCGCGCGCTATGAGCTTGTAGATCTGCTATTTTTCAATAGCTAAAGCATAACATGATGCTAACACCAAAATGGGTTACCACCCCAAAATGGGTTAAGGCAACCAGCCGGTTCAAGCGCTGCACAAGGTGCCCTTTTTTCATTTGAGCACCTGCCCCTCTAAATGTCTGTGCACACCACTGAGACCCATTGTTTCTCAATATCATCAGAAATCCCACAATACATATTGTGTGTGTGTGTGTGTGTGTGTGTGTGTGGCTCGTGCAATGGAGTAGCCTATAGTATATGGCGCCTATACTATTAAGCTTAGGCAAGACTCACTCGTATTTCCCTTCATGTGGTTGTGACTGTCTGTAGGATATTTCAATATTTGTACGTCTCTTAATGTTTTGATGAATTGAACAAGGTGGACCCTCTTGTAAACAAGTGTAATGCTTTATTGCATGGGTCGTCCACTCACAGTTAACAGTTTGTGCTTGAAATGTACTGTAATTCTACAAACTGTTAATAAATACTTCAACCAATCAATCAAAACTGTAGACGTTGTAGTTACTCTTCAGACCAGGAGATGGCGCCAGCTGAAAAGCCTGAAAGTTGTCGGAAAACCTGTTGAAGTTGAACGCCTTTAATATTAATAGATTTTCGAGGGTCTATAGGGCTTTTTACACACACACACACACACACACACACACACACACACACACACACACACACACACACACACACACACACACACACACACACACACACACACACACACACACACACACACACACACACACACAAACAAATATAGGGTACCTTATAAATATTTACTTAATTACAAATAATTAAATAGCCTAAATTAAATTAATTTATAAAATTATAATATTTATTTATTTTTCTGTCAGGCTATAGCAATCTCTACCTGGTAGACCCTAAAAATCTCAACAATTCATGCACGCATCCATTCCTGGCGTTTCCCAACTTTCAATGAATGTCACATTGAAAATGCGAAAATTGCATCCATTCATCCTTCTCCCCCTAATGTTATGTAGCTATATATGCACGTAATTAGTATCCCACGTTATAAACAAAGAACGGATGTCCTGCTGGCAGAAATGGCTGCATGACATCTCTTTTTTTCCAAGGGGTTAATAACAGTGCGCGGATAAATGAATCAAATTTTGCCCCCCCCCCCCCTCCCCTCCCTCCCCTCCAAATTACAGAGCGACTTATACAGAACCGTCTCTGCATTACGCACGTGACTGTTTGTCAGCGTGCAGGACTGCAGGTGGAAAATACATAACATTTTATATTATTACTCTCATTACCGGGTGACCTGAGTGCAAATAAACAAATCTAGTAGTTTCTGACACAGTAAATGTGGGGAATTAATTGTGCTTTTAAAGCATCTTTTATAGCGTCAGCATGTCTCTTTGATTTTCAATGTGCATCAATAGCAACCTATATCCAACACACTAGCCCTATACCATAACATAATACATTACACATGGTTGTTCTCAAACCTTTTCACTCAAGGGCCCCCAACTAATTACCCCCTCTGAAAATATGTTGTGCCATGCATTAAATACCACAGGTTAAAGTGGTTAAAAGTGGATTTGAACCTAAAATAAAATAAAATGTCTTAATGTACTAGGCTTGATGCGATGGAGTGACTGTGGGGAGATAAAACCGAGGACTGTGGGGAGATAAAAAAAGGGGGAGGGGGCGACGACGATGAGAGTAAATTGCAGCTTGTTGAAGTTTCTTTTTTTGATTGAATCGTGAAAACGATGCTTTTAACAGCGATGGGCTCTGATGCGAGGCCCGGCCCCCGGGGTCAGGCCATTCGCAGCAGGTTTAAATGTCTTTCATTTAAAATTACATTCTCGATCCATTCCATTCTAGACTTATCCCTCTGCAGCACAAACAAGGGACTCAATTATTTTCGCTCCTATGCCACCAAAATGTGGAACGCCCTACCAACAGTCATTAAGACATGTGATAACCACATTTTCTTGTGAATTACGCTTTTAACACATGCGCCATGCACAGAGGCTTTTCTACTACATTTATTTAGTTTACTTTTTTTTTTTTTAAACATCAGACTAATTTGGACTGCGATTCCAAATTATGTAAAAATGTTAATTACACAAATTCATATTGTTATATATAGGCTGTTATATTAGTCGTTGAGATATAGTTTTGCAAGATTCAACTGCATATTGAAATAAATTATTAGAGAATGCAAGTTTTGGTTAGGACTAACGTTTAGCAATTAATAATTATATATATATTTTTTATATATATATATAGATATATATATATATATATATATATATATATATATATATATATATAACCAAGTTATAAGCTTAGGCCTATACCTTTTATCTTGAGTATAGGGACTATATGGCTATATGACAAATGTATATCCTAAGGCATTTACAGTCTTTGCATGCAATTATGTAATTCAACAGAACGGTTAATTTTAATAAAATGTATGGAAAAAGGGTGCATGGTATATGGCTCATGTCATGAGTATTAATTTTTGTCGTCGCTCTCAGCAAAAATGTTGATACCAGTTCAAGAAAAACGACGCCGCTGTCGGCGAGTTCATTCCACACCACAGGGATGAAAACTGTCAAGTCTTGCTCTTCCATTTCTCTCAAATTAACTATAATGCGCGCGCACACACACACACACACACACACACACACACACACACACGAGCCAATCAGGCGTGTAGTCTGTCGGTGCGAGCGCGCATAGAGCCACGCGGTTCGCGAGGCAGCAAAGCGCCGTCTATCATTGAAAGACGAGAGAGTGAGAGAACGAAGTGGGAGAGAGAGAGAGAGAGAGAGAGAGAGAGAGAGAGAGAGAGAGAGAGAGAGAGAGAGAGAGAGAGAGAGAGAGAGAGAGAGAGAGAGAGAGAGAGAGAGAGAGAGAGAGAGAGAGAGAGAGAGAGAGAGAGAGAGAGGGGGGGGGGGGGGGGGGGGGCTGACTGGAGCCGAGTCAGAGGCAGCGCCGCGACGACGACGAGTGAAGTGAAGAGAGCGTGGGACTTCGAGAGAGAGAGTGACACCTTCTTCACGTTGCTCTCTGTCAAAATAAGACCGAGCCGCCGCGACGCCGTCAAAATGAACGGTCAGTTTGAAGAAGAGGTCCACGGGGACCGAGGAGGAGAGCAGCGGAAGAGCAAGTCGCCGACGCTGCTGTCATCGTACTGCATCGACAGCATTCTGGGCCGCCGGAGTCCCTGCAAAGTGAGGCTCATAGGAGCGCAAAGTTTGACAGGTCTGCCGGACAGAGCGGAGCAGCTCGACAAGACAGCTGAAGGTAAAGAATTAGCCTGTCGTGTTGTGTTGATGCATGCACGCTGTTGTTGTTGTTGTGCTCTTTGTTAATTTATTTATAGTGAGCCTGTTAATTTAGTTAGCCTGTCCTGTGTTTATGAACCAAAATGTGAACTTGAGAAAGAAGAAGAAAAAAAATATATAGACAAATATAAGAGCTGATCTAACATATAGTTTTAGATTCTTAAACAATTGGGCGTTGATCTACATTTTAACCTGCTGACGGGGATCTAAGCATCATATCTAAACGTGATTATTAAACTTCTGTGGCATGCATGTGCCAAATGACATGTGTGATGTGTGACTGTTTATTGCCTAATTACTGTCCTTCAAGTTCATAACTGCTTCATCGCATATTCTGACCAAAAATAGGCTATATAGCAGAGCAAGGTGCGCACAGCAGGCCTGAAATGTTAGCGTTCTTATTTGTTGTCCTTTGCGCATAATAACGGTGTACTCATATCCTACTCAGGCTCAACTAACCTGTCTATCGACACCGATATGCACCTGCCACCAAAGCTCCGCAGGCTGTATGGACCGGGAGGGAAGTACCTTCACGACCACGGAGAAAAGTTGGATAGGGAACGACTGCTGCTGGACCAGGCCTGCGACAACCTCAAGATCAGCCAGGCGCCGCAGGTGAGCATCAGCCGAAGCAAGTCCTACCGGGAGAACGCGTCCCTGGGCCTGGGAGAGGGCGACAAGAGCCCAGGGGAAGGTTCCGAGGACGGCAGCCTGGGACTGGTGGAGCTCGGGCCGCTGAAGTTCGAGGAGGACACGGGGAAAGAGGGGGAGAACTGCGGGAAGGCGGTCAGCCTCTCCCCGAAGGACGAAGAGAGGGAGAGCTTGATCGCCGGGGACGGGGACGTGAGGGACGGGGAGGACAGCGTTTGTCTGTCGGCGGGCAGTGACTCTGAGGAAGGCATGTTGAAACGCAAACAGAGAAGATACAGGACTACATTCACCAGTTACCAGCTAGAGGAGCTGGAGAGAGCTTTCCAGAAGACACATTACCCCGACGTCTTCACTAGGTCAGACATACATCCTATTATATTACCGACATATTAGATATAATTAGGCCTATTACAGCCCACATATTAATTATGCACATCGTATTCCCTTTCTTGAATGATTTATATAGATATTAGGATATAATAGACAAATAGGCATATGCCTATTAAATACAAATGTTTATTATTAATAATTCAGATTCCAGAACGAAATAATAATAATTAAGCTATAACAATTTAAAATTTCAATTAAAACAATTTAACACACAATTCCCAAAAACAAACACACACACACACACACACACACACACACACACACACACACACACACACACACACACACACACACACACACACACACACACACACACACACACACACAACAGTTCTGGGGAAACATTACAAATTGTAATTAAACTTGACAATGTCTTACATTTATTTAGGTCTATTTACGCGTAAACACTACCCGGCTTACGTAAAAGCCTAAGCAGAAATCCCCCTGTAATTCCATATACGTTTGTAATTGGACACTACGGAGTTCGCACCTCATAAACGCGCCAGCGCAGTAAACCGTGCCTGGCATGAGGGAACACAATGCGTCTAAGTGGAAACACTAAGGTCGTTTAGCTACATTTATCCCTCGCCATTGTACACGCATGGCATCCATGTTATTCTCATAAGAATTAGCGGATGCGCCAGGCTCACATTACCATGCGGCGGCATGTAATGCGGATTCATTCAGCGCAATTTGAGGCCTTCACAAGCTCAAGGGCGCTTACGCGCGCGCGCACACACTGACTGACACACACACACACACACACACACACACACACACACACACACACACACACACACACACACACACACACACACACGCACACGCACACGCACGCACACAAAAATGTACTGTAACTATTTTAGACTCATATTATCTATATAATATATATTATTTTGATGTAATTATATTTTAGGCTAAACTAGAGCATACATCTCTGATGATATTTCAAAATCCTACAGCCCATGCAAGCATGGCAGTTATGCTGCTGCATGCACACATTGCACACACTTATATTTCAAAACCCAAGTCGTTGTAGGCTGTGTATATACTAAAAATATACAAAGAAAATCATTCACCATTTGATTTGGAATTATCCTATTTGAACTGAATTGATTTAATTTATTTTCACGCGCCTTGATGGTCTAATTTGCGCCAAAAGCCCATATAGGCTATTTCAGGGGACGTCAATTGCCTTGTTCAGATGTCATTATTTCAACCATTATGTTGTTACAGTGACTCACTGACAGAGACAATCACCAGGCGGCAGGCCCTACACATCCAAGGCAGAAAACAGTATATATGCTTCTTTCTGTGGCAGGGAAAATGCTAACCTATATCCGTGGTCTATTGTTGACTGCAGCGAACATGTGTAGAAACAGCAATTCTACCTCGCTACCAAATTGTAACCACGTATTTCTCCGTCTTTCTTTCTGTCTGTCTGTCTTTTTCTTTCAGAGAAGAGTTGGCGATGCGTCTGGACCTCACCGAGGCGCGTGTGCAAGTAAGTGGCCTTCTGTTTAGTTTATTGCTGCCTGAAACAGCGCCCGAAAGCTTTATTTAAACACAATAAGCTTAACTTAACAGCATGACTCGTAAATAGATAAATCATAATGTTTTATATCCCCTGTAAAACGTTAGCTCTCTACGCCGTCTGGATAATAATCGAATCGGTGATATTATGCGTCTCTTGGCCTTGAATCGACGGTGCGCCATGGGCCAATTTGAGACGGTCATTTATTACTCTGAAATGTGCTAAATGGGTCCAATTGCTGCAGCGGGGAAGGCCTTTCCTGTTATTGAATGTTATTACCGTGCGATTGGGGACGTTTTAGTGGCAATTAAGTCAACGCTGGTGATTCATAAACGCTCACTTAGTGCTCCGAGTCCGAGCAAACACTGTTGTATTTCCAGGGATACAAGACTGTTTGAATTCCCATCAGAGGGGGAGAGGGGAGGGGAGGGGAGGGGACAGTGGTGGACGGTGGACGCATGCAGTATACCTGACTCAAATACTCCTGGTCGCTCAGTCAAACTCAAAATTCTTACTTGATTAAAAGTATTTAAGTATTCAAATGCTTTATAGTGAAAATAGCAGATCCACAAGCTCAAGCCTATACTTTTCCCCAGAAACCTATAATATTTGTTTTTGAAATGTGTGATAGTATAGGTATATATATAGGCCTAAAATATTCTCAAGTACAGTGTCATGATCACGCACGTTGAGGGCTTGTTATATAGGCCCTATACCAAAAATGTATACAATACTTTAAGTGTATAGTCTATATATATTCAAGTAAACATATACGTCCAAGGTCCACCGCTATATAGCTAGGGGGAGAGAGAGGGAGCCAGAGATGGAGAGAAAGAAGAAGGGGTGTAGAGAGAGGAAGAGAGAGGGAGGGAGAGAGAGGGAGAGAAAGAAGAAGGGGGTGTATAGAGAGAGGAAGAGAGAGGGAGGGAGGGAGAGAGAATGAAAGTGTGTGTGTGTGGGGGGGTGGTGGTAGAGAGAGAGCTAGGGAGGGAGAGGGAGGGGGAGGAAAAGTGGGGGGTGACGGGACGATAATGCTATTTGATTTCCCATTATGTGATTGCAATAGGCCTGCATTGATCCGATGCTTTGCACTTGGGAACGAATGAGAGACCATTAAAGGTGTTTGCGCCCTCCCCTCCTCCCTCGCTGCTCCATTGAGAGCGTGGCTTGCATGTCGAAACCCTGGGCTCATAACCAAAGAGACAGTTCAAACACGATGGAAGCTCTGGCGGGGTTATGGCCGAGGGTAAAACAACAGATGTCGCTTTAGGGGACCGTAAGGTGAACAAATCACTTAACGGGCGCCATCAGGAGGTGATAAAAACTCATAAATTCCCGAGGGGCCATGTAATGCTAAACAGCCCCTCCTGGAATAATGCCTGTGTGTATGTGTGTGTGTGTGTGTGTATTGTTGTACTGTTCTTTCTGCTTTGGCAATGTAAACGTATGTTTTCTCATGCCAATAAAGCCCTTTGAATTGAAATTGAATTGTGTGTGTGGTCACTGACTGTCGCTCAAGTTGCCCGTTCAATCACTCTGCTCGTGTTGACATTTTCCTCATTGTGAGAGCCCCATGTTTCTGCAGTGCAAACTGGTGCAACAAGGGGATGCGTGGGAAAGTTAAATAACGCGCCCCGGATGGAAGTCAGTTGTTTCTACGATTCTAAGAATTTTAATTTAAAGCGCATTAATTGCTATTGGAGCCAGTTCAGCGGCTATTTTATGCAGCTCTTAATTATCTCTCCCCACCCCGAAGCCGGATCTGAAAGGAGCGAACGGGGTTTAATTAGCTATAACTAGACGAAAGGACTTTCCCTCTCGTGTAATTACTGTTGACCTAATTAGGCCTATACTGCAGCCTGGTGGCCGCTGTACCTGCAACACATAGCCGTCTACAATTGGCAATTGTTTTCAAACATTTTCATGTCAAGGACCCCCAAATATATGCCCCAAGTCTATTTGGCCACAGAATCCCATCTGACAATGGGGAGGAAAATATCTTGTGGAAGAAAACATTCAGACCTATATATATATATATTTATAGGCTATAATCTTTTTTATTTTACTTTTTTTTAATGGAGAAAACATGAAAATGTTGCATTGTTATGTGTTGTGAGTTTGTAAATACTGGTAGTCTATTTTATATATAGAATTTCTTTGACATTATTTTAATTGTTTTCATCAGGATGGGGGACAATTATTTTAGTGCTTAGCACACCTGACTGCATGCACCTTTAACCGGACACAACGTGATAAGCATCTATCATATAAGCTGTAGCACTCAAAGCAAGTGTTCCTACTTTAACTGTGTTGAAAACCAGGACATTTGAGTCTTTTAGAGATTTGGTATAGGACTCGGGACATCAGCTTGAAAACGGGACAATTCCGGCCAATGTCTGGTCACCACAGGTTATTCCCGATGGGGCCAATAGGCTTATACAATGTGTTGACTGCATGGATGTCAGCACCTCAAAACAACCTTTTTTGCTTTAGTTCTTAAGGACCTGTATTTGGTGGGTCCAGGGACCTCCAGGGGTCCTTGAGGCGTTCCCAGGGGTCTCTAGCAGAAATCAGTTCAATCCCTTTAACCATATTGGCAATTTTCAATAATCTTGAAACAATTGGAAAATGTATATAGAATATTTTTAAAGCATTTTAACAATACAAATATTTTATGGGGTCTCCAAAATATATTCTGATGGCAAATACTGTAGCCTACATAATATACTGTAGGCCGGGGCTCCTTATGCCGCTCTCTGCCAATGTAAATTATACTACATTTTCTTTTCAATTTTGGTCAAGTATTTGGATGTACATTTCATTCTGTGTTGACAGTGTTTGCGGTGTTTTGTATCCGTTATGTGTTGGTGTGTACGACTTTTTGGAAAACAATAAATACTAATATTTGAATAAAAATAATAGGGGGTCCTTGTCCTTGACGTGAAAATGCTTGAGAACGACTGAGCTAATCACAATCTAGCCTGAGCCAAATGGGAATTTAGTGTGGCTTTCTGTTGCTCTCACCATGCGATGATTGTATCATAGCACGCCATAGTACATATGTATAACATAGTAGTATATATATATAGTTTATATGTATAGTCTCATAATATAGATATTCCACTGTTACTTTCTTAGCTTACGCATGTTTCATGATAAATGCTTTTTTGTGATGTATTCCCATGCTTTTTGTTCTTGCTTAATGTAAGTCGCTCTGGATTAGATTAAGAGCGTCTGCTAAATGCCTAAATTGTAAATTGGTGTCCATTCCCAGGTGTGGTTCCAGAACCGCCGAGCCAAGTGGAGGAAACGAGAGAAAGCTGGGGTGCAGGGCCATCCGTCCGGCCTGCCGTTCCCAGGTCCCCTGGCAGCGGCCCACCCTCTCAGCCACTACCTTGACGGAGGTCCCTTCCCTCCTCATCCACACCCTGCCCTGGAATCCGCCTGGACGGCTGCAGCCGCCGCTTTCCCGGGCCTGGCACATCCGCACAACGGCTCGGCACCGCCCCTGGCTACCCAGTTAGGACTGAGCACCTTTCTGGGCACAGCTGCCATGTTTCGCCATCCTGCTTTCATTGGACCCACCTTCGGCAGGTGAGACGATCGCAGACACCCCTCCCCCCCAATCTCTAGCAGCGATTCCCGACCTGTGGGCCAGGGTTCACTGCCTGGTGAGATGGAGGACGTTGCAAATCACTAAGATTTTGATTGATTGATTTGTACGATGAAGTACGTCACAATTTACAAAACATTCACTGAAATGTGGAGATTAGGACAGGAGACAAGGTTTTTGACTGACAGCAACAGTGTTTTTCTCATGCTTAACATCCTCCCTGCATGGCTTGCTCCGTCTACCAGACTCTTCTCCAGTATGGGTCCACTGACGAGTGCTTCCACCGCCGCGGCCTTGCTCCGGCAGCCCGTGCCTCCTGTGGAGAACGCCTCCCACCCAGGCCCCATCCTGTCCGACGCGTCCTCCTCCTTGTCCTCCTCCTCCTCCTCCACCACGGTGGCTGCAGCTGACCGCAGGGCGTCCAGCATCGCCGCGCTGCGCCTCAAGGCCAAGGAACACTCGGCTCAGCTCACCCAGCTCAACATACTGCCGACAGCAGCCCCGGGGAAGGAGGTGTGCTGAACACTTATAACACCAGCTATAGCGCCCCAAACCAACCCACCCACATTTAACGACTTAAACCCTATAGACTTAGTAAACTGGACCCGAGTTGGCTCTGTACTTGGGACCACTTTTTTCCCCCTCTACACCAAATCTCTTCACCAACGTGTCACGTTGTGAACATACATATCTGCTATTTTTGGCTCCCCTGAATTCCCCCAAGAATATGGTTGCCGGGGTTAGAGCGGTTAACACCCAAAGCCCTCCATACTCTCCTGGAGGTCAGAGCAGTAGAAGCTCATCGGGACGACCACCCAAAACACAGCAAACTCCTCTGTGTTCAAGCTCTCCTGACTCTAAACCACTTAAACCCAATATACTGTACCAAGATTGAACGGTGTCCTCCAGGGCTCTATACTAGGTCCACTCCGTTTTTCCACCTGAAACAAATCTCTAAAAAAATAGCAGTTCTACAAGCTCACATGCAGCACATAAGCGAGTGGCACGTTATGAGCTTAAGATTTGCCCCCTGCATGCAGAACAGGGATGCTATAGGGTTCATGTGGTTAAAGTATTTATATATAGTGTTTTGCTGTACACCCCTCAGTACCTCCCCCCACCCCAACAAAATAGCACAACCAAATTCAGAGCACTGCCTAAACTAATGTGTAAGTCGGTTGACTGCTCACTAGTCTAATACTTCCAAGTCGTCCATTCCACCCAACCATGACCCAAAATTGCATTGTAAAACAAAATGCTATACGCCAGAGGATTAAAACCAACATGTGCACGCATACGCACCTGCAGTACAACTCTCTGAGTCCAGTGATTTGAATTCATTTACAATGTCCAATGTAAAAAACAAACAGGATCAGGTTGAAAATTTGAGATGACATTTCATGACCTTCACTGAAAATGTAACTTAGGACGGTTGGTTGATATGTTTAGCAGTTGCAATATTTTACACGCTTCCGTTTTATTTTATTATAATGCTATCGAAGAAATACATTTCAAAAATATTTTTGGGGTGGTGTTACCACCTACAATATTTCTGCACCAAATACTTAAACTGATTTTGACATTGGCCTAGTATCTTGTTTGAATTTGTTGTTCAGCACTTAATAACAATACAAGGATTCGAATTTCCACTGAGTTTGACGACAGGACAAACATGCCAAGTTGGGATTTGACCAGTGTCTCTTTTCGCTGAACTGTGCAAGAGAAAAATTTGTACATATTGTGTAAAAACAAAACAAGGAAAGAAAAAAGAAAAAAAAGGTCATTGTATATTTGAGAAGAGACCATGTTTTGATCAGTTGCACTTGGTGTAGTGTTTTATGAATGTTACCCTGTGTAGAATTTCTCCTGTGTTTATGAAATAATATTAGGTTTTTAGATAATTATTTATGTCATATCTGTTTTCCAGAGAGAACTGAGTGATGAGGACAGTTTTGTTTTCTTATAAAGTGATTGTACATTTCCTGGTTTATTAATGCTAATTTGAATAAATTACACTGGTAAAATGACTTATTCCTTATTTCAAATTCCATTAGGACTGACATAGGCCTAAAACAGGAAAATATGTGAAATAGAAAATTATATAACTATTAATAAAAACTGCTATAAAGAACATTGGTATATTTTTTGTCTTACATTGTCATAAGAAAATGTTGACCTTATACCCATTATCAACTCTTGTCTATTTTATACTTATTGGTGAAGGCTGATTATTCTAATTGAGCATGTCATATAGTAACAAATTATAAATACATAAGGCTAAATAAATAAATGAAATACATCTAAAATAGCTGATATTTTCTATAAAGATTCTGAACAATTTTTTCTAATGGCATGCTAAATACAAATGGTAAAGCCTGATGCACATAACAGGAGACTGTATAGAGCTATTATTAACAGATATATAGGGGAGCCTGAAAACAAGGTTTAAGGTTCATAACATATTTTAGTTCCTTTGTGCCAATGGGGAGGAATGAAAATCTAAAAATACCACTAAGGATGAATTTAGCATGGGAGAGGTATAGGCCTATAGACAAGGGCCACCTTGAATAAATACGAGAGAAAATGTATTAGTGTCCTAATGGCAAATATAATTCCGTGCGCTGCGTGCGTCTGTCTCTATAGTGTCGAGTTGACAAAATACTAGCCCATATATTCATGGCCTAATCCCCACATGCGAAACGCACGACAAAAGGCGAGGGTTTTCAATAGATCGCCCACTTTATCCCCTTCACAAAACTTCCTTTAAATCTTTTAAAGGCGCTAAATTGGTCTTAACATCTGTAATGCCATGTCGATGGAAGCGAGTCCCTTTGTCATTAATGAAGTAACAAAGCACTTTATCAAAAAGTCTTTCTGTGGAGGCCCAGATCCCCTCTCCTCGCCCCTCTCTCCCACCTTGTAGACTTAATTCCTCCAAATCCCTCCATGCATGCACGGAGCGCAGCGGCGACGCACAAGCATGGCAATCAATGCAAAACTTCTTCACGTTCGTTTGACCCGTCTATGGTGCACAACCAAATCGCGTGAAATTACCCTGCGGATTAGTTTAGATCCCTTTATTGACTGCGTTGAAAACCAGCTCGTATTCGGATTTCGGCCTCATTTTATAGGAATAAAGGCTACCTCATGGCTAACGGCTAATCACTCAATTCACACCGCAGTAATTAGATAGGCCTACTATAAGCACTGCACCTCAACGACAAACTAAACAGTCTGACTGCACAGCTCTATATACGACTATACCATTTAAAAAAGCACAGAAATATTATTACACACAAAAAGCACTGTGCGCGATGTGATGAATGATGATTATTATTCGTCATATTCCCCAGTAGACCTAAAGGCCAAATTGGCCAATGGAGCGTATTTTTCTGTTATAGGCCCCTTTGGATTTTTTTGATGAGATTTTCCGGCGGAGCTTTAATCTTATTGTGAATTTAACTAATGAATGGCAAACCAATTTGTCCATATATCTGGGGAATGCCGGGCGCCATCCAGGAGGCGGGTGACCCGCTGTGCGAAGGGCTTAACTTTGTCTCCAACGCAAAAAGGCGAGGAAATTGAAATGCTGTCGTCGGGAATGCATTTTAAAAGTCACACTTGTTGGAGGCGTCGCCTCTCTGTTCTTATTCAAGACGCGGCCTGTATGGGCCTCTTGATTATGCACGAGTCATGACATTTGGAAAAGATTGCATGAATGATTGATAATGAATGTTTATAAAAGGAAAAAAAAGTGGATGAATAAATGGACTAGAAACGTACACAAATCATAGTGTGTGTGTGTGGCTTGGTAGCCTATTACACGAATTAGGGCATATAGTCCAGTGGTGGACACGACCGTCCACGGCTGACTGGCTGACTCATGTGCAGGTCTGACAAATGTTCTCAGTTATTTAAATTGCCACCCATTATATACCATCATAACCGCTCTATGCCCTGTTCCCATTTACTGCGACGCGCATGATTTGGCTGTTGTCTGTTGATTTCGATTCTCCGGGGCCTGGTGGTTGCTCCCACCACGTCCCTCCTAGAGAATAGACCCAATCACTCTACGCCTATAGTCGGATCACTCCTCGCTCAGTCAGTCCCCGGGGCCGAGAGAGGAGCTCCACAGCCTGGTTAATAAACCAGACCGAATCAGCCGTTGGCAAAAATAAATTGCCTGCCGGCGCGGTCCGTGCGATATTAGTCTGGTTTATTAACCAGGCTAGAGCTCCACCACAAGGCACTTTGATGAAGACTCGCCTCCCCCCCGGAGGAGGAGACCAGGCAGGCAATGAAAGGCCTGAATAGCGGACCATGGCACTCTGTTCCCATTTGGAAAGGGCCTTAATTCCCCGTCTCTCTCGCTCTCATCCAATTAGCTCAGTGCAAGCGGTTTATCGTCTCATAACCGCCCTTTCAGCCCGAACAAGGGAGACACTTTGCAATAGAACCAGCTCTCCTTTTGACACCCTCTCCGGTATAGGCTACTCATGTAGCCTATGTTCCACCTCGCTATGAATAATAGGGACAGAATGGACCACTAATTCCCTCATCAAAGGCTACCTTGTCCAATGTCCATCGCTTTGCCCAGCGCCGCCATTCTGCATGGTCAAAACGTAGTACAGGCAATAAAGCTTAACGTGTCAATAGAAAGAGACTCGTTCGCTTTTATTAGCTTAGTGAGGTCGAATTAATGCAGGGACTATAGATTTGGCTGCGGTATTAGTCCATTGACAAAGCTAAGATGAAAAAGCATCACATGTAGAACGCAGACTGCTGAGCGCCCCCCCCCCCCCCCCCCCCCACACACACAAGCTATATACTGTATGTTCCCATATACAGTCTGACAGTCCACTCCAGAGATTAAGGTGATTTTTGCCCCACTTATATACATCTTTTGTCCCCACTCAATATTTGCCATTGACAATGAAAGGAGAAATTAGGTCAAATGTCAGCTAAATATTTAACCAACCAATCACATACCATCACATTCAGTTGTTCATGAGATGATGTATAATAATTATAACAGCGCCCCTCACTTCACACAGGTGTGATTTTTATAAACTGTATATCACAGTGGTCCTCAAACCACTTGCACCAACATTTCAAATAGGTGTACTCTTGTTTCTCTCTCAGTCTATGCTAAATGACCTATAGTTTAGCCTTTGCATGAGCCTGCAAGGTCATAGAGGGCACCAAGTGCATGCTATGGGCTGAGGTGGAGTCTGCACACAATTCATTTCCACCTGAAATCCTCCCCCTTTAAAGAAACACTCTTGGACATCTTAATAGAAGTAACTGCACGTGCCTCAAATCAGTTTAAACAAGTTTTGATGACATGGAGTTAAATTAACACTGGATTTGGATGGTTTTGCACTGCAGGGGTGATGCATGGTTTCAAGTTTGTTACTCAAACTTGCCATGGAGAGACTGCTTCCCTCACTGTATTCCTTCGGTCCGCAAAACCACCACTCACCCCCATTGGACACAGCAAAACCACCGCTCACCCCCATTGGACACAGCAAAACCACCGCTCACCCCCATTGGACACAGCAAAACCACCGCTCACCCCCATTGGACACAGCAAAACCACCACTCACCCCCATAGCACACAGCAAAACCACCGCTCACCCCCATTGGACACAGCAAAACCACCACTCACCCCCATAGCACACAGCAAAACCAACGCTCACCCCCATAGCACACAGCAAAACCACCACTCACCCCCATAGCACACAGCAAAACCAACGCTCACCCCCATAACACACAGCAAAACCACCGCTCACCCCCATAGCACACAGCAAAACCACCGCTCACCCCCATTGGACACAGCAAAACCACCGCTCACCCCCATTGGACACAGCAAAACCACCGCTCACCCCCATAGCACACAGCAAAACCACCGCTCACCCCCATAACACACAGCAAAACCAACGCTCACCCCCATAGCACACAGCAAAACCACCACTCACCCCCATAGCACACAGCAAAACCACCACTCACCCCCATAGCACACAGCAAAACCACCGCTCACCCCCATAGCACACAGCAAAACCACCGCTCACCCCCATAGCACACAGCAAAACCACCACTCACCCCCATAGCACACAGCAAAACCACCACTCACCCCCATAGCACACAGCAAAACCACCGCTCACCCCCATAGCACACAGCAAAACCACCACTCACCCCCATAGCACACAGCAAAACCACCACTCACCCCCATAGCACACAGCAAAACCACCACTCACCCCCACAGCAAAACCACCACTCACCCCCATAGCACACAGCAAAACCACCGCTCACCCCCATAGCACACAGCAAAACCACCGCTCACCCCCATAGCACACAGCAAAACCACCACTCACCCCCATAACACACAGCAAAACCACCACTCACCCCCATAGCACACAGCAAAACCAACGCTCACCCCCATAGCACACAGCAAAACCACCACTCACCCCCATTGGACACAGCAAAACCAACGCTCACCCCCATAGCACACAGCAAAACCACCACTCACCCCCATAGCACACAGCAAAACCAACGCTCACCCCCATAGCACACAGCAAAACCACCACTCACCCCCATAACACACAGCAAAACCACCACTCACCCCCATAACACACAGCAAAACCACCACTCACCCCCATAGCACACAGCAAAACCAACGCTCACCCCCATAGCACACAGCAAAACCACCACTCACCCCCATAGCACACAGCAAAACCACCACTCACCCCCATAGCACACAGCAAAACCACCACTCACCCCCATAACACACAGCAAAACCACCACTCACCCCCATAGCAAAACCACCACTCACCCCCACAGCAAAACCACCACTCACCCCCATAGCACACAGCAAAACCACCGCTCACCCCCATAGCACACAGCAAAACCACCGCTCACCCCCATAGCACACAGCAAAACCACCACTCACCCCCATAACACACAGCAAAACCACCACTCACCCCCATAGCACACAGCAAAACCAACGCTCACCCCCATAGCACACAGCAAAACCACCACTCACCCCCATAGCACACAGCAAAACCACCACTCACCCCCATTGGACACAGCAAAACCAACGCTCACCCCCATAACACACAGCAAAACCAACGCTCACCCCCATTGGACACAGCAAAACCAACGCTCACCCCCATAGCACACAGCAAAACCACCACTCACCCCCATAGCACACAGCAAAACCACCACTCACCCCCATTGGACACAGCAAAACCAGAAGCTGGCAATAAAGATACAATACGCTCAACATACTCTGGGTTTCACTTTTTATTGACGTTTTAGTATTAAAATCACAACATACAAAAAAAATAATATGCTTATTACAACAACAAACAAAACCAAAATCACCTAGGTGGGTTTGGAATACCGTACGAAATGATAGGTTAATACATAATCTGCACATATTGTGAGACTTAAACAAAGTCCGGAAGGACATCAGCTGATCCACAGACACAGCACTCCATTTTTCACCAAACTTTGTTTCTGAACCATCGCACCTTTCTTCAACCCACACACAGACACACACAAAACTGCAATGAATGGCAGTAATTAGAATAAGTGTTCGTTCACGTGGTTGCTTCGAGGGGAAGTCATTTCAAAGCAGAGGGGAAAATGGCAGATCTATATAAACTCAGAACGTGTTGCTTTGTGAGCTTGTAGATCTGCTATCTTTAGTGCTTGACACTAGTGCGCAACCAAGTATAACTTGGTAGCCCTTCATCCTGCTCCTCTTCCCTACTATCCTATATTACAGCGCGCACAGAGTCATTTAGGTTTGATTGCTGCCCCCATTTACCACACCCGATAGGGGTGACGGGGTCACAGACAGTTGAGAGTGACTGTGTTGTGTGTGTGCGCGTGTGTATTTGAAGGAACTGGAGGGGGGAGAAGATGTGATGGGGTTCATAATAGGGCCATTAGATGGCATGTACGTGATATAGAGGTCATAGTCTGTAATCGCTCACAAACACACACACACACACACACACACCAACGCATCCTCCACAGGCGTGCCGTTTTTGCCGCAATTTTCGGTATTGAAAAGACAATCCGGGAATGTACACAGACATATACGTACATTAATGGAATATTCATGTATTGGGCCAGTATTTATCAAAGCAAGTGTAGCCCACAGCTGCAGAGTCGATCAAAAAAAGAACATCGACTTCTGTACAGTTAGTTAAAATGGCAGGTGTTCAGTGCCTCAGCAGCATCGATCCATCAGAGCACCAGGAGTCTATTGGTCATCAGTGAGACTGTATGTACATGCTGTGCGAGTGTGTGTGTGTGTGTGTGTGAGAGACGGAGCTGTTGTTTATGTACATACTACACAAGTGTGTTTACTTGAGGGAGGTGAAGGCCTGGAAAAGTTTGGCCAGGTTAACGTCCGAGTAGCTGCTGGCCGTTAGCGCCTTGTCCGGCACCTCCTTAAGCCTCCTGTACACTTCCTTCTCCTCCTTCCATGTCTTGAGGCGATCTGAGGAAAGGATGAAAGTTGGAGAAAGTCAGGGGATATGTAAACGTAAAGATGTACATCCCTTCTTAATTGACAATGTACTGTATAATGCTTTACTGTGCACCTCATGGATCCGGTGTTAATTCTGAATATTCCATTGCTGCTAAGATTTAGATTTGGCTGCTAATGGCGATGATGTATATCTATTTTACTGTACTGTTCTAGTCATATAACCATCTTTATCTTGTTCTCCACTTGTACCCGTGTGAGTTAAATACAATCTTGATTCTCAATAAAGGAGACAAAAAGGTAAAGAGAGTGCTTTGATATTTCAGTGAATCAAAACCGTTTAAAGTTGGATTTCTTCCTTAAGAGAGCTGATTGAGCAGTAATGCTATCACTTTGAGGCTGAGGAGGTAGATGGCAACACACCACTACCTGTGATGGCAGACAGTAGACACACACTCAAAGTTTGTATTACTATACTTATGCAGACAATATTATTACGAGCAAGACGCCCTGAGGGCAAGAAGCTGATACAACAGCTTGAGAAGCAGGAGTTATGCCCCGTTCACACCAAGGAAGCTAGAAGCAGCAGCTTCTAGATTCCTTGGTGTGAACGGGGCTTAAAACTATAAATCTGGTGTCAGTGAGGTCAGATGTAGAGTTGCTGGCCGGCTCCATATATGCAGATCTAGTATGTTAAACCATGTATGGCTATCCAGGGTTTGGTGAGGTCAGTGTCGTGATCCAGGTGATGATAGTCATCTCCACATATGGAGATCCATGTGTTGTACCAACTTGTTTCATTTGCAAGTGTTAATATTCAGACATCTCCATATAAGTTGGGGTACCATTAATAACCTACAGTATATATGCAGGCAAAACTTACAATTTTAAATTCTGCTTTAAGTAGCATGTGAGTGGTCAAACTAGAGGGTTTTCGTGATCCTGAATCCATGGGCTAAAAACTGGATAAGTGGCTGCACGTGCACACACACACACACACACACACACACACGATATGAAAGCTCCCTAGACTAGAGTGTATGAAGTAAATACAATGCGTCTGTTACCCCCTCAGGTGGGCTGTAATATGGCTAGATGGGGCACAGTGAGCTTCTATCTTGAGTCACCAGAACCGATCTGACCACATCAACTCAAAGACACTGAGACCAAGCTGACCGAGGCTCAAAATCACAGCCAAGGGAGACAGAAGATGACAACTAACAGCTATCGCCAAGTTCCTATTCTGCATCCGTCTTGTTGTATAGTACAGTACATACACAACGAGGCTAAGTTGTTATCGGTGTGTCTTGCTGTGCTTTTGCTGCTTTATTGGCTCAGTGGTTATTCTGGCTCTGGCACTCAGCTTTCAGTGTCTCCAGCAGGGCTCCAGCGTGCGACCTAGGTCGCATATGCTACTTAACGTGCGAGTTAAAATATAATGAGGTCGCTCCGGTGCTACCCATTGCTTTCACTCCCCGCCTCAACCATGAGGCACAGCAGGCATTAGTGCGATAATAAAATATTACTTTCTTCTGGCTCATTCCGCCGAGTCTCGTCTCTCTCTCTCTCTCTGCATTAGTTTCCCTGCAGCGCACAGTGCAGGAGAATGATGAGAATGATGCTCGGCTTTGCTCGGGCTGAATCCACGGAGATAGCAGAGTCAGAACATGTCCCCAAACACACTTGTTTGATTAAACATCGAGTGCCACTGAAAAATAGCGTGTTATTTTGCGTCGAGTAGCGTGTAGCCTGCGAGTAGTGTGCAGGCTACATGCATAACAAACAAAATACATCTTCCACGTGAAACTGGTATATTCTTTGTCGTACGACGTGTTGCGTGCTGAAAATAGCAGATTGACAAGCTCACAACGCATCGCGTCCACCACACGTTGTGAGCTGGTAGATTGCAGCTATTTTCAGCACATGGAAATATGCAGGCTGAGACATTCAGAAACTTTTCCCTTCACAACAAAAGCACATCAGCTTTCACATGTTTGGGCTTCATTCCATATAAAGACAGAAGCAATGCAAGGATTACGAATTTCACAATTGCAAAAGGGTGCAGGAAGAGTGGGCACGTAAACATTGTGGGCACCTCAGTGTTAAATATCCTTATTGGCCATGTAGAGGTTGAACATGCCCATGCTCAACGCGAGACTGGTGACTTATTGCACCTGTGCCACAGCGCAAATGTAAACACAAGCTAACAAGACTACAACTCAAAATTATGGAGATATCAGATTTTTGTCCCGCTGCTTCCAGTTCATCGTTTCTGCTCGAGAGAGACCAGATCAAGGTAGGAGGGAACTTGTGAACTCAATACTGCCACAATCTGGCGGAATCAGGTTAACCGTAAACAGACATGGTACCCTAAACATACATAGGGACACACATTCCTGGGACATGTGAGAATGGCTGCATGCTGGTATTGCAAATCTAAAATAGCAGATCTACAAGCTCAGCTTGTAGATTGTTGGTTGCGTGTTCAAGTATATAAATCTGGCATATTTCACTTTTGTCAAACCATCACAATTCACGTGAATATTTTACTCAATGTACCAAATTTCATATTTCTAAATTCCATTCCTGTGACATGTGAGAATGGTCCAGTGAAAAAAAGAAAAAGCCCATTGGGGGTGTAGGGATTTTTTTCCCCACTGGTCCCAATTTCACTAAACCCAGGTGAAATGGGCAGGGATACCTTCTATGATGTCATTGAGCATCATGAAGGTACCCAAGGACCCACCCACCCGAGCCCGTAGATTGGCTATTGATTTGATTGATTGATTTGGTGTAGTGGGAAATACTAGCAAGTCAACAAAGTATATAGGGTTTAACTGGTTAATAACCAATTCAATAATCAATCACTTTATAAAACAAGTCTGTGCGAGTGTGTGTGTGTGTAAAATGGTTCTGGATCAGACATATACTGGTTCATCCATCTGGCAGGCTGTCAGGTCCCAGCTATCTCCTGTTCCGTTCTTCCTGCCCACTGCATTAGTGGCTGATGGATAAATACCAGTCCACTGTCTGACCCACGGGAACAAAGGTTAGATACACACACTAACAGTAAGTAAGGCAGGGGCTCTCATGTACACACACACACACACTAAGAGGAGATACTCAGGGACGATGAAAGGTAGTTAAACACTGCATGGACACACAACACCGTCATGGCAACTACAAACCATCCATGTGACACACACACACACACACACACACACACACACACACACACACACACACACACACACACACACACACACACACACACACACACACACACACACTTGACTTAAGCAACAGCAGAAACTATCACCAGATAGGGATAGGAAATACATCAATATGATATCGATGTCAAGATACGAGACTAGATATCATCAGGCAATTTGTAATATATTATCATAATATGGAATAAGTGTTCTTCTCATGGTTTCAAAGGCAACATAACACGTTGAAAGCAGTACACAAAGTACAATTTAACAAGCTATGCCAAAAGGATAACAGAGGGCTTGTTTTGTTTCCATTGTACTCGATTCATCATCAAGACATTCAATAGTACAATACCAAAAGTAACAATAGCCCTAGTACTAGATAGTTCTCATCTGAGCAAGAACAGAGATGGAGGGAAGGAAGGATGAGAGGAGATGAAGAGGAAGGTTTGAACTAGTGAGGGAAGGAAGGATGAGAGGAGATGAAGAGGAAGGTGTGAACTAGTGAGGGAAGGAAGGATGAGAGGAGATGAAGAGGAAGGTGTGAACTAGTGAGGGAAGGAAGGATGAGAGGAGATGAAGAGGAAGGTGTGAACTAGTGAGGGAAGGAAGGATGAGAGGAGATGAAGAGGAAGGTGTGAACTAGTGAGGGAAGGAAGGATGAGAGGAGATGAAGATGAAGGTGTGAACTAGTGAGGGAAGGAAGGATGAGAGGAGATGAAGATGAAGGTGTGAACTAGTGAGTCCATCAGAGGAATAAAAGGGGTGTGATGATGATGCATGATCAAGCGGAAGCAATCATGTCATTTCTGAAAGCTAGGAGAAAATAATTCCCCCCCCACCACCTCTTTTCTCTCCTTTCTCCTTTCCACCTCAATCACTGTGTAGCGAACAAATAAAAGAATGATTTAAGTGAGAGAGACACCTTGCTGTAAGTCCGTGCACAGTAGGGTTGCAGTTCAAACTAGAAAAAGTTCCCTTCTGGGCACAGGTCTCAACCAGGAGGATAGGACTGTGTGAGATGTTTGGCAAAATGTTTAGGAGTAATATAAACAGGTTTGTTTTTTGCAACAATTTTCTTCATTTTGTTGAGGAAATGCAGAGCCAGATCACTCATAGCATCTCTGAAGATAGAATTCTGGATGAGCAAGACATGTGCAGCATTTTGAACAAAACGGGCCACTCTTTGGAACTTTGGAAGGTAATGTTAGCCAATCAGTGTAGAATCTGCGAAATCCAACAGACTCGTCTTGATCACATGACTACAGAGATCATGGGTACCGATTCGCGTGAGATTTGGATGAAATCTGTGCGACTAACATAAGCAATGTGTTTTGCAGAAATCAACCTCATGGTGGCGCTATAACCGGCAGATGTGGAGGGATGCAGGGACAACATTTTCCATGGCCTCTAGGGAGTGTGCATACATAAGTTGTATACAGATCGATTCAGTTATAGCTAAAAACAGGAATTGGCCTGTTATAGCGCCACCATGAGGCTGATTTTGAAAAAAATGAGTGGCATGACGTCCTCGGCCTAGTGGAAATGTGCGTGTATAATTTCACGGAAATTGCTCACTGTGTTTGTGATTTCTGGCATTTTGTTCGAAACGGACTAATCAATTGAGCTTTGGAAACCAATCTTAGCTAATCAGGATGGAAGATGGGAAATGGTGCAGATCCGTGTTGATCACATGACTATGGAAATAGTGTTATACCGAATTGTGTAATGTATGGCTAAAATGTGTACGAGTAATCTACAGAAATGTGTTTTGCCTATAACAGGCCGAATATTTTGGGCAGAGGTTCGTCGTTGGCATCCAGGGAGTGTGTGTGCAAAGTTTGGCATGGATCGGGCCAACAGTGGCGGAGATTAGCTGGTAACGGACAGAAGGACGGACGGACGGACACAAAAACACACACGGACGGAGTGCAAAACATACTCTCTCCCCGTGCCTTCGGCCTGGTGGAGACAAACATACTCTCTCCCCATGCCTTCGGCCTGGTGGAGACAAACATACTCTCTCCCCGTGCCTTCGGCCTGGTGGAGACAAACATACTCTCTCCCCGTGCCTTCGGCCTGGTGGAGACAAACATACTCTCTCCCCGTGCCTTCGGCCTGGTGGAGACAAACATACTCTCTCCCCGTGCCTTCGGCCTGGTGGAGACAAACATACTCTCTCCCCGTGCCCTCGGCCTGGTGGAGACAAACATACTCTCTCCCCGTGCCTTCGGCCTGGTGGAGACAAACATACTCTCTCCCCGTGCCTTCGGCCTGGTGGAGACAAACCTACTCTCTCCCCGTGCCTTCGGCCTGGTGGAGACAAACATACTCTCTCCCCGTGCCTTCGGCCTGGTGGAGACAAACATACTCTCTCCCCGTGCCTTCGGCTTGGAGTACCGTCGGCTCCAACATTGTATTGTCACACACTCGTGCGCGCTCCGTGACAATGGTGGGCGCGAGTACGCCAGGGCTCCACACACTCTCTAACTAGGTGGTAAATGCAATAACAAGCCTGTAATTAAGTGAGCATGATGAAGTTAATGGAGATCGGCCACTCTGTCCACCGCAGACATGAATATTCTATTAGGGGTTGCGGTGGTGGCGGGCAGCTGGAATAGCAGTTAATTTAATCACCACTGCGAGCACGGGGGAAACTTCTTTTGTCCAAGTGTAATTGCACAGAATGAATAATTGATTTGACAATCGCACCCGCAGATTTCTCCACCACCTCGCTTTGTATTGGCACGGCAGGAAGCGAAGGGGGGGGGGGAGACGACGACGAGAAGAGAGATACAGACATGGTGGAAGAGGAAAGGAGAACAGGCAGAGCGGATGGAGAGAGAGAGAGGTGTTAGGGAATCGGTCAGGTAAATGGATCATTAGGAAAGCGCGGCTCAAGGACAATTCATCTTTTATCAATGCAGCAAAATTACATTATTGCTCACTCATGCAGTCATACTGCCCATACTCAAAGACTGTAATCTGGAACCATCGGGGGGGCAACAGGAAAGGCAGTAGAGGAGAAAAGAGAAAAGAAAGGCAGCCGAAAGATTGAAGAATGGAGGGAGGGAGAGAGGAAAAGAAAGCTGTGCGAGGATAGAGAACAGACATGAAATAATTTGGAGGCATTGATCCAGGATGTATGGATGTATAAGGAATGGACAGTATATGTTTGATCATTGTGTGATAATAATGCCTCCATGTGTGTTCTATTAGCCATCTCCTGCAGTGGATGAAATTACCTCCCTGTTTTTCTCAGTCATGGCAATCAGTCATAATACAATTTACATGAAGAAAAGCACACACTACAATGATGCACCCCTGGACTGCAGTGTGCACATTAAGTATAACCATGAGATTTTGTTCAATGTAGACTCAACTAAAGCTGCCCTTTTTTTCTCCCTCAAACAGCGCTTAATTTGTGGCGAGTCATGCATACAACACAACTAATGCATATTCAGTATACGTTCTGTTTTCTACCTGTACTGTATTAATGCACTGCTTAACACCAGCGTTGTTAGAGCCATTTTCGCCTCTGGTAACTACATAATAGTATGTCTTACTTTGTGCCACCAGCGATTTAAAGGAACGTCACCCACCACTTTTAATATAGTTGACACTTGATACAGTTTTGTGTGCAGGATGAGTTATAGCGAGTGGACAGGAGACACACACACACACACACACACACACACACACACACACACACACACACACACACACACTCTATAGGATTGTATGTTCTCCTCTCTGTAATCTGAGCAGTTTGGCTCCTGGAGTCATGGGTGTATAATGCAGTAATATGGGGTATTACTGCCCCAGGTCCAAGGGATAACACCTTAAACCTATACTTTAATACCAGCGTGTGTGTGTGTGTGTGTGTGTGCTTTCATGTATGTTCCACCATTGTACAAACTTGGGGTTCGTAGCATACTTGTGTGTGTGTCTACTGTAACGGTGTCTTTACAGGTCTCCCTAAACAAATTAGACCAGACAATTGAAGTTGATTCATAATGATGCTGCTCGAGTCCTTACTAATATCAAGAAAGTGGTGCATATCACTCCAGTCTTTACACCGGCTACCAAGAATTGATTCAAAGTTGGTCTATAACAAAGCTTTTTTAGTGCGCTCGCTGGAGCAAGCCCAGAATGAAATACTGTGCTTCCATTGAAGTTGACTGTCAGTGATTTGCACATTGTACAGTTTCATGTGGCACCTTAAAGGAGAATTCCATGCTAGAATGCTTTCTTATCTTTCTTACCTTTCTTTGTAGTTGTTACGTCCAGGTGTTTTTTTGTGCAAAAACTCCTTATTGGCTATTTTCCCTACCATAAGCCCTCAATGAATTGCATTGCATTGAATGGGGCTACGGGGTGTTATGCTAGTTCGCTTATTTCCATCGAAAGAAGTAGTAAAGTGTGCCGCTTGGGATATTATTTACATTATGAAGAGAGGATATATACAAAGAAATTATAATTTTGAGTGATGGAAATAAGCGAATTAGCACAACACCCCATAGCCCCATTCAATTCAATGCAATTCATTTAGGGCTTATGGTAGGGGAAATAGCCAATGAGGAGATTTTGCACAAAATAACACCTGGACCTCTTTGGTGGGGACGTAACAACTACAAAGAAAGGTAAGAAATCCTTTTAGTATGGAATTCTCCTTTAAGCAGAACCAATTCCTGTGTGTCCTACATACGGACAATGAAGTGCTTCTGTGCGAGTACATAAAGTGACTCACAAGGCAAACACAATTATAGTCCAAGCCAGTGAGAACTTGGATGCAGCCCAAGCAGAGGCAGTATTAACTAGAAAAAGTGCTCCTGGGAACACAGGTCTCCACCAGGTCAGGTAGGTTATTGTAGGCCAGAAATGTTCAGAATTAAATTATCAGAGGTGAGTGGACTCTGTAGAAGTTGAAGTTATTCCCTACAACTGAGAAAGGGCAAAGGGGGCATGGCTCTTCCCTGTTTAAGAAACTACTATTACGCAGCGCAGATAACTCCTCTGCTATACTGGAGTAACAGGGGGTATAAAGCGAGATGGAAGGAGTTGGAGCTTGGTCTCGTTGCTGACTTCCCTCTGCAGGCTGTAATAGGTGACAAGGGTTTGGCGGACCGATTAGAGAGGATCAATAATCCATGGATAAACCATACGTTAACTGTGTGGCAAAAGGTTGTGAGATCATGTGGTTTAAAAACAATGTTGAAACTTTTCAGATGGTGTGCCTTCGATACAGATTTTGCCCCAAATGTCATTTATACAAAGAAGTGAAGTCGATAGTTTCAGATCAATACAAGTCAAACATGGTTTTGAACAGGCTGACTTTTACAGATATCTCCAGGTGCGGCACTATATCAATCAAGAATGTAAACTCAAAGAGTTTTCTGCAGTTGAATCAGAGTTCTTTTCCATATTGAAGTCAGCTCTCACAGTGGAGCCAAGTAAAGCCCGACACACACCGTCTGCGACCGTCTGCCGCGCGGCGCCGCCTGGAAAATAGAACTGGGTTCTATCGGCGCGCCAGGCGCCGCGGCGCGACGCAGCGGACGGAGCCGGTGTGCGTTAGGTTCATTGAAAATAATGGAGGCGGCTGTGTCCGACGCGCGGCGCCGCGCGGCGGACGCAGCCGGTGTGTGGTGGGCTTAAATCCATCTCTGAGTTATATGGCGCCATTTCAGATACTAAAAATGAAAGCACACTGTACATCAAAGAGAGATGGGAGAGGGATGCAGGAATTGAACTCTCGGAGGAAGTGTGGGAAGGGATCTGGGAGTTCCAGTCTACCTCAACTTGTTCTATGGACAGGAGAGAGCACTGTTGGAAAAATATTATTAGATATTTTAAGAAAAATTCAAAGGGGATGATAGGCCGTGCTGGAGGGAGTGTGGGGCAAAGAAAGCCAACCACTTCCACATTTTCTGGGGGTGCCCCAAGTTGGGGGTGTTTTGGAACAATATTCACAAATCACTGTGCTCAGTATTTAATACTCCAATACCTTTTAACGGTAGCGCTTTACAATAATGACCCGTTATAAAGCATTTATAAACGTTTATAAGCAGTTTGTAGACTATTAACAAATCATTAACAACCTGTTTGTTTACATTTGTAAATGATTACTAAAACCGTTATAACTATGGTTACAAATCATTTATAAGGTATTAGTAAGTAGTAAACTATTCATTAATAAGCAATTTATATACATCTGTAAATGATTATTAAATCATTTGTAATGACCCATTATAAAGCATTTATAAACGTGTATAAGCAGTTTGTAGACTATTAACAAATCATTAACAACCTGTTTGTTTACATTTGTAAATGATTACTAAAACCTTTATAACAAATTTACAAATCATTTATAAGGTATTAGTAGTAAAAGTATTCATGAATAAGCCATGTATAATACATCTGTAAATGATTATTAAATCATTTGTAACTGATGTTATATAATATATACAAGCTATTTGTATATTTGGGAAATGTGTTTGTTCATGTTTAACATATGCTTTGTAAAACACTCCTAAAATATCTATAAATCCTTAGTACATGTAATTATGTGACCTAAAGTAAAGTGACGACAGTTCATCATTTTCAACTGTCTGTTAATGTGTCTGTTCACGTTTAACCCAGGGCTGCCATATATCAGAAAATGTCAAGTGAGACTCTAGTGTCTTAATGTGTTCGACGCCGTCCGAAGGGCGGCGGCGAAGAAAATTGGCTTTTCTTATGTCGATTTGGCCCGTTTTAATGTTGATATTTAACCTTAACACTGATGTCTTCACCTCCATGCCAGCTGCTCTCCCTGCACTGACAGCCTCCTCATGCTTAAAGTAGAAATGAAAAAGATATCTATCTATCTATCTATGCTCCTCAGACCCAGCCAGCCAGCCACACACATAGTACTCAGACCCAGCCGCCAGCCAGCCAGCCACACACATAGTGCTCAGACCCAGCCAGCCAGCAAGCCACACACATAGTGCTCAGACCCAGCCAGCCAGCAAGCCACACACATAGTGCTCAGACCCAGCCAGCCAGCAAGCCACACACATAGTGCTCAGACCCAGCCAGCCAGCAAGCCACACACATAGTGCTCAGACCCAGCCAGCCACACACAGCTCCGTAAGGGAGTGGTTGCACCACTCAAAAAATCTTCAAAAAACTGAAGAGGCTACTGGAGATTGGAGAACCTGATTTGGACATGATCTGATGCAGGAAAATGTCACTATGACAGAAAGAGAAGATGGGTCTGGCCACATTCATTCACCCCATAATCTCAGTGGAAATTGGGGAATATGTCAGAAAAATGGAATGTGGGAAAATTCCTTATTTTTACATTTTCTTAGTTCAAACGCATCTGTGGGCTCTCTCTCTCTATGAACAGAAACAAGTCGCGATGCGGCCCCTCCCCCTTCACTTAACACACACACACACACACACACACACGACTTTGTCCCTATAATGTGCACGGGCTATGGCACTGTTCCACTTCCTCATATCACGCAAGAGACGCCACACACCAGTATAGAAGAGAGATAGTCACAGGTCACTTACTCACTTGTTGTAACTTGTGGGGGCTATATTGTCTTCCATGAAAAATATTTCGAAGCGATGTTAAACTAATTTCCATGCGTCACACAGTCAGGGACCCTGCTGATGATTTGGTCCACTGTTTACCCTCCTGCATATATCAGCGCTGCATACAGATCGGCTATTTTACCGTTTGTGAGGAGCGTGCGTTATTACGCGGCGGAGCCGCAGAGAAAATTGTTATTTATCATTATAATGCGTGTGAAATGGCATGTGTGGCGTGGTGCGTGGTAAAGGGTTAAATTGCGTGACTGTCACACTCAAAGGGTGAGACATGGCAGCTCTGTTTAACCCTACATTTTATGTTGAAGATGTTGTGTTGCATTGTGGGTAATCCTCAGTACAGAGGAACTCCATACTGAGGGTAAGATGGTCTCCTGTTTGCTCAGGCACAAACAAATTAATTACAAACATCTAAGCTTCATATAAGTGGCCAGATATGCACTGGCCACTTATATGAAGCTTTACAGCTTTACATAGTGTTATTCAGTAACATTAGTTTTTGTATGACATGGTATCATATGACATTGTTTATTTAATTGTTTGAAAAACGGTTAGCATGTTAGCTATGATAATTCACTGACATGGAGTATGACACAACATACTCCATGTCAGTGAATTACCATGTAACAAAGGCTACACAGCTGTGCTAACAGCTAGCTAACATGCTAACCGTTTTTCAAACAATTAAATAAACAATGTCATATGATACCATGTCATACAAAAACGAATGTTACTGAATAACACTATGTAAACATGAGTGCATATATGGCCACTTAGATGAAGCTTAGATGTTTGTAATTAATTTGTTTGTGCCTGAGCAAACAGGAGACCATCTTACCCTCAGTATGGAGTTCCTCTGTACTGAGGATTACCCACAATGCAACACAACATCTTCAACATAAAATGTAGGGTAAACTTGAACAAACACATTAACAGACAGTTGTAAATGATGAACTGTCGTCACTTTACTATAGGGCACTTAATAACATGTACTAAGGATTTATAGATATTTTAGGAATGTTTTACAAAGTATATGTTAAACATGAACAAACACATTTCCCAAATATACAAATAGCTTGTATGTATTATATAACATCAGTTACAAATGATTATTATAATAATTTACAGATGTATTATACATGGCTTATTCATGAATAGTTTTACTACTTACTAATACCTTATAAATGATTTGTAAATTTGTTATAAAGGTTTTAGTAATCATTTACAAATGTAAACAAACAGGTTGTTAATGATTTGTTAATAGTCTACAAACTGCTTATACACGTTTATAAATGCTTTATAATGGGGTCATTACAAATGATTTAATAATCATTTACAGATGTATATAAATGGTTTATTAATTAATGAATAGTTTACTACTTACAAATACCTTATAAATGATTTGTAACCATAGTTATAACGGTTTTAGTAATCATTTACGAATGTCAACAAACAAGGTTGTTAATGATTTGTTAATAGTCTACAAACTGCTTATAAACGTTTATAAATGCTTTATAACGGGTCATTATTGTAAAGTGCTACCATTTTAACTTCACAACCTTGTACCTGGGCCACATTGAATGTCTTAACCAGTCGAGATACACAAAGCTACTGCAGGTGCTCTTGGCAACCAGCAAAAAGTAAACAACAACAAGATGGCTATCCCCAATCACACCCACAAACCACAATGGACGATTGGCATGGATATTTTCAAAATGGAAAAATTAACATACATGTTAAGAACTAGATTAGACAATTTCTACCAAATTTGGAACAACTGGATAGTGCACATTGCCCCTCTGAGAGCGGACTTTGTGTGATGTCACTGGTCCATTGCCTGCTTTACGATTGTAGAAAATGTGTCGAATGGTCGAAGACCAAAGCTGTATTGTTTTTGTCCCCCTCAGCAATAGTGTATATACTTTCTTTTTTTTGGGTTGTTGTTGTTTTTTTTTTGTCTGTCTTTTTCTGCCACTCTTTTCTTTTTGTCCTCCTGAAATGTTACAATCTGTTTGTCCCTGTTTAAGTGTGGACTTGATGTCATATGAAAAAGGACTATACAGAGACATTGGAGTTGGAGCCACATGGAGGGGGGATGAGGGAGGGAAGAGGGGTGGAAAAAAAATAAAATCTTGAGAATTGCTCGTGTGTCATATGTGAAAATGCTATCTGTAATGTACTGCTCTTTCCAAATAAAACAAATATTATAAAAAAAAAGAAAAAAAAAAGTTGAAGTTATTGCACAGACATGCAAACTTCAGATGCCAATCTTAGCCAATTTATGTTTTGCTAAAAATCGGCCTGCTGGTGGCAATATAATCGGCAAATGTGAAAAGGGTGGCATTTCTTCCACGGCTTATTAGTGGGAATACTGTAAGTGTGCAAAATTTCACTGAAATCGGACAATGCATTCGAGGAATTTTGTTAAAAACGAGCCACTCCTGCAAACTTTAGATGCCAATCTTAGCCAATCAGGATGCCATATGAAAAATCAGACAGATCTGTATAGATCACATGAATAGGCCTATAGAAATAAAGTGCATGATTGGAGAAAATCGGTGGAAGTAATAGCTAGAAAGGTGTATTGCAAAAATCGGCCAGCTGGTGGCGCTATAACAGGCCCATGTGAAAGATTTGGTCAACTGTTCCTGCTCCGGCCTCCAGGGAGTGTGTGTGCACAGTTTCACGCCAATCGGTCCAACGGTGTAGAGATTAGCTGTTCAGACCAAGGGGCCAGTGAGGCGCGCCAACGTTGAAGCACTAGGCCCTAGTGGTAAGAGGAAGGACTGCAGACGGACCCGTGGATTCATGACTTTGCGCCAGTTCAGTCTCTATCCTTCTTTATACTCTATGGTTCAGACGGATGGACGAACACACGGGGGGTCAGGGGCGAAAACATAGTCTCAGCCAGGCCTGGCAGTTTATAATTGGAAAAACACTAAGATTGTATTGTATCTTTTTTGCTCTGTAAAGCACTTTGAGCTACATTTATGTATGAAAGGTGCTATATAAATAAAGTTTATTATTATTATTATTATTAAGATTGTATTGATAATATAACAATGTATTTTATGCAAAGAAAAATATCATGGTATTTTCCTTTTATAAAAAAATCTGGAAAAAAGATTTTTCATTGATTGTGATACAGATGAATAGCAACTTCAAGTAGCTTATATAGTTCCATTGATCCAAGCCAGAAGACTATAGATTGATTAAAATAAAACGTGCTCTGAAATTGCATGCAGACCACCCATCTGACCGGCAGCCGAGCGCTGAAGTGGTCAGTAGGTTCAACATAATGTACATAATGTGTCAATTATGTTTGGTCCTGGCGACTGGATTGAAAAAAAAGGGGCACGTCAAGAATTGATTGACGATCATTTCCTGCATCCAAGGAAAAGTTAGAAAAATAAATAAATCCAATCAAGCCTATAATAATGTTAGCAGCACCCCCTGCCTCTATGCCCCTATTTCAGCTCTTGTGAGTGGTCATTCTGTTGATTACATGTTATATTTACCTCTTTTCTGTTCGGGCCGCTACTCTGAGGTACATTCATACATAACATAAATATTTAATCAAATAAATAAATCACTCAGCCCGGCGGACCCTTTCTAATCAAGTGACATCAATCAGGGAGGACTGTGGTTAAAGTGGCCTTGCGGCAGATGCCTTCTGAGCGCGCTCAGAGCCCTGGAGTAGTATCTATTTGGTTCCAAGGAGGGGGCAGGACATACGCTCCATGTCCCATTATTGGAGCAGGGCTGTCCTTCGTCAGCGTGCCCATTACTACCCCTATCATTTCCCCAAACGTAAAGCGTGCTTTCAATCAACACCAACCCAACGAGTGCCTGTCCTAGAGGCGAGGCGAGAGAGAACGAGGTGTAGGGAGACTGAAAGGAGAAGGTTTGGAGAAGCCAGGGGTAAACGGGAGGAGAGATGGAGAGGCTCTTTCTTCCTTTCGGTGATTGGAGAATTTTGCATTCTGTATTTGTGTGATTGAACCCCTCTTCTAAATTAGGGCTGTCGACTCGAGGGGCTGAATATCCTTAACCACATCGCACCCAACCCAATGCCCATGGTCCACTCGCTTGTTCTCTGCGTGTGCGTGCGTGTGTGTAAAAGGCGCAAGTTAAGCCACTGATTGCTAATGCTATGTTGTGAAGGGTGGGATATATTTGTGCACTAGGAGCAGTTGTTCATAATGCGATTTCTATTGCAGTGTCCATCCTATAGGCTTGATTTTGAAAACACAAAAGTGTAGTACAAGGAACAATGTCATTATATGACGTTTAACACAATGTACTCCCGCACTGTGTCTTCTTAAGGCTTAAGATAAACTGATGAAGGTCTAACAGACCAAAATGTTGTTGAATTCCCATTAAATCATTTTCTTGCATTTGAAGACCGTGTGCAGGATTTATTTCTTTTCAGTACGCTGGGGTCCTCGTCTGGTCTTACTCTTCACCTACGCACCTGTTGCCTTCGTAGGTGTGAAATGCAATAATGAAAAAGGCAGTGAAAGGATAGCTAAGGCTGCAACGCCCACTATGTAATGTCAGATTAACAAGCAGCTAAATATTGTTGGGACTAGTTCCACAGATTTTTACTTGAGGACTTGTTTTAGACAGGCATATAACGTCACAGCTGAGAAGAAGAATTGTCACTGTTTATTTAACTCTGGTTACTGAAAGTGTACGGGACTTGTGTGACGAGCACGTAGAACAGAGGTAACTCTATGGGTAGAACGTAACGGCGGTTATAAATCACAGATGATTAGTTGATTCTTTGAAAACTGGCCGAGTGACGAGCATTTTTATGACCTAATGAGTTTATGGTGCGTTCGTAAAACAGTGCACCGGAGCGCACTCGCCTATTAGTTTGCATTGCACAGTGCGCTCTCCCCCTCACAGTCAGAGGGAAAAGCAACCAGTGCCGATACCACTCTTGAGTGTGTGTGAAGAGTCTGAAAGCAACGTTAGCATATGTAGCTAACGTAGCATAACAGACAGACTGAGAGCCATGCATGCATGCATGCTCATGTATGCGGGAGTGAGCAGTCAGTGGCCACTGGCCACACAGAGACAGCGGAGCAGGCATGCTGCTCTGTCTTTCAGTCTACTCTGTACGTCTTTCATGCGATATCGGGATTCGGGATTTTATTTTCAGCTGATGTCATTGGTTAGTGCAGTGGTGCTGCCTGCATTCAAGTGCAGCACAAACAACATAACACATTTATTGAACGGTCAAATTCTGTAGTAGCACAGGTGCAACAAACTGAATTTTACAACTCGCACTGTTCTATTTTTAGTAGCAAATGAGACTACCTAGTCGCACTGTCGAGCCCTGGCATCATCACAGGGTCAAAAAAAATGACCAGATTCACTTCCTGAAAATGCAGCGTTGCATTGTGGGAGAGCCACTACTAGAAAGTCTTTCAACCGCCAACTAGTGGTGGAATTGTTGTACTGAAATTCACGTTCACATAAGGATACATAAGCACTGGATGCACTATGCATGGCAACGTAACGGACGGAGTGTATTGCATTGCGTTATCTCACCCCAACGTAAGTGAAAACGGACTATGGACTAGGCCTTAAGAGTGTGTTATTGGCCCAGGCCGTAGCGTAACGGTCTGGGCACCGGACTGGTGATCCAGTCGCGGTGTGCCGCGGGTTCGACTCCCGGACCCGACACGGCCTTTACCGCATGTCATCCCCCCATCTCTCTCCCGTTTCCTGTCAGCCTACTTTCTATCCCTTAAAAAATCAATAAAGGCGTAAGCCGCAAAAAAATATCTTAAAAAAAAAAAAAAGAGTGTGTTATTGTGTGCGCGCACGTCTTACTTTTCTCGTCCATCTGCTGTACTTTGGTCACTGCATAGTCCCAGTCGAATATGAACCTGTAGAAACACAGCTGGTTGTACAGGGCCTTCTCAGAGTACTGTGGAGAAAACACACACACACACACACACACACACACACACACACACACACACACACCACTTTAGCCAATGACTTAGCTCTCGGCTTGGGCATTCTTGCAGGCCTTTCACAACAGATGTACATAACATAACCGAGGCTTCCAAGTGTGAACCCAAGCAGTTTACATTTGTAACCAAGTTGTATAATAGCTTCCATAAGACATTGGTACTTTAGCACCTTGGTAAGGAATGCCTCTTCCACATCAACATCATCAGGTGTGTTAGCTGTAACACTCCGAAATGGTTCGAGAAATTTACCATGTGGGGGTCCCTCTACTGTACTGTAACACCCCAAATCATCATATATACAGTTAATATGTGTGTGTGTGTGTGTGTGTGTTCGGCTGCGCAACAGTGACACTTGGTTGTGAAAACCAACCAAAAGCTATTTTCGTGCTCGGACACAGCCAGCCAGCTAGCCAGCCAGCCAGCCAGCCAGCCAGGAGACAGACCCAGGGACACACATAGTAGTCTATAGGAGTGGTCGCACCACTCAAAAATGAAAACATTTTTTTACCGACCAACATAGCGGTAGTTTTAGTCACATTTTAGTCACCTGGAATGTTCTAGTGTTTAGTCTAGTTTTAGTCGACTAAATGTCATACGATTTTAGTCGACTAAATCTACAGTTGATTTAGTCGACTAAAATGTATTTTGGTGGGCCTTGATGCCGTCGTAAGGACTGTTTTTACACAACTGCTTGTAGATCGGCTATTTTCAGCATGCAACCAAGTGTAAAATTGGATCTCTTGTCCACTAGTCCCTTTAGGCGGGTAAAAATATGGTTTGACCCTAAAAAAATTGCAACAAAAGGTTTCTCAACTTTTTTTTGTAGTATTAGGTGTCCTTAATAACATACTAAAAGTTTACCAAAGTTTGACCACCCGAAAGGTGTTATTTTCAAGATGGCCGCCGCCAGTTCTTAAAATACCATTACTCCTCCATTATTCATCCTAGGAAAATAATTTTGGTGTCTAACCCTATGTCTTGGTTATCTAGGAATCCAATTAGAATATATAAATTATATAAAAGTACAATGATATATTAAAGCAAATTTTTATAAGGTTATAACAGTGTAATAGGACATTTCTCTTTTCTATAATGCCGTACTGCTGTATATAGGTGAATTCATCACCTATACACAATTCACATTCTGTTGAAGCTTTCAGGAGATTTATTTTGATACCATAACAATAAGGAATATATTCATTATTACTGGGTGGTACTGTCATGTGACATTTGTAAAAGCATGGCTGCCAAGTGATAGACTGCATGGGAATATTACACAAATCATGGAATAAATTTACAGAGAAATGTCTGCCCTTTTTTTTGTAAAGGTGTCTGGCAATAATAATAATAAAAATAAGTCCCCTATAAGGGTAGTGGTTCCCAAACTGTGGGCCGGGACAAACATTGTGAAAATAGGCAATCTATAAAAGCTCACAACGCTGAGTGTCTTTGCAGCAAACACACTCAGTCAGTAGAACCAAATGGCCACTTGTCTGGTCTATGGGGAAGATGGACTCCTCAGTGGGGATACAGTGGAGAGAAATGGCCCCTCATGGGCCTAGAGCAGGGGTGTCGAACTCAACTTGGGGCGAGGGCCGCATTGGTCAAAAGGTCACTTGATGGGGGCCACAACCAGTTGCGGACGCACACTCGATGTCTCATAGGGGATTCACACTATGGTCCCGGGTGCGCACCGTTCCCGGGAGCGGATCGCCCAACCGTCCCCGGGACCGCATGGGGGGAGGGTCTCTGGACCGTTGAAGTGTATTCAGATACGGATCGTTCCAATGTGAATGCATGCGTACCTAAAGAAGGAAGTGGACTGTTTTTTTTAAAGAACGTGACATAATATCTAGTCGACGAGCCAAGCGTCAACAAAAAAAAACACAGCCGCTGCACGATGCGTAACACCAGCGCATTTCTCAACGCCGCCCTTCTCCTGTTGAATCTGCTTATACGCGCAGCACCGCGCTGATCTTATTCTGCGGACTACACGTGGCTCTTGGGCTTTGCTTGGCAGTTTCCAAAGTAAAACAAAATAATAATAATGCTAAAGTAGAATCCATAGCAAACTAATACACTGGAGCACAGAACTGACTGACACAGTGAATAGCAGGCAGGCTGACAGTGAAGTAGTATCACGGCAAAAAGCCAAAGAGGCAATGCAATTCAGTGTGTCTGGATTTATTTGAGACAATGTCGCACAGTTGATGGTCAGTGTCCGTGCGCGCCAGCCATCACCGTCATCAGGAGGATTAAAGTGTGTTATGCAAGTGTACCCGGGTGCGCTGTTGAATCTCGGGCAATGTGAATCATGGCCATCGGGGACCAGGCAACCGTATTCGGAAACGGTTCAATTGAAACGGATTCAGTCCGTCTCAGTGTGAATCCCCTATTAGTCAGTCACTGCTATAATATCTATCTATCTATCTATGCTCAGACCCAGCCAGCCAGCCACACACATAGTGCTCAGACCCAGCCAGCCAGCCAGCCACACACATAGTGCTCAGACCCAGCCAGCCAGCAAGCCACACACATAGTGCTCAGACCCAGCCAGCCACACACATAGCTCCGTAAGGGAGTGGTTGCACCACTCAAAAAATCTTCAAAAAACTGAAGAGGCTACTGGAGATTGGAGAACCTGATTTGGACATGATCTGATGCAGGACAATATTATGTCACTATGACAGAAAGAGAAGATGGGTCTGGCCACATTCATTCACCCCATAATCTCAGTGGAAATTGGGGAATATGTTGACAGCTCTGCCGATTAATAATCGATTAATTGAACCCACCCCCCATATTAATCAATATCACAACATGGAGGTCTTAGAACTACCACCACAGGGACAGACAAGCCCCAATCTCCCAAGCTCTCAAGTGCCCCATAGCTTTAATGGGACATGTACTGTATGAGCCACCTCAGACATGCATAGAGGAGAAGACCATGAGGGTCTTCTTAACTTTGCTCTTCTGTGCTCCAAGTCCCCAGGGAGAAATCCAGTGACCCCCCCACTCCCCATACTCCCCTGTACCCACCTGAGGGGAACCCTAGGCCCACTAAACTCTAGACCGGACCCCCCTTTACCTTCTCACCCAACCCCACCTATCATACTTAGGTTCTGACTACTCTGCACTAAGAGTAAGTAGAGCGTCACAGTCCCGCCCCCTTGAGAGAGACGGAGAAGAAATCACTGTTCATTTTCCTCATAGACTTTTCAAAAAGTATTTATTTAAAGACGTTTACACTGCGGACAAAGCCAACTCTTGTCGTGACAAATCATGATATTAAACACAATGTTTTGGGCCAAACAAAGAATTAGAAAGTAGAAAAGAACAGCAGATTACAACACTTGTTGTTTTTCTTCTTTGTAATTATTTGTTTGGTCCAAAATATTGTGTTTGTTGTCATGATTTGTCACAACAAGAGTTTGTACGACGCTTATAATGTCTTTCAATAAATACGTTTCGAAATGTCTATGGGAAAAATGCATTGGGAATTATTTCCTGGGCCTGGCGTCATCATGAAAGGGGGCGGGACTGCGACGCTCTATAATGCAAGAAATTAGTTTTGGGTGGGGTGTATAATGATGAATTATTTACAGTAGTTTGAGCCAAAGTTTATCCAACAAGCTATCCAAAACGTTTCAATATTGCAATCATGTAGGCTATTATCTATCAACTGACAATATTCTCTGCCACAACCTTCTGAATTACTGAAAATTGTGACTATTAGTTTTGTTGTTTTTTGAGGATATCTTGAAACCTTATTCCAAAAAATATATAAATATTCAGACATTTATTAAATATTTAGTTTAGTTAACTTGAAACTGGTGACTATTTCAGAGGGTTTTAACAGAGTCACAAACACAATATTGGATTTCACAATTATCTAATTGTATCTCTGCAATTTGAACAAGTTCAATGGACTCCTAGACCCCAAAAACATAGGGTTAGACACAAAAAGTACTTGTCTAGGATGAATAATGAAGGAGTTAGGCTATTTTAATGGTTTTTAGGCCATCTTGGACGCCATCTTGAAAATAACACCTTTCGGGTGATCAAACTTTGGTAAACTTTTAGTATGTTATTAGGGACACCTAATACTACAAAAAACTGTTGAGAAACCTTTTGTTGCAATTTTATTTAGGGTAAGGTGCTTTTTTTTCATAGATTTACTCGCCTACTTCCTAACATTTTAGTCTAGTTTTTATTTGTTGACGAAATTGTCAGTATATTTAAGGTCATTACACACTGGCGAATTGGCGACGCGATATATTCGTGCGAATAATTCGCATTTAAAAAAAACCAATTGAAGTCCATGCAAGCTTCCACATCAGTGGCGAATGTGCGAATGTGCGAAAATGCGACCGTTTTCGCTTTTATTTGTTCGCTCTGGTGTCGTATTTTGCAGAGATTCGCAGGCGAACTGCAACATGCAATATTTCGCATTTTCAGATCGCTTATTCGCATCGCGTCGCTAATTCGCCAGTGTGTAATGACCTTTAGTCTTAGTTTTAGTCATCATAGCTCAGTTTTCATTTAGTTTCCATTTAGTTTTCTTCAGTGGAAAAAGGTAGTCGACGAACATTTTTCGTCTTCGTTTTAGTCGACGAAAACAACACTGACACACACACACACACACACACATACATCCGTAACTCATCCATGAACCCGGCTCCCTTCCTCCGTCTGACATATTAAATGCCAGAAAACAAATTTGCTCGCCTTGTTAATCTCCACTGCAATTAACAGGATCCACATGACGACAGGCAGCCACAGAGGTAGACAGAGGGGAGAAGAGAGAGAGAGAATACAGTGTTAGAACAGAGAGAGAGAAATAAAGAGGATTGGGCCTGAAATACCCTCCCTCATAATAGTTTGTTGTGATAAGCCATTGTGAGAGAGGCTTGCGAACAGCAGAGGCTGTCAATTTGATTAGCCATTATACTGCATGTTTAATTGCAGTTATTGGCTCATCATTTCCCTGCTCCACGGCAGAGGGCAAACGCAATGCTCCGACCGCACACAGCCATCAGGTGTGCTGCGCACGCCGCTTCATTATTACCACCAGGAAGAAGCCTCCGACAATTCCTGTGTGCATTTGTGCGTGTGCGGCCGTGCGCCTCGCGCCCATTATACCTGCCAATCGCTCATGAGTGTGATTGTAATTTCTGCGTTTTAAAACGCTGCTGCATAATTGAGAGAATCTAATGAGACTGATTTGAACAGTGATGGCTTTCTATAGTTGCCCAACTGGCACACACAGCTGTTGACCACTGGATGTGATGCCAGGTCAACAACCAAACCATGCACATCCCCAATTGCGGAGCCTCGGTTACGCTGGCCAAGGTTGAACTTGCTGGGCTGGCATAGAAAAACCGACTCAATTTGTGAGCATTCACGCGACTCAAAAAATAGAAGTAAAAAAACCGTGTATTTTTTTATTATTTTATTTTGTAATGCTTTATTCTACAACGTTATAAACGTTTCCGTTTTCCAAATGTAATACAATGGGAGAGGTATGTACAGTGTGACACTCCGGTGCTGCTACTGCTAAGTGACACAGTCATCATCGTCATGCTTGTGGTTGGAGAATAGATCCCACATGAGATCACCATCACCGGGTGGGGGGACCCGTGGGGGGGGGGGGGGGGGGTGGCATCTTAGCAACACTGAATGCGCTGGTCGTGTGCTCGTGTCATGAGCCAATGGGCTGCAGCTCTGAGCTTTCCATACCCCAGGTTCACAGCTCACACACAGGCAGTAAACAGTCACACAATCACCCCGTTTTTTACTACCCCGTTTCGCACCAGAGCGGGGATAGGAGAGAGGGACTAGCCCACACCGTTCCCGACGCAGCAGTGTTGTTTTTGGCAGCAAATTTCTATTTTAGTTTTAGTCCTTGTCTCTTGAATAATTTTCACTTAGTTTTAGTCACCTGGAATGTTCTAGTCAAGTGTTTAGTCTAGTTTTAGTCGACTAAATGTCATACGATTTTAGTCGACTAAATCTACAGTTGATTTAGTCGACTAAAATGTGTTTTGACAGGCCTTGATGTCGTTGTAATGACATATTTTACACTTTGGTTGCATGCTGAAAATAGCAGATATACAATCTCACAACGCGTCGCAGCCAGCATAAAACTGGATCTCTTGTCCACTAGTCCCTTCCTAACATTTTAGTCTAGTTTTTATTTGTTGACGAAATTATCAGTATATTTAGTCTTAGCTTTAGTCATCATAGATTTGTTTTTATTTAGTTTTAGTCAGTGAAAAAAGGTAGTCGACGAACATTTTTCGTCTTAGTTTTAGTCAACAACCTGAGCTTTGTATCAGTTAATTACGGGACTCGTGACAGGCTGCAGACAGTTGAGAGTTGGGACATAGCTGATAGCGCTGCTCCTTCAGTGTAGTCGTTTACAAAATAAAGTATTTTTTTATTATTGGGCTAAACATATGGGTGCAGCTGCAGAAGTTGTGTTGCTTAAAGGAATAATACAGTAGTTGCGTTCTCAACTGCTGCACAGCAACAAAAAATAAATGGATCGACATGTCGATTTTCGGCCTCGATTTATCGATTTGCCAAACAGTGAGTCGTAACACACACTCGGCACATGCACAGCCATTCAAACGATGTAATATTGAATGTAGGCGGGCCACTGACCACATGGAGATTGACTGACAGGTCAGGAAGGTGTGGCTAAGATGTTACGGGTCGTTATTGAATTTGGAGGCCCATACACACACACACACACACACACACACACACACACACACTCGTCATTCGGCTCAGGGCTTTGTTCATCACTGACACCATTTCAATTTGCACCAGAAATCTGCAGCATTTTCAGCCTGACTGCCTAAAGGCGCAAACCAGCTGTGAAATTGCCTCTCTGCTGGGAGCGGAGGACCCCACCAGCCCCCACCAAGTAGGCCCTTTGCTCTCTTACCCCCTCCCTCTCCCCTGACTGACTCCCACTACAGTACCACACACCCCACACACACTACAGCACCACACACCCCAGCAACACGCACACATCTGTTGGGTCTTATCGGCCAACGAGAACGACAAGTGCATGCGTAAATGTGTTTTTACGCTGAGACATAGAAGAAGCAGACAATGAGGCAACAGAGTGAAAGAGAGAGAGAGAGAGCAGTGATAAATTGAATGAAATCAAGAAGAAAAGGAGATAAAGAATACCAAGGCACAGAGCGGCGGCATGAAACAGCCTGGCACGGTTCACACAAACCTAGACTTTCCAAAAGTCTTCAAAACAACTTGACCGCATCTCACAGACAAGAATACACATACATACACGCAGCTCAAATGGATGTTTTATACAACTGTAATGGATTCTAATATCAAGGTTTAGAATTAAATAGTGTAAATCCACATGTTGACTGATGTGAACACACATGTCATAACGTGGCTGGCTTACCGTCTATCATCATGCAATGCATTCTAAATCATCTATAGAATTAGTTTGGCTTTATATAGTCTAGCCTGCAACTCATAATTATATATACATGAGTATATCATAGATCAGGTTAGACACACGGCAAGTGAGGAGCGCAGCTTAAAGCTCTCAATCCCAAACTAATTGTTTCATCATCCCCGACTAATCATTTCATTTTCAGGTTGTGCACAGGGGTAAAAGTTCCTGCGCACAATCACGGAGACCAGGGGTTAGGAGGAATCCTCCACGATGCGGTGCCTCTGGCTCGGCCGCCAATCCATTCCAGCACAACAAGACCAGGAAGCCGTACAGGGCTTTGTGTTCTTTGTGTAGGGTGTCTCACGTAACAACTATTCCACAATCTAAAGAAAATAAGAAACGGATCTTCCTCGCATGTCAAATTGTTTGACTGTTTGCGCCGATTGTGCTATTGTGTGCACCCATATCATCCTATAACAGAGAATGATTGATGCGCTAAAGCATCTAAGATAGAACATAAATAATAGTAATAATAGTAACTTTTAACCTCTAGCCCAGGGGTCCTCAACCAGTGGTCTGGGGACCACCAGTAGTCGTTGAGGGGGTTCCAAGTGGTCCCCAGCAAATAGGAGAGTTGGTAACCAAATGGTCCCTTAGATCTGTTGCTCTCAAGTTAGATTATTGTTAAACATCTGCATTCGTTAGTTTAAAACACGTCTACACAATTAGAGATTGTAGATCTCTCTACCGCATCAATAAAACATGGAATTGTGGCCAAAACCTTTAGTTTTAGGTCTGAGAGGCTAAATGTCATCAAATGGTGGTCCTTGGCTCAAATGCAGTATAAACTAGAAAAAGTGCCCTCCAGGATAGGAATGTAGGACATTGCAGCTTGCCTTCATCTGGTGGTTGGATAAAAGGGCAACAAAAGTAAATTATCCACAGATCCGTGCAGTTAGAGGTAAAAACTATTTTCGGCCAGTTATAGCGCCACCTTGAGGCTGAGTTGAAATTGTTCATGTGGCATTTCGTCCTCGGCCTAGTGGGAATGTGCGTGCACAATTTCACGGAAATCACGCGATGTGTTCATGACTTGCAGCATTTTGTTTGAAACTGAGCACTCCTGTGAACTTTGGAAGACAATCTTAACCAATCAGGATGGAGTCTGAGAAATCTGAAAGACCGGTTTCGTTGAATGGCTCTAGAGAGACTGTGTACCAATTTGCGCAATGTTTGGACAAAATCTGTAGGTGTACTGTGCAAAAACTTGTTTTGCACAAAGCGGCCTCCTGGTGGCGCTATAACAGGCCGTTCTGGAAAGTTTGGGGCAGAGGTTCATCGTTGGCATCCAGGGAGTGTGTGTGCAAAATATGGCATCGACCGGGTTAACGGTGGCCGAGATTAGCTGCTCACGGACACACACACGGACACACGGACGGACGGACGGAGTGCAAAACATACTCTACCCCCATGCCTTCGGCCTGGTGGAGACAATAATGCACCTTGATATGAAAATAGTTGAAAACCACTGATGACTGCTCTAACATAATCTCCATTTAGTGACCGTATATGATAGCCTTGATACAGTCAGCGTTTTTTGCCAGCAATCCTTCCTGCATTAAGCAGCTGCAAATGTGTTGCTTTTAGCCTGTACATTACGTATACAATTCTTCATATTTTATTTCATACGATACATTGCTCTTCATTTTTATTGTAAGTATGCTGCTCTGATGCCCAGTGAGTTTGTTCATGTTTGCCATTGTTCCTATGATGCAAACAACTCCCTGGCCTTTTATGTGAATACACAGCCATGCATACAGTAGCTACATTGGACTTGACTTGATTGAATTTATAACCACTGTCGTGTGACTGCTTAGTGTGATTGAGGTTTGTGAAGCCATTTCATAAATCAACTTGCTTCATAGTACAGGCCTCTGATGCCCAGCTAGCCAATATAGTATGGCTTGGAGTCCAACGCACGCACACACACACCACAGCTGCAGAGACAGAGGGTGAGATAAACACACATGCCTGCAAGCACACAAACGTAAGCACAAACTTTAGCGTTTTAGATGTAACAAGCATTATTGCCGGTTTTCGCAGACTACACGGTGATCGGCTTCACAAGGCACTGTAATGAGTCAATATATGGAAATCTTTACTAGGCAAACATGGTGGGAAACAAAGGCATTTAACTGGCACCCGCAAAGCCTCCAACAATTCAGAACCTGTAATTTCTCCCCATTGAAAGGCATAATTGCCTGCTATTTGAAGATATTCATGCTCAATTTTTGAAATTAATTTCAATTGGGGGGAAATGTAGAAATGTCAGCTCCAGTGAAAGGGATTTGATTTCAATTATGCTCGCTCAAAGGACTGTGATTTCCAAATACACTTAAGCAAAATTATGACAAAAAAATCTTTTCTGCAAAATTCCGTGTTTAAAGAGCGATTAGGGGATAATGGGGCAGCTTTGAGCCGGCGGTGAATGCAGCCAGCTCCGTCTGAAAGGCACTCAATTATCTCTGATTGCTCCCGCTATAATGTATCAAATAGAGATACCTGCTATTGCCGTAATTTGTGTGAAAATTAACATGCTGCAATTTCCACTAGAGGGAAAAAGGGAGCTCTAATGGGGCGTCTGAGCGAACGTCAATAAAAAGAGACGCTGGGGAGAAAAAGGGAAGAGCGAGGGAGGGTGTGTGTGTGTGTGTGTGTGTGTGTGTGTGTGTGTGCGCGAGAGAGAGAGAGAGAGAGAGAGAGAGAGAGAGAGAGACACACAGAGCAAAGCTACGCTAAAGACAAAAGAGAGAAGGATGAGGTTGTAAGAAAAGGAGAAATAAGTCAGTCAGAGGGAGACACGTTATTTGAGATATAGAGGTATTTTGAGAGAAAAGAAAAAACACAGCCTATTTGAGATAAGCACTGATGAGAGAAAATAGTGAGAGACAGGAGGGCGGACGAGAGAGGGAGAGAGAGAGAGAGAGAGAGAGAGAGAGGACGAGAGAGAGAGACGGAGGGGGGGAGAGAGAGGACGAGAGAGAGCGAGAGAGAGAGGACGAGAGAGAGCGAGTGAGAGTTAGAGAGACGGAGGGAGCGAGAGAGAGAGGACGAGAGAGAGCGAGAGAGAGAGGACGAGAGAGAGCGAGAGAGAGTGAGAGAGCGCGAGAGAGCGAGAGAATGAAATTTAATTTACTGAAAATATTACAATTGCACATTTGCACCTGTGCATAACTCCCCCAAATTACCAACCAATCAAGGCAGAGTGCCCATTACTCTCCCATTACATGGAGATCAGATCACGCTCTGAATCTGTCCATGGAGAGAGGGGGGGGGGGGCATGGAGGGAGGAGATATGCCTGATTTAGTCGGGCTGCGCGCCGCTGATGTCATACGCCGAGAATAGCCGACCTACAAGCCGACGGCGCATCGCATTGCAGCGCGTCGTGAGCTTGTAGATCGATAGTTCTCAGCACGCCCGCGGCGAAAGTAATTGTGTCTCGTTGCGTCCGAGCACTGAGGGAGGGGACGGAGAGGAGGAGCACGGCTCGGGGAGATGGTAAAGTGGGGAATGCTCACGTTCATCTTCCGCTGCAGCCTGGCCCAATTATTATTGAGATGCTAAAACGATGCCACCACTCCTTATGAGTGTGCAGGTTTTTTCCACACGGGTACATACAGTTTGGATGCCTTTAATTTAATTTGAACCAGGGGGGCAGTCAGACAGATATTTTGTGAAGCCACTAAGGAAATCGTAGTTCATATAATGTCCTGTTGTGGCGCTGTCATTGGACCCAGAAAAACCCATAGCCCCATAGAAGTCCATGTATTTGGGCCCAACTTCACCTAGACTGTATTACCTTAATAAACATGGTCATGAATACTTTCTGCTTCCAGTCACTAGTTTAAAGTCTCATTTCTAATGTCATAATATTCTTTTTGGAAAATTATGGTCCCATTAATTAAAAAAATGACCATAAAGTCGCGTATGTTCTCAGGGGCGTGGCTACCGTTACAGTCTATGAACGGGATTCCCCTCCCACTCGAGTCAAAATAAAAACCAACGGAGAAGACCCGCCTCGTTGTCTGGGCCAGCCAATGGCCAGCTGGGCCAAAACGGAGCCAGCCAATGGGCCAGCTGGGCCAAAACGGATCTAGAAAGATGGCGACTTACAGTGCAGGAATAACAGGCTTCATTTTACGTCCATGGTAGACCCGGGGAACGCTTTGTCCATATTTTTTACAGTCTATGATTTGAACACTAAAAAACATATGTAATTTGTCACCGTTGGACGGTGTATCCCTTTAAATTCAACCGTACCTCCCGACTCCAAATCATTGTTGAGGCTTTGTGATAAATAATAAATATAACAGACGCTATCAAATACAGATATTAAATCATATAGGGAGTTCTGGTGCTTAACCCATTTTGGGCGGGAACCCCTTTTGGTGTTAGCATTGTTATGCTTTAGCTATTGAAAAATAGCAGATCTACAAGCTCATAGCGAAGAACGACTGTGTGTCAGAGTGTGTCAGAGAGTGGTCACATGTGACTGAACACTGAATGAGGCTCGTTGATCGTCAGCCACAAACAGCTGGTTCAACAGTCTATCAGTGATATGATTCATGTGTTGGTTGTGCCGTTCCACTTCTGGCCAACAGCTCCGCGTCAGACAGCGAAAAGTTAGTGCCCAGTTAGCCTGAGCTAACGCTAGACATTTCTGGCCTAGATGGGAGGGCCGCGGCTCAGAAAAACGCGCACCCTGATTGGTTCACCGATCTGTCCGTCAGCCCCGGTCTCTCTCCCACTTTTAGGCCAGTGCAGCCCATGCGTTTTTCGCGCAGACGAAATGAAAGCCTGGGTATCGAGGCTAGTGCCCAGTCTGTCCACCTCATAGTCCTGTTCCAGCGGATATTTTCACGATTTTTCAAAAATAGCAGACCTACAAGCTCATAGCGCGCCACCGAGTGGCGCGCTATGAGCTTGTAGATGTGCTATTTTTAAATAGCTAAATTACAACATAATGTTTAAAACACCAAACGGGGTTCCCGCCCAGAATGGGTTAACTTTATCCTTTCAAGGACCCCCATCACTTTGAGAGTTACACACTCGTATAAGGGGCCATTTGGAACCCCCACTCAAAGAACAATGAGGGTTCCTGGATCCCACTTTGAGACCCACTGGTCTATACATAAACACCGTGTTCGAACGATATCCATGTACTCGTTAGTGGCTATCTGGACTATTGGCCGAAACAAAAATCAAAAGGTTAATTTCCTGCTGCACTTATGTTGATGCACGGATGCTCTTGATAACAAGCCACGTTAAATGGCAAAAATGTAAATGTCAGTGCACGTTGTGGCACTCAACACATTAGGCATTTCATTGAGACTATTGTATATATTAATATTGTATTGAGTAATGAAGGTCAAACACAACTAGTGAAACAAGTGGATAGAGGAGGCAGGGGAGAGAGGAAGGGGCAAACAGGCACAGAGTTAAATTCTGACAACAGTTTAAAGTGCCGGGGCCCTCAGGCACAGTAATGGAAGCCTAAGTGACAATGGTGACAGCAGAAATCGTTCCCAAGGTTTACAACCTGTCGCCACAGGCCAGACACACAGCCAATGCAGAAAGAGAGAAAGAAAGGGAGACAGGGAAATGGGTGAGGGACCGGTGCTAGGAGAAAAATGACAGCTAAGGGGTGCCAGTTAATGTCTAAATGGAGAGAGGAGAGAGGAAAGAAAAATGTTCAATTGAAAGAAGAGTATTTCTTTTAAATCCAGTGGTCCGGATAACAAAGTGCTCATAAAGGTTTCTATCAAACGCAGACAGTTACTAAACTACCAGCCAGCTCTCTCACACACACACACACACACACACACACACACACGAGTGGGAGTCTCACTTTATCACCCATACTGTTGTGCATGCGTGTAACAGTTATATGATATTAATCAGCTCACATGGAATAAACTGGCTCCAGAGCACCATCACCTGGACAAAACTCACATTATTAGTTAAAATTGTGTTTTGTTCAGGTCTGTGCGAGTGTTTACTTTACCTCTTGCCTTAATTTCATAATTTCAGTGTCTTTGTGCGGTTGTTCTACCAGTTGCATTTGAATACAACCTTACCTTCGTGGTGGCCCGTGTGTGTGTGTGTGTGGGGGGGGCTGGGGGCGTGTGTGTGTGTGTCACCTCTGGTCTGAGGGTGGCCCTGGTGCAGGCGGGGCAGATGGGCCCGTGGCGAGAGAAGGAAATGGGGAGACGTCTGATCCGATTCTGGCATGCTGGGTCCTCACACACCAACCAGCCCTAAGAGAGACAGGAAGGGGTGAGCGAGGCTAATCCAGAGACAAACAAACATGTACATCAACATTTTCCTTCGTATCGCACACTGTTAATGCATTGACCAAATGTACCGCCCACTGCCAGGATTTATTCTGTTAATGCATTGACCTAAATGTACCCACTGCCAGGATGTCTTCGTATTAATTTACCTTCTAAGTAGTCACAGATCATTATAATACTGCAGTTGTAGTCATTGTTTTGTAGTCATCAGGCAGGAACCATAATCTGGAACTTCCTTTCCATCAAACCGGAAGAATAACGGCTTTTATTGAGAAAAATCGGTTCCAGATTGATGGTTCCAGCCTGATGACTACAAACAATGATTACAACAAGTAGCAGCGATACCATCCGCTCCCGACCGGATCATGAACCCGAAAAGGAATACTGCTACATATGCTAACGTTGTTTTCAGACTCTTCACACACACTCAGAGTGGTAACGGCCTATCGGCACTGGTTGCTTTTCCCTCTGACTGTGAGGGGGAGAGCGCACTGTGCAATGCAAACTCCGGTGCGCTGTTTTACGAACGCACCATAAACTCATTAGGTCATAAAAATGCTCGTCACTCGGCCAGTTTTCAAAGAATCAACTCACATCATCTGTGATTTATAACCGCCGTTACGTTCTACCCATAGAGTTACCTCTGTTCTACGCGCTCGTCACACAAGTCCCGTACACTTTCAGTAACCAGAGTTAAATAAACAGTGACAATTCTTCTTCTCAGCTGTGACGTTATATGCCTGTCTAAAACAAGCCCTCAAGTAAAAATATGTGGAGTCCCAACAATATTTTGCTGCTTAATCGGTCAGGCAGTCAGTAACAAATAAAGCTTCTTGAATATGCAGCACAATTCTTGTTGTAATGTACTGCATTAGGATGCATGTTAAAATGTTATTGAAAACTGAACATTCTCATTTCTCACAATAGGTAGGATAATCCTCATTATGTTTTATTTTTACAAATTTAATGTAGCCTAAGTAATGTATGCTTGAGAGTGATTAGGACATACTGTAACAACAGCACTATATAATTGAAAAAAAAAAGTTAATATGTGATAGAAGTTTTTGATAAATAAAAATTCATCAAGCTGCATCGTAGAATCACATTTGCTTTATAGAAATGTAGTTTAGGTGTAGTAGTTATAAAATTAACTGAAAACTACACATGATATGGAATAGGCAGAAGTTAGTTTTGCTTGTTTACTTTAGGGTTAAAGTAGGGTTTTTTATTTTACGGAAAGATTTTTTACCAAATATGTTATTTTTATTTAATATGGCGATCAACACCTGATGAATGTCCTGGGCCAGTGGTTATAATGGTGGAGCCAGTGACTTTGAAATGCCTCCTCATTGACACAATATTTTCATCGTGCTCCTAAAATTATTTGTGTGCTACTAGATTTTTCAATTTAGGAGCACACGTGCTACTTGGAAAAATGTCAAGTGTCAAGCCCTGCCAGGGTGCCAGCCCGATTGCGGCGAGCCACCCCGCGTCCGAAACGGTTGAGAAATGACAGAGTTACCGTGTGGGGGTCCCTCTACTGTACTGTACTGTACTGGCGAATACTGGACTACTCGCCCCGGTGCTTGCCCGTTTTTCCTCCCGGAATTTTCCCCAGTGAGGGGGATAACTTTGTAATATGCTATTGGCTGTTTGTATTCTTTTTGGAAAAATATAAAAAGATACTCCTGTGGAAAGGCTATATTATTTGACTTATATTGAACCTATAAACAATTTAGTATTATTTAGTATATGTAAGGTTTTGCCCCCTCAAATGGTACCTCGTCAGATAATCCCCACATATCCTACAACAACTTCTGTGAACAGACTTCACTGTAGTAGCTTTTCATAAATTATATTTGTACTTAGGCTGTTCTGCTGTCATGAAAGTTTATAGTTAGAGAAATTCAAAGTCCAGCCGTCTGCTGTCCAGCCTCTCCCACCCCTCACTGGGGAAAATTCTGGGAGGAAAACAGAAACGGGGCGAGTAGTCTTGTTACCGTACCGGCACACCAGAAATCACCATATATACAGTTAATATGTGCGTGTGTGTGTGTGTGTGTTAGGTTGCGCACAGGCGATGAAAAACAACCATGCTGTTTTCGTGCTCAGACGCAACCAACCACCCAGCCAGCCACCCACACACACATACGTAGCTCCGTAAGGGGGTGGTTGCACCACTCAAAAAGTATCCCTCTCTCTATAATTCTGTGTTCCACAGCAGTGTGTTGCACTTCCCATACAAGCAGAGCAAGGGGCAGCGAAAGCGGCAGTGGTTAGGACCCCCTGTAGTGAGTTAGTGGCCTTGGGCAGGTGCAGTGGTTTAAACACCCCCCCCCCCCCTACTCAATCTGCCTTCATTCATCTCTGCCTGTATGCCCCATCATTACTTAGGGGGGGCTTAGAGGGGGGGAAGGGGGAGTTAATACCCAACTAATGACTGGGCTTGAGATCCACCCCAAACCAACTGATTTGAGTCATCTCGTCCGTCCGTCCGTCCACCCATCAATGTGTCCCTCACACTAAACTCTCCTGCCAACGCAGTTTCCTCTGTGGCTGGCTTAATTAACCCATTAAGACCTTAGGCGTGGTTCGATAAATGCCTTCTAAATCAGTAGTTCTCACACTTTTTCTTCTGAGAATGCACGCGGCTCACCCATTTGACCACTTAATGGCTGGCAGGCGTGTCTGTGTGAAACGATCACACAGGACAGGATTGCACTACACAATGCTCACTTCTCAACCAAAGTGAATTACTAGCCACGTCAAATCGCTCCGTCAGAAAAGCAAGTAAAAATGCACTTTTAAGGAGATGGATCCTCAGTGCGTTAGGTTATGCGATTTGTTTTCAAAAAAGGTCTCTTGTGGGAATGAAACCAGTTGAAGCACTGGGCCACAAATGACTGACTGACTGACTCTCTCACACACACACACACACACACACACACACCTCTAAATGAAAACCAAACACACACCTACTGTAGGTCCCAATTCAATTATAGAGTCCCACAGTTCACAGCTTTACCCAGAAATAACAACGCCAGGACTAATTATCTGAACAGCAACACTTTGGCACAAAAAGCAAGCAGCGCATCATGGGAAATGAGATTGCTCCATTGACACTGATAAAGACACAGCTAGAGGTAGCTGATAAGGCGTGTGTGCGTGCGTGTGTGTGCGTGTATTGTATTATTATGCAAAGTGTCCCCACAAGTACAGTAGAATTGATAGATGTTTCATGATAATACAAAAAAAGAGTAAGCTTACAATTAGGAAACAGGCTGGGATTAGACATTTAGGTCACATTTAGGATATAATGTAGCCAATCCAAAAGGTCACAACGCATTGTGAGCGAAATAGCGTATAGATCTGCCTTTTCGGCTTCAGTGTTAAAGACGGCAAATGTGCATTAAAAAAATATCTCTTATCTATCACACATGTATAGTAATATGTGTGTGTGTGTGTGTGTGTGTGTGTGTGTGTGTGTGTGTGCACACGCACGTGTGTGTCATATCATTATAAGGTTATTAACCTGATTGTTTGACACAAGCCTTGGCACACACTGCTGTTCCCATAGGTTCCAGAAACGTGTGGCATGCACACACACACACACACACACACACACACACACAAACGCCACGTTCAAAGCGTGAGCAAATATCTAAATTGTTGACTACACACCTTGTGCATCACAGACACATGCACATGGATTCATCTAGTTATGTGAACCACACACGCATGCACAGACAGACACACTCATGAAACATCCAAGGATATATTAACCCATTCTGGACGGGAACCCCCTTTTGGTGTTGTAAGCATTGTTATACTTTAGCTATTGTAGCGCGGCACGAGTTAATTAAGTGAACAACATATTTTGAGATTGAGGTTCGGGGGCCAATTACATATAATTCTGGGGGTCCTTGACATGAAATAGTTTGAGAACCACTGATATAGAAACATGAGGTTTGTGTGTGCTTGTGCTAAATACGTGCTTTTCATTGCTATAAAGTGCTTGTTAAGTAACTAAGGATCTCCCCGTGTCTCCAGCTGATGACTAAACAGAAACATACATGTTCTGGTCAGGATACCAATTGTATCTATGCAGGAGAGAGAACTCATATAGAATACACACACACACACACACACACACACACACACACACACACACACACACACTTTAGTGAAACTGAGAAAGGGGATGAAAATAAATATAAAAAACACAAGACACCCACTAGGAGGGCGAGAGAGAGAAAGATATCTAATTCGAGGCATTTAGCACGAGTGGAGCTTGGCAGGGGGTTGGTACGGTGGAGACGGTTGTAGGTAAAGGAATATAAAGAGCTCATAATTGCATAATTATAGCAGCGGATACCTGACTCACTGAATGCAGACGCTCCACATAATTTAACCAAACAGAGGCAAGACCAGGCCATGACAGGAGGACCGCCATCAAACATACTCCATCTAAATGTATACCTCTATATCCCGCTCTGGCCCCTTATTCCACTCGTCTCTAGGGCTGACCTCGATTAGTCGAATAGTCGACTAATCGATCGGAACGGGTCTCAGTCGACTGACCACCTCTTAGTCGACTGAGCAAAAAAAAATATTTACAAAAATATACAAAAATATTGTATTATTCCACTAGGTCTGTGGGGGACATAAACACATTTGAACATTCTGACTGTTAAAATCTCCAATGTGCATGTGGAGTGTGTCTGCCTGTGTGGCAATGTGCCACTGCCTGTGACTTTAATGGCACAGTGCGCTGGCCTGATAGACTCCAGAATCTCAATCTCACCTGCTGTGCTAAATCTGGCTAATGACAAGCCTCTCAGTTGTTCACAAAAAAATATTTTTGTAAATATTGTATTTTTATATACATTTTTTTTGCTCAGTCGACTATTAGTCGACTAACAGCAAATGTATTCATCTATCAGTCGACTATACAAATCCTTAGTCGGGGACAGCCCTACTCGTCTCTGAACCTATTTTTAAAGAGAACTGTCCCCTCTGACAGACACAGACACAGACACAGACACACACAGACACACACACAGACACAACTGTGTACAACTGTTCCGTTATTGATAAAATGTGTATCTTGTATGCGTATTGGCGTAATGGACACCATTTTGTTTTTACCTTCATTAACCATTTCTCTGTATTGCTGATGCTTCTTGTTTTTGCTGTACACAACAGTATTTTTTCCTTTTCATACTCTTACCTGTAAGATTGAAACCTTAACTGCTGTTCCCCGGAGGAGAATAAAGGTATCTCATCTTTCCATCCATCCATCCATCCATCCATCCATCTCAGGGAAGCAGCCAAATAACCACTTGAACGTCAGCATTCCTACTCTGGGGGGACGGGGGGGACATTCCCCCAAAAATAACCAATCTCCAAGCGGTCTGAGTTTGTAAATCGCCTATTTTTGGCGAAGAGAATTGGTGTAGATGGGGAAAAAAGAGGCCCAAGTGCAGTTACAAGGCATATCCTCCTCACTGAGACCAGTGTTTAAGTGGTTAAAGAAATGATGGCATGATGCAGCTGTTTAGAATGTTATACTCATAAACTACTGGCAGTAAGGTCAATGATGGATCAAAGCTCCCGCTACTGATATGCTAAATGCTTCGGTCTCTACATTAAGACTATCCACTCAACACCTGACCTATACAACATGCCCTTTTATCTATTCTTAACCCCAGTTCCCTCAAAGGAAATGTTTGTGGTTAAGGGTCGGCTGGGGTTGACGTTTGGACACAGGAGACGCTCTTCTGACATGACTCTTAAACTGATGGAATCCACCTGCCACACACAGTGGCACACACACACAGTGGCACAAAGTACGCATGCACACACACACAAACGGGAGGTGGGTTGAGGACACGCCTCACACAGAAGCTGTAGCTGGCTTTGTCTTTCAATAATCAACACTCCCAGGTCTATACTGAATAGGACGGACACACACACACACACACACACACACACACACACACACACACACACACACACACACACACACACACTCTCTCAAACAGGTCCACTTTGTACATCCTCTGCTTAATCAAAGCATCTCTATTCAACAATTTGACCTTTTGTTCAAAAAAGGATTATCACCTTCTCCAGTCCTCATTCACTTTCCCTCTCTTCTTGCCCACCCTCCCTGCACCTTTCTTCCCCTGCCCCTCAGCCCATCTCCAGGGGCGACCCACAAGACGAGGGTAATTGCAATAATTTGTTAAATGCCATGGCAACCGTGTTTAGATGGGGATAAGAAGGAGAAAAAAGGGGGTGGGGGTACCACGGACACAGATGAATGTCATTTTGTTAAAGACAGTGGGACCAGCGGAGTGCAGGATGACCAGAGAGAGAGATAGAGCAATAAAACAGAAGAAATGTGATGGGGAACAAGTGTTTGTACAGTCTCTGGGTGCAGATTTATTGATAGTGGGGTGTGTGTGTGTGTGTGTGTGTGTGTGTGTGGGGGGGGGGGGGGGGGGGGGGGGGGGGGGGGCTCAAGACAGGAGGTAATTTCACTAATGATTAATGTCCCTGGTGGTCCTGGCTGGAGAGAGCTAACACACACACACACACACACACACACACACACACACACACACACACACACACACACACAGAGGTGTGGAGCTTTCACTCTCTCTGACCAGACAAATAGCTCTATTTGAACTCTCCCTCAGCCTGAAAGGCATCCTTAATTACACAATATTAGCCCTCTTCGTCGCCCCTCTGTGTGTGTGTGTGTGTGTGTGTGTGTGTACTGTAGCTCAGCCTTCAATGCTGTGTGTGTGTGTGTGTGTGTGTGTATGTGCATCGCGGGGTGTACACATTCAGCTGTCTCACGCGTAGCAGCTGTTTCACACGTCGTGACAAAGGGGTTGTGGGGGGCTTGCTCCCCACATATTCACGGCACTAATTGATTTCTGTTCAGCACTGTGGGAGAGTTACGCACACCCCCTCTCCAAGCACACACACACACACACACACACACTTTCTTGGCCAGCCTTTGAGACCAACAGAGCATTCCACTCACTGGAGACCAAGGTGTTGCAAAGCACCGTCGTGATCGAGAGAATGGGCCCTGCCACACACAAGGTATCTGGCTTGGTATGATGCAAGACAACACTGGAATGCAGTTTAACCACTTAAATCCTATGATACTTTGTACGTCAATGGCGAAAGTAGATCTCCCCAAGCTCATGTGTTGATTGTGTTGTGAATGTGAATGGCTATTTCACATTGGCTATGTGTGCCTGTTTTCACCAAATGTAAAAAAAAAAATGGCAACAAAAAAATACGGGGAAGCAGCTTTTTGCTTCTACGGGCCGTCGGCATGGAACAAGCTCCCACTGTACCTTCGTCAGGCAGCCTCTGTAGACATTTTTAAAGCTCAGCTTAAGACCCACCTCTACAACATTGCTTTTAAGTGATCTTTATTTTTTTTAATTTTTTTATTCGGCTTGTTTTTAATGTCGTTGCCTTATTTTATCTGTTTTTATCTTTGTACCATTGTCCTATTGTTTTAACTGCTTGCCTGTTTTAATGCTGTTTTGTTTTGTTTTGTTTTGTTTTGCTTTTATTATCTTTTCTGCTCTGTAAAGCACGTTGAGCTACATTTATGTATGAAAGGTGCTATATAAATAAAGTTTATTATTATTATCAATTTTTATTATATATATATATATATATATATATATTATGTCAATTTCCCACCTATTAAGGGGTTGACAACTTGACACTAATTATTTACTCGTTTGCCCGAGTAAATATGTCTGGGCAAGTGGAGTTTATGAAGAACCATCAATCAATGCTACATGAATTGGTTCTACAAGTGCTTTTTCTATCATTTTATAATGGACTATTTACTTTTCGGGCAAGTGGGCGTGACCTTTGGGCAAGTAGAACATGACCTGTACTTGCCTCTGAGACCTCAGTGTCAAGCCCTGTATTATCACATGGCCAGAAAAGGGACCCTAGGGTGTATGACCCTACATGGACTGACCAGTGTTGTTTTTGGCAGCAAATTTCTATTTTAGTTTTAGTCATAGTCTCCTGAATAGTTTTCACTTAGTCTTAGTCACATTTTAGTCACCTGGAATGTATTAGTGTTAGTCTAGTTTTAGTCGACTAAATGTCATAAGAGTTTAGTCGACTAAATCTACAGGTGATTTTGTGTGCTTGTAGATCTGCTATTTTCAGCATGCAACCAAGTGTAAAATGACTTATACTGGATCTGTTGTCCACTAGTCCCTTCCTAACATTTTAGTCTAGTTTTTATTTGTTGACGAAATTGTCAGTATATTTAGTCTTAGTTTTAGTCACCATAGAATAGTTTTAATTTAGTTTCCATTTAGTTTTCTTCAGTGGAAAAGGTAGTCGACGAACATTTTTCGTCTTAGTTTTAGCTCAATGAAGCTCAATGAAATAATTAAACTCACTCCTACACAGAACGTCAGATGTCAGAGAGGGGAGAGAGGAGATAGAAGGGGAGGGAGACAGAGGCGGAAAGAGGTTACTAGATGTGAGGGACACATAGCGGCTCAAAATATCTAGTATTTGACAATTTGGTGTTAAAAATGTTGAACTTTGGAAATTTGCAGATAGATACCCTGTACGCACTTAACCATGTGCAACCCAGATTCGGCACAAACAAGGGACTCGATCCATTTAGCTCCTCCTATGCCACCAATGTGGAACGCCCTACCAACAGTCATTAAGACATGCGAATCCCTTGACTCCTTCAAAACTGCTCTCAAAGGGCACCTACGGATGGCTGCAATTCAAAACTGGCCCCCGTAAAATCGGAATCCCCCACCCACCCATTTCCCCCCCCCTCGCTGTATTATTTTTCCTTTTTACCTCCTCTATGATGATTTCCTGTTTTGACTATCCACACTTTTCCTGGGCTGTGTGTGCTCCACTTCCTGTCGATTTGATCCAATGAAATCCAATTAAACTGGTCAGATGACCAATGATATCCAAGGAAATCGACAGGAAGTGGAACACACACAGCTCAGGAAAAGTGTGGACATAGTTGTGTATATTCGTACGTCTCTAAATGTTTTTATGAATTGAAAATGGTGGGCCCTATTGTAAACAAGTGTAATGCTTTATGGTGTCGTCCACTCACATTTAACAGTTTTTTGTTTACAGTTGTACTTTAAAGGTATATTCAGTGATTTCACTCAAAAAACCTTAGGTTTCGTTTTTGGATAGAGAGCCAAAAACGAAACCTACGGTTTTTTGACCCCCAGGGGTTAACTGGGGACAGGGAGGAACTCCTTATATGGTCAGCACACTCTATAGTAGAGAGGATTATCACAACAAAACAAAAAAATAAGTGATATTTGAATTAAGTGAAATCACTGAATATACGTTTAATGTACTGCTATAAGCCGCACCTGAATATAAGCTGCAGCAGCCAAATGTAGGGAAAATCCCATATATAAGCCGCACCGGACTATAAGCCGCACCGGACTATAAGCCGCAGCTTCGTTAGCTCAGAGCCTGAGATGGCTCTGCGTTAGCTGTAAAAATCCATAGATTAGCCGCACCGTTGTATAAGCCGCAGGGTTCAAATCATGGGTAAAAAGCCGCGGCTTATAGTCCGGAAATTACGGTACTGTAATTCTGCAAACTGTTAATAAATCAATCAATCAATACTGTATGTTGGTTTGTTTACTGTTGAGTGAGAAAACAATGTTGCACAATAACCTGGAGGATCTAGCCTGGAAACCAGACATCTGCCAGCACTGAGAACCACTGACCTAGACTGGCCTCCAGGTACTATGATAATGGGCGCTGCACTAAGTAAGTAGACAGAGAACAATATACTAGAGGGCCAAGCATACTCACACTGTAGTATTTCTTGATGTGTTGCCGGACGTGGAGTAGCAGTTTGTTGCAGATGTTGACGGGGTAGTCGATGGGGCGTGCCCCACAGGGGACATGGCAGCATCTCATCAGACTGGGCTCAATCTTCAGGCCCTGGAACATAGTTCATGATGGAGTTGGCGAAACGCACAATTTCAACGAACATGCTAACTTTACCCGGTTCCGGTTCAACAAGAGCCCTTTAATGAAAATAAATCACATAATATTTTATTCAATCGACATGTACTGCCATCGGGGGAATGTTAGCCCAAACCTGCGTTCGCTCTTTGCACTACAAATCCAAGTTGAGATGACTTAAACCTGTCAAACTCATGGGCTCAAATGGGTCAGACGGCTGTTTTAGTCCTATGCCAAACTTCCACAATTGGCGTTGTGGGATAACAGATTTAGTATTGTATTGAAGGGATAGCCCCTTGAGATGCAGCATCTCATTTTCAATGGGGACCCATAAAACATGAACACAATACATAGAAACATACAGTGCACAGATACAGAAAATATACAGATACATACACACACAGATAGCTTGCTCATCCTCTCCCACCCACCCCACCAACCACCACATCATCAGCTGATTTTGGGCAAGAACCCCTTTTGGTGTTAGCATTATGTTATAATTTAGCTATTGAACAAGGAAAAACAACCGCACACTGTCTTCAAATGCAGTGACCACCATTTATTTACAGGGAAATAGCAATTTCCCTGTAAATAAATAGCAATTTCCCTGTAAATAAATGGTGGTCACTGCATTTGAAGACTGTGCGGCACCGTACCCTCTCCTACACACCTGTCGCTTGTAGGTGTGCAAAAGCTTTGCTTTTCATAATTTAGCTATTGAAAAATAGCAGATCTACAAGCTCATAGCGCCACCAAGTGGCGCGCTATGAGCTTGTAGGTCTGCTATTTTTGAAAAATCTGATCTCAGGTCAGAATGGGTTGAGCAACAGAGGAAAGAAGGAGACAGTGCAGATACATCAGTGTATGTCCTTGCTGGTACATGTCAGTTTAGAACCATGCACAAGGTGTATGTCCTTGCTGGTACATGTCAGTTTAGAACCATGCACAAGGTGTATGTCCTTGCTGGTACATGTCAGTTTAGAACCATGCACAGTATATGTCCTTGCTGGTACATGTCAGTGTACCAGCAATGAATGAAGGATGAAATAGATCTTAAAGGGACACTTCACCCTTTTTGCAAAAACATATATGTTAATGACGTTTAGAAGCTTTAGAACACTTTCCTGGGGGTCTTTATGTGTGTAATATGTGGTTTTAGATATTTTAGATTGTAGCAGTGAGCCTGTTGTCTCTGATGTCATGGACACTGGGCTCACTTCCTTCCTGGACTACATGTTGTCTCAATAAGACAGCTCTCCCCCTATCCACAAGGAGGAGCAGTGCACCAAAGAATTATGGGAATAGTAGTCCAGGAAGGTAGTGAGACCAGTGTCCATGACATCAGAGATAACAGGCTCACTGCTACAATCTAAAATATCTAAAACCACATATTACACACATAAATACCCCCAGGAAAGTGATCTAAAGCTTCTAAACGTTATTAACATATATTTTTTTGCAAAAAGGGTGAAGTGTCCCTTTAAGAGATATCCAAATCAGATGGGCCTTTGTCCAACCACAATAGAGGTATTTCTTGAAAGTCTACTGTGGTTGGACTGCTGTGATGTAATGCGGATTATGGATGTATCATGTACTTTGTAATAGTTTGTCTTGGATGTCTTGTACTGTTGTTTTGTCTGCCTTTTATTTTTCAACTCTTATTGATCCTGTATTTAAGGTTTGTTTGTTCTGTTTTCTGTTGTCCTTCTTTGGGGTGAAAATTCAATGTATTTATTCTACATTATACTTACGTTTATTAAAAGAAGCCGTTAATGCCACCATTTTTTGTTTATAAAAAAAATAAAAAAGAGATGTTTGGTATTTTAAAATAAGGATATTGTAGTTGATAAGTAGAATGGGCCAAATACTGCTTTAAGTAAGAAGGGCACCTAAAATAAATACATTTATAAATGAAAAGAAACCAATGTATTTGCCTTCTTGATTTAGGCTGCAACCAATTAAGCGAGTTGTACATGAGGCAGTTTTGAGACAAACCTGCACAGGGAGTTATACAAGACATTAAGAGGCTTAAGATGAGAGTCTGTGGTGTTCTGATACACAACATCTGCGTAATCTATTAGGAAGTAACACTTGAGCTTATTTTTCTAACATCAAATGAAAAGCAATTAATAAAACGATAGAGTGAGCTCAGGCAACCATACAACCAAACTTCAAGATATTTAAATGAGTCGACTTTCTCAAGATGAGAGCCATTTGAAAATTATATGTTTGCTTGACTGTGTCATATACCGAACACCATACTACAGAACTTCCCTTTATTCAACAGCAGTATACGCTGGTATATACCTTAAAAAAATATACCATCTATAAGCAATTGATTGTGGTCAGGGGTCACATGTGGGCAAGAGAAGGCAGGTCAACATGACCCACTCCCACCCAAATGTTCTACTTGACAGCTAGACCTCCACTCACTCCAGTTAATGCAGTAAAAAATAAAGCTTCACGAATATGTCAAAAATAAATGTCATTATGATCACTCTCCCCTAAATGTAGTTGAAGCATTGACAGGAGAATGAAAGACTTCAGACAGGCACTTATACACACTGTACGAGCCCCTGGGAGATTCTTTTGGCGTTGTTCATTTTTGTGTAAAAAGGGAAGGTCCTAGGTTTCCAGTCACTTAAGGTAGTACTTACTTCTCACCCCATAAGAGACCTGTGATAAAATAAAATACCCTGAAAATAGAAGTTCTACAAGCTATTGTTCTACAAGCCCTTTGGTTCCAATATATTAACCCCTCCAAGGACCCATTTTCAGAACTACTCCCACACACAAATTACAGACATAAATACACACAACTGCAGCACACACACTCTCTCTCTCTCTCCCTCTTCTTCCTTTCGCTTTCCTTCATTTGAAAGAAGTCTACCTCCCTTCTCTACACTGTGTCCTTCCTCCTCTGTCCAGCTCTCCTCCTCCATAATCCTGGTTTCATTCCAAACTTCACTCTGATAACAATACTCACCCTCCCCCGAGAAAGGCTGAAGTCTCTTATCTGACCACTTGAATGAATAAAACTCAAGTGTTCAATAAAACGTTTAGTTTTCGGGTTGTGTGTGTGCATGCGTGCGTGTGCGTGCGTGTGCTCTCACGTTTTCATCTTTCTCTCATGAAATGTCGACTCTGGACACGCCCCACACATTTAAGCATCTTAGCATGTGTTGGGGTCTTGTTCCCTCTGTTAATTTATAGCTTTCACAATAACACATTTAACCACTGGGCCCGCAACGGCGCACCGCGGGCGAAACCATTCCAGGGCACCCTGCCCTTCACAAAGACAAGAGAACTCTTCCCGGGGCTGCCACCGGCTTCTCCGGGGTTGTTTGCGTTAACGCACTGGGCGCCTGTTATTATAGGTGAATAATCAATAGGGAATAACTAGTAGTGATTAACTTCTCCATTAGGACAAATATTAGATGAAAAGAACACTTTTTCCCCCCTTGTACACTTTTTACAAGGCCTCTCTAGCTAATGGGCATCCAGTACATCATCATCCTCTCCCTCCTTCTGGCTCAGTGTCAGCAGTGGAGTCAAGGACCGCCTGTCCTCCCCTCTCACTGAAATGTTAGAACATGCTCACTACCCTAATTAACTTACTGTCTTATCAGTCGCAGTCTAGTGTGTGAGACAAAGAGAGAAGCCACACTGGCCTTCTTCATGCAGGTGGGGGTTCAACACCACAAGTTAAATCCTGGTTAATTAATGTGGCTGGCAAAATGATACCCCGTTATCACATAACCAGACTGCAGGAAATATAGTGGAAATTGTGAAATTCATCTCATGTGAAAAGTTAAAACAGGAACTGATCTTCTGTGACAGCATATTTGGTGTTCGAAAGTTTATGGCAAGCTTTTCGGCATATATTGGCGGAATAAATATTTTCCCTGTGGTGAAAACGCATAACGTTATTTTGACGGAGAGCATTGTTTCGGCCAAAGAGAGAGACAGTCCGTCACTTTGGATAGAGTCAACATGCTTAAATTAATAAGATGCTTAATAGCGTCAGATACATAGTTTAATGCACCGTCTGGTCTTCTAATTTAGATTCATAAATGTCTATTCATTTCATCAAGCAGTATGTTTGGGTTTACAGGAAATTAAGTTGGTTTACAGGAAATACAAAATAGACTTTTAGGGACCTTTGGCATTCAAGATATGTTGAATATATATATATATATATATATATATATATATATATATATATAGAGAGAGAGAGAGAATAATACGATATTTTAGGCTAGAAACAGAACTAACTGCCAACCCGCGTCCCTGTGATAATGAAAGATTGAGAGAAAAATATGAGAAAAACGCTTGCTTATCCTCTGTCCTCTTTCGATGGATTGAAGTTACAGTATCATGTGCTTACCTCTCGCACAAGTATAAAGTAAATGAAAACCGTCGCTTATAAATCAATACCAGCCAGCACCGGTCTCTCCCATTGCCATTCCAGCAAGTTATGCCAATTGTTTTGCCGGTAAGTTTCTGCCACTGTAGTTTTGAAACAGAGCTTAAGTCACACGTTTTTGTTTCCTTCCCATGTTTATTTGCCTCGTTATAAGTGTTCATCTATTCCAACTTCATGTGTATTGTACGCGCAAATTGTGCACACTTTAATTTAAAATGATGTGGGTCGTGTTAACCCATTCTGACCGGGCACCCATTTTGGTGTTAGCATCATGTTATGCTTTATCTATTGAAAAATAGCAGATCTACAAGCTCATATCGCGCCACCGAGTGGCGCGATACGAGCTTGTAGATCTGCTATTTTCGAAAAAATCGAAGAACGACTGACATTTTTAGAATCTGATCTCAGGTCAGAATGGGTTCATCAGACCAGTGTGTGTCCGGCGGAAACCTCGTATGAATCTGATCTCAGGTCAGAATGGGTTAAGAGGGTATCTCATCTGGCGTGGTGTCTCAACAAGGCATACCGACGCATCTGTTGAAATGTGGGTTGATAGCGCCCTGTTATGCAATGAGTGTACATCACTCCCCTGTAATGTATTGCAAGTCTATGTCAGTGGGGGGAGGGGGGGGGGTGGCGGTGTGTGGTTATTAATGTCTTTTGAGACGAGAGAAAGCTGTGTGCCCTGCTCCTTATTACTGTACAAGCTGATAGCATACATACACACAACCTTGGCCTGACAAACTGTTATGAGATCTGTGTGTGTGTGTGTGTGTGTGTGGGGGGGGGGAGGGGGGGGGGGGGTGGGGGGGAGGTTAAGGGAAGGCTTTTCAAGTTGCGGAGCTCAAACCACGCCAATGAAAACAGAGCCCGCACTGGAGCCAGGCAGCTGTCTAAAATACAGACAGACACAACAAAGTGGATGACTAAATCACCAAGCCTTCAAAGAAAGTTTGATACACTTTCATTAAAATAATATATACATCTTCATCTGATTCCAAGTAAGTTCTTACCACACCACGAACGCATTATATCGTCGCTGTCAGTGCATGTCCAAAACTGTTACTTTTCGGGCAACTCGGGTCCGTTTTTGCTAGGATACGTGGTTACGGTAACGACCACTGTGCCGCCATGTACTCACAGCTCCCTCGAAGGCGTTGTCGTAGATGTTGTCAGTGCTGCACTGAGGGCAGGTGAATGTGAACCTCTCGCAGTCTTTGTAGCGTTCCTCGTCCGTCAGCTGGGCCGGAGCTCCCAGGAGGTTGTCGCTCTCCTCTTCCCTCTGGTGCTGCTGCTGGGCCCGGAAATGGCTGGGGTCCAAACCTGTGGTGGAGGGTGTAACAATTTGGAGTTAATTAAGTGGTTTCTTCCCGACAGGAAACTCTAGCTCTATGGGGCGGCAGTGGTGCAGGGGTAGAGTGACCAGATGGGAACCGCAAGGTTCCCAGTTCAAACCCAGGCTCCCCCAGAGTTAGTGGCAGTGTCACCCAGAGTTAGGGGTTCAGTGTCTTGCTCAAAGTGTCTTTGAGCAAGACACTGAACTCCTAATTGCTCCCAATGTGCAGGTTGGTGCCTTGGATGGTTTCCCCCGGCATCGGTGTGTGAATGTAATGCACAATCTCTGTAAAGCGCCTTGGAGTTTGACAGGCTGACAGGTCTGACAGGCTGACAGGTGACAGGGCGCTGCGCACGCAGCGACCAGCAGAGTAGACGGTTTGTACTGTTTACTGTTGTTTTTTGTTGTAACGTCTATGCTCCCGTACGGATTACCGACAAGTTTAAGAGTCTCTACAACCGACCTTGTGCTGGCCGTTGAAGTTTACACATACTTCACTCAAGAGAGAGACTGATCGCCCAGGCCGTAGCGTAACGGTCTGGGCACCGGACTGGTGATCCAGTCGCGGTGTGCCGCGGGTTCGACTCCCGGACCCGACACGGCCTTTACCGCATGTCATCCCCCCATCTCTCTCCCGTTTCCTGTCAGCCTACTTTCTATCCCTTAAAAAATCAATAAAAGGCGTAAGCCGCAAAAAAAATATCTTAAAAAAAAAAAAAAAAAGAGAGAGAGACTGATCCAGGGATACTCTCGCTAGTTCATACTAGTCGAGTGTGGCTACGCTAACCGTCAGCTAAGCCTTGAGGAGCTTCACTTTCAGGACTGGAGCCCCAATCATCGATATCAACAATGGACTCTTTTGCCCTGTTTTTGGTGCTGCTAGCGTTTCATTTAGCCTGGGGGCTTGAACACACGCAACTGTCTCCCAGTCAACCTAGCCGAGTCCAATACAACAGAGAACTCTTACTTCGCTGGAATACTCAGCAGGACCCACCGGCGGATCTTATTCTGCCCAACCCAGATGACCTTCTGAGACCCGCCCAACGTAATAATCCTCCGGGAGGACAACCGCACAAGGCAGGGAGAAGAGGGAGAAGAGGAGGTGTTTGCCTGAGGAAAAAACAACCCATTACGTGCACTCCACTGCCTTCCGTCATCCTCTCCAACGCGCAATCCCTCCGCAACAAATCCGAGGAACTTCAGGCGCTGGTCCAATACAGCCACGACTTCAGAGATACATGTATCTTAGCCTTCACCGAAACTTGGCTATCCGAACTCGACTCCGACGCCGACTGGGCCATCAAGGGGTTCGGGACACCTATCCGACTGGACAGAGATGCCAAAATCACGGGCAAGTCAACTGGCGGGGGGGTGTGTTTATATGTTAACGAGCGATGGTGTAACTCTAAATCTGTTATCATTCGAGAGAAGATGTGTACCCCTGATATAGAGCTACTTGCTATATCTCTAAGACCACCATATCTGCCTAGGGAGTTTCCCCAGATATTCATTACGTTAGTGTACATCCACCCAAGAGCTAACGAAAAGAATGCATGTGAGCAGATACACCAGGTTACACAAAAGTTACAACTAATCTCCCCGGATGCACCGAATATTATAATCGGTGACATGAACCATTGCTCGTTAAAAAACACATTAAGAGACTTCCACCAGCATGTTACATGTCCTACTAGGGGCAGTAAGATTCTAGACCTGTGCTACAGTAATGTGAAAAATGCATATAAATCACTACCCCTCCTGCCCCTGGGTGCTTCTGACCACAATTGTGTGCACCTCATTCCTGTCTACCGCACCGCATTACAAAGGGGTAAAGTGCAGTGCATTCGCTATAAGAACTGGAAGGATGATGATGCCTGTAAGACTCTCCAGGGTCTCCTTGACTCTACGGATTGGGACATGTTTGTCGAATCATCCGCTGACATTGACGAGTTGACTGATGTTGTCACTAGTTGGACCTCATACTGTTAAAGCATTGTTATCCCCACTAAATGTGTCAAAGTGTATCCCAACTCCAAGCCATGGGTATCTAAGTCCATCAAATCACTTCTTCAAAGGAAGAACAGAGCCTTTAAGGAGGGGAACCTTGTATTACTACGCAACTTGCAAAAATAAATTAAAAGAGAAGTCAGGGCTGGTAAAATGAAGTACAAAAACAAAATTGAAGCTCAACTCAAATCAAACAACCTAGGCTCTGCCTGGGCAGGGATGAAAACAATTACAGGGGTGAAAGAGGGAGAAAGGAAAAAGGTTGAGCTGCCCAACTTTACCTCTGATCATCAATTGGCTCAGAGCCTCAATGATTTCTATACCAGATTCGATGTCCATGACTTCAGTAGTAACCATTGCGTGTTAAGGAACAGTCTGCAGTCAGCCCCCCCTTTAAAACCCTTTTTTGATGAACAGAGTGTCATCAAGTCCTTTAAAGGCTGTAAGCCTGGGAAAAGTCCCGGCCCAGACAATATTGGGGGTCACCTGATAAAGACTTGCGCTGAACAACTAGGCCCTATCTTTTATTATATATTGAATCTATCTCTTTTCCAGCAGAAGGTGCCATCCCTCTGGAAACAGTCCACCATAGTTCCGGTGGCCAAGAGCAATAAGCCCCAAACGCTCAATGATTTCAGGCCTGTTGCTCTAACTTCCCTGATCATGAAACAATTAGAAAAACTAATCAAGTCCGAGCTTGTGGCAAAAACGGAGTGCTTACTGGACCCCCTCCAGTCTGCGTATAGGGCTGGAAGGGGTGTTCAAGATGCACTTGCCACCTTATTGAATCTCCTACACAAACACCTTGAAGGTAGTAAAACCCATGCTAGGCTGCTCTTTATTGATTTTTCCTCAGCATTTAATACCATACAGCCCCATGTCTTGGTTGATAAACTGGTTAACTCCTTTGGTGTAGATCCCTGTCTGGTGGGCTGGATTCTTGACTTCTTAACCAACAGATCTCAACGTGTAAGGGTTAATGAAATGCTGTCTAGCTTACTGACATCTTCTACTGGCTCGCCCCAGGGCTGTGTTTTATCTGCCTTTCTTTACATTCTTTATACCAACGATTGTGTTAGCCATTTCCAAAATAGATTCATCATTAAATACGCTGACGACTCGGTCATCGTCAGCCTGCTTGACAATGATGAGAACTGTCACGGGCAACTGTCACCTATCCTGGTGTGACAACGCCTTCTTGCAGCTTAATGTTTCAAAAACAAAAGAGCTATGCATAGATTTTAGACGTTCCCCACAATCCCCCCAGAAGAGTGTTGTCAATGGACAGACTGTAGATATTGTGCCCAGCTACAAGTATCTAGGCACAATTATTGATGACAAACTGAAATTCGACCTAAATACTGATGTGATGCAAAAAAAAGGTCAACAACGCCTGTACTGCCTAAGTTCAATGTCGACAAGACTCTGATGAAACTGTTTTACAGTGCCTACATCGAGTCCGTCATTTCTTTCTCCGTTATCTGTTGGTATGGTAATCTCTGCATCAGAGACAAAAATTCCCTAGGGAGAATTGTAAAAGTGGCCTCAAAAATCATTGGCTCACAAATGAACGGCCTAGACCAGATCTTTAAGAAACAGGTACTTAACAAAGCCCTGTGTATCCGATCTGATGCTGCTCACCCACTATACGGAGAGTACATCCTTCTCCCATCCGGCCTTCGCTTGCGAGCCCCCTGTGCCACAAAAAACAGGCACAAACATTCCTTTGTCCCGGTCTCTATTCACACACTGAATGCTGCTGTGCGTAGATCGAGGATATAACCTTATGATGAGCACTTTTACTTTTTACTGTATTATCTTGTGCCTATGTCTATGCACACGCACTTTTATGACCTATCGCATAGCACTTTAAACGCCTGCACTTTAATGGTTGTGTGCACCTTTTACTCTGGTATCCGCTATGTGAACTGTTTGTTGTCTGTACTCTCTCTCTACGTCGTCCTCAGACGAGCCCTCCATCGGCGTCTCCAGTCATCTCGGTTCTCCATACATCTGGACAGCTCCTTTGTGGTTTCCGCACCAGTATCTTTCTTTAGTACGTCCACGTAGGTAGGTGTGGGACGTCCTCTCGATCGATGCCCGTGTGTTGGTTCCCACAGTACAAGCTTTTTGGCCGGGAGTTCTTGATGTCAGTGACAGTGGCCAGCTAGTCTCATCCTCCTTACTGCTATCTTCTCTGTTACACTTGGTAATGCCCCGTACAGACGCTTGTTGGTGATGTGCTCATCCTGGTTGATGTTAAGTACCACACGTAACATTCTGGTGTAGCACCCGTCCAGGGATTTCTGTAGGGCTTGTGTAAGTGTCCAGCATTCACAGCCATAGAGGAGGACGGACTCCACGGTAGCAGAGAAGAAACTGATCTTGATGTGTCGGGGGAGGTTGGATTTCCACACACTGGTCATACCGTTAAGAGCTCGCCAGGCAAGTGCCTTCCTCACTTTAAGGTCCTTCTCTGTGGAGTCGACCCATGCGCCCAGGTATTTGAAGTCACTGACCTCCTTTAGGACAATACCCTCTATTGTCGTTAGGGGCAGATGTTCTTGGGGGATGTTATAGAGTATGACCTCAGTCTTCTTTGCATTTAGACTGAGGCCAACTTTGGCGCACTCCAACTCCACACTGGTCAGGAGAGCCTGTGCCTGCCTTACGTTGTCAGATAGCAGGCAGATGTCATCAGCGTAGTCCAGGTCTGCGAGGGTTTCTGCAGGGTGTCTCGTAGACCTTCTGGGTGAGATAGTGAAGCCGAGCTCTGGCTCCCTTCCATTAATAGCTTGTCTCAGGGCATAGTCCAACACTATTATAAAAAGGAAGGGGGCTAGGGTGTCTCCCTGCAGCACTCCGGTTTGGATGCTGAATTCCTGTACAGTACTGTACTGTACTGTTTCATTCATTGTTTAATGTACTGTCTATGCTGCAACCCAATTTGCCCTTCGGGGACACTAAATAAACTTGAACCTTGAGCCTGGATAAAGGTGCTATAGAGCGTCGCAGTCCCACCCCCTTTCATGACGACGCCAGGCCCAGGAAATAATACCCAATGCATTTTCCCCATAGACATTTCAAAAAGTAATTATTTAAAGACCTTTTAAGCGTCGTACAAAGCCAACTCGAGTTGTGACAAATCATGACAACAAACACAATATTTTGGACCAAACAAAGTGTTTTAACCTGCGTTTTTTTCTTCTTTCTAACAGTGTTTATTGTCATGATTTGTCACAACTTGAGTTGGCTTTGTCCGCAGCGTAAACGTCTTTAAATAAATACTTTTTGAAAAGTCTATGAGGAAAATGAACAGGAAATTCTTTTCCAGGTCTCTCGAGGGGGGCGGGACTGCGACGCTCTATATAAATGCACCATTTACCATTTAGAGGGCAGCCTAGACTTCCCACTAGACTATGGAAAGGCTTGGAGGGTCCTGCCTGTGTGGATCTTGGAGCACAACAAGGCTCATCAGGGGTTAAAAAGATGAGGAAATGTCTACTAGGGATATGTAGTCATTTTCCTTTGATGCCAGGACCTTGAGCTTTTATGGAGTTTGCTCACTCAAGGTGTTGGTGTCATGATATGGCCGGCTTTGTGGGCTATTCAGGGTGGGGGAAACAAAATACAGCAGCCAAAGCACCCAGGGCCTCCAACGTAATCAGCAGTAGTCACTCACAGTCACTCCAATGACCCCACATTACTGGCATCTTATCACAAGATACCATGTCAGTAATAAGGCTTATTTATACCTCATCAGGAGACTTTCAACAAGTGTCAAGCGGACAAAAATAATTACACATTTTAAACTGGAAAAAGTACACTTTTAACACGGAAAGGTTTGTTCTTTCTGCATGCTCAAAGCTTGAATCACACATAGATAACGACGAATCAATATGTCTGTTGCTGAGGGGTTCCTATAATTGTAGGGAGTCATCAGTAATTGGGGCTAACAAGGGATCTTACTTGGGGAGGTCTTGTAGCTTACTGGGTACGGAGGGAACAGGTCGAACTGGCTGACAGGTATACCTCCTTCATGTGCTTCCAAATACTTACTGGTATTGATGCTGTTCTCTTGTATTCTTCAATCCTTAAATAATAAGGATACTTGTGTAATGTCCAATTACACAAGTATAAGAGAGTATAACTTTATCTACTTAAAGGCTTAGTGTTAAGCCCAATACATGCTCCTTCCGACGTTGGGAAAGGGAGGTGATATTTATTTTTCGGAAAACCTGTCTGAACCGGACGTCAGAAGGAGCATGTGCTGTGCTTCCGTCCCTTGGGCCTGTATTACTCACCCAGCCATGTGGCTATGAGCACGGCGTCAATGCCCTCGATGGGGTCACAGATACGGGACACCACAGGGTGCACCTGCTGGGCCAGGTAGTACTGGGTGTCCAGGCTGAGGCCTTCCTGCTTCTGGAGCTGCTCCAGGGCATAGGCCCTCTGACTGGCAGACAGCGTGGAGCCATCCTGGATGCGGGAGAGAGCGGGAGAGATAAGGAAAGCAAGAGAGATACAGAGACAGAAAGATACTTTGAGTGACTGACCGAATGTATTTCGTGATGTCACAAAAAAAGTGCACAAGAGCACTACCCAACATAGAGTCAAGTATCATCACTGAGTATAAACACACAATAAAGCCTAAAGCTTAATTCCATTGTGGTCTGACAGACAGACAAGAGACGGATAGAGAGAGACAGACAGAGAGAAACAGAGCAGGGGTGGAGGTGTGGGTATTAGGTTGTAGTTTGTTTGTCTTTAGGGTAGGGCTGCTACAATATATTGTGTATCATCATGCAGATACTAATAATTTAGGATATTGAATTTATAAGATATTGTGTCCCCTATATGGAAGTACCGGTGGTGGCTCGCCACCGTTACCGTGGGGCCTTTACTCCTTCATCTTTGTGTAAATTGCTGATATTTTTTACACAATGTAAGACCGCTCCATCTTATGTCATCATTATGAACTAAAGTTATATTATTTTGTGGTCGGCCTACGGAAGCTTCATGCCTTGTCACACACAGAGAGAGAGGAGGAAAGGCTGTGACTTAAGTGAAAGTCTTTTATCTTGCTACCGCTTGCAATGGGCGTTCACATTACATCAGAGTTTTTCTTGTTGATGTCATCCTGGAGCGCATACAAATAACATCCAAATCAACAAGTTGGTTTTGGCAATAAGGTGACTATCATTCACCTTGGGGTCTATTTTCAGAAAACCGCTTCATATTCAAGTCAATTAACAATTAACATAATTATTAAGTCAATGTGCTTCAAGTTACTCAAGCTACAACAGGCATCGGGTAGTCCTGCAACTTCACCCCATTACATAGACTGCTGACTTCATCACCTCCCAAAAGAACAGATTTGACCGGAGCAAAACAATTTTCCCTTGTGGACAAAAAAGATTATACATCACACTGTATGCATTGCATGCACACACACACACACACACACACACACACACACACACACACACACACACCTGGCAGATGATGTAGGAGACGGTGTCTCCAGCTTTGACCTTTCGTCCTGCCTGGGAGTTGATCCACAGAGCCACGTGCACGTGAGGCAGACTCTTCTTATCAGGGTAGTCCTGAGGATCTTTAGTCAGAGCCTGGAAAAATGGAGAGATGGTATGAATTTGTGTTCAGTTTTTAAACCGGATTAAAATAGTTTTTGCCCTTTCACCCACCAGGCCATTATGTCCATTACTGAGTAGTTTCATTTATGCATTTTTGCACAGGCATGGAATTGGAGAAAATAGGAAATAAGCAACATGGCTGTAATAAGCAACCCACGGCTGCAATAAGCAACACAATATCCAGGGGGCAATTTGTCATAACATACAAAGTTGTCCACCAGAAATAATATCTATGACCCAGTAGGATCACAACCATGGACAACTCGGTCAATTTTGTTGCGAAAGTCCAATATGGCCGCCGCCAATATTAGCCCCCATTAGTTATAATGGGGGGTGAATAGGGCAAAACTGAGAGATATTTCCATGAAACTTCTCAGGTTGATCAATGATATGAATACGAACATATATGGCCGCCACAATATTAGCACCAAGAAAATAGGTTTAGGCTCCAACTTCTGAACCAGAAGTTGGAGCAGGAGCAGAGCACCAAACTTGGTGTGTAATTCATGGTTTCTGACCAAAGACTCAATGGAATACCTATGTTTATTATTGGGTGTGTCTGGACCCTTATTGTGCATATTTACAAGATGGTGGCTACCCGACTGGAGACAAGATGCAGCAGGAGCTTAATTTCATTCCTGACTGGGAATGGCTCAGATGCATCATCATTCTGTGTGCTCTTTATGGGCCCAAAACCACTGGCTCAACTCCAGTACGCTCCTTTGACAAGTGTCCTGCTCAGTGCTCACTGACAAGAGTGACATCCTAGCACTCTGGGAAGAGCACTTCAGTGAGGTCTTAAACAGAGTCCTCAATTTCCAAAGATACCCCAGCTGCCAATCAAAGCTGATCTGGCTGACCCCCACCAGTGCAGAAAGCACTCCAACAAACTTCTGGAAAGGCACCAGGAGGTGATGGGTTGCACGCAGACATCTACAAGAATGGAGGCTTGGCACCTGTACCAGGTAATCTGGAAGAGGGGGAAGTCCCTCAAGACTTCAAGTACGCATCCATAGTGCATATTTACTGTACAAGAGGAAAGGGGACAGGGCATACTGCGATAACCATCACGGTATAGCCCTCCTGAACATCGCAGGAAAGATCGCAGCAAGAATCATCCTCAACCGGCTAATCAGCCATGCTGAGAATGTTGTCCCTGGATCCCAATTTAGTTTCCACGGAGGCAGAGTGACATGATCTTTTCCATTTGCCAGCTGCAAGAAAAGTGCAGAGAGCAATATGGTGTTTGACTGTTTGTCGACCTCACCAAGGCCTTTCATACAGTCAATTGTGACTCGTGAGGGCCTATGGCAGATCCCTGGCAAGTTTGGCTGTCCAGGGGCATTGATCTCTCTCATCGCGTCCTTTCATGACAGGATGCCAGCCAGAGTCCAAGAGAATGATGATGCATCTGAGCAATTCCCAGTCAGGAATGGAATGAAGCTCCTGCTGCATCTCGTCTCCAGGCACAGATTTTCTGGCAGCCTTTGATACAGCTACATTATATTGTCTTGTTCATTGACATAGGCCAGGCTGGCTCTGTAGATGGACAGGGGACTGCATTCCCGTCACTGAGAGACCATCCATACTCGGTGAAGGAAGGGATGTCCGGCTTGGCGTTGAGTTTGTATTTCTAGCTCATCTGGTTCAGAATTTAGAGCCAAACCAATTTTCTGGGTGCTAGTATTGGATATCATGGAAACTTCCAATACAAAGAAATATGGTATTGATATCATTGATCAACCTGTGAAGTTTCGTGGAAATATCCCTCAGTTAAAAATGTTGCCCTATTCACCCGCATTATAGGCTAATGGGGGCCAATATTGTGGCGGCCATATTGGATTTCCAGAAAATAAATTGACCGATGTGTCCATATAGGTTGTGATTCTATTGGGTCATAGATATTTCTGATATTTTTGATGTTACGGCAAATGCAGGTATCCAAAAAGGGGTGGTTTGCCCACCTGGGTAATAGGAACTGACAGGAAATGTAATGTCTCTTTTCTTTTTCATGTTTGTAGCCATTTTGACAATATGCAAGCTCAAGAATAAATGTCCATTCTGTGCCATGAATCTTAGCCAATGGATTAATATTGCTTGTGTTTGCCAAAACAGTCAACAATCATGGTAGAAATCATGGTAAAGCACTATTTCGGGTAGCCACCATCTTGTAAATATGCACAATAAGGGTCCAGACACACCCAATAATAAAAAATAGGTATTCCATTGAGTCTCTCATAGTCAGAAACCATGAAATAGTTTACATTTCTAGCTCATCTGGTTCAGAAGTTAGAGCCAAAACCTATTTTCTTGGTGCTAATATTGTGGCGGCCATATTGGATTGGTTAGTTATTATTCCATTATAACTAATGGGGGCTAATATTGGGGGCGGCCATATTGGACAACAAAATTGACCGAGTTGTCCATATAGGTTGTGATCCTACTGGGTCATAGATATTTCTGGTGGACAACTTTGTATGTTATGACAAATGCAGGTCAACCCCCTTTGCCCCTTGGGTACAAGGCAGTAATAAGCAACCTACGGATGGAATAAGCAACCTATGGCTGGAAATTCCAACCTATGGTTGGAATAAGACATAGACATAAAAAACCATATAAAAAAATCATAAATCATATTAAAAAAACATATAAAAAAATCATAAAATAAAGAAATCATAGAAAATTATATGTGATTTTATAAGATCTTTTTTACCATGTATTCATTTACTTGTATTGATCCTATAAACAATTTAATATAGTTCTAGTTTTAACACAATAGTTCCGCCTTAGAGAACTTTGGTTCCTACCTAAACTACTGCACTGAAACTGACACAGGCATTCATTGATTTAATCAATTCTTGTTTTTAAAGGTCGCTTGATGGCTGCTTTTTTTCAGGTCCTGTGGGAAGCAACCAGATATAAAAAATGTGTTGACAATTTGTAGAAGATCTGAGGCCATGTAATTTAAAATGTTTCTGGGAGAAAATTTAAAAATAAATGAATTAATGAATGAATACATTAATAATAATAATAACTAGATAAAGTGCCCCTCGAGGCACAGGCCTCCACCAGGGCAGGTTGTGGCCTCCTGGTGGCGCTATAATAGTAATGTAAAAAGGGTGCCATTTCTTCTTAAGCCTTGGATTGGATGTTTTGAGGCATTTTGTTCCAAAAATGTGTGCAAAATCCACCTGTTGGTGGCGCTATAACAGGCCAATGTGAAAAGGGTGGGATATATTCCTCAGCCTAGTAGGAAAGTCTGTGAAAGATTTCACGTAAATTGCACGCTGCGTTCATGATTTGAGGCTTTTTGTTCGAAACGGGCCAATCCTGTAAACTTTGAAAGCCAATGTTAGCAAATTAGGATGGAATATGAAATATCGGACAGATCCATCTTGAACAACTATAGAGATAGAGTGTTAGAGATAGTGTGTAACGATTAGCGGGATTCTTGGACAAAATCCGGAGTAGTAACACACACACACACACAAAAAAAAACACCCAGTCCGACAACACAGTCAACATCTGGTTCCTGTCACTGTGTTTTGGATCTTCAAAATAAGGGTTGAACGGGGGGATATCCTGGCATAGTAATCATTCTTTAATTAATTCTGGCGGCCTAACGGTTAATTTGCAGTCCCTGGTGGATTGGCGTTCCGAGGCTACTGACACAGGAGGGTTTGTTAGCCCGCCAACAGTGGCAAACAAGGCCCAAGCTTTATTGTTTTTGGCAATCTTGTAAGTGAAGAAAGAGCGCCTTGAATTTCCCAGTCCTAAATTATAAATTGTCTTTATCTAAAGTCTCACCTTGTTTATCTCGTACTGGTTCAGTGGTATGTTTCCACTCGCAACCTTCTCTCCCACTTCAACCAGATGTCTCTGGATGTTCTCCACAATGGCATCACGGTTCTGGTCCGACAAGATCTGACCTATGACGTAACTGATGCACGGAGAGGAACAACATTACACAACAACAACTTCCTGCACTCCTATACAACTACTTTACATGCAGACAAATGAAGATATCAAAGTATCTAATGGAGCACCAGAACAATTTTTCTGGAAATAGCTTAAACGCATGTTGGTTCTGAGAGTGAAAGGAGCTGCCAGCCCTATGAAGTGGATACAATTAATCCTGACCTTTGACTTCTGTTCACCGATACCTCTTCTACCGTTGTTCTAGAACCATTCTCATGCTCCACCCGTGTTCTCACTGACGTTAACACTGCCCAGGGCAGCAACAATTACCCCCTATCATTGCAGTAATAGGACATACATCTCCATAGCACTGTTCCTTTTTAGTTCACTCAGTGACACACTTCAGCTGGTTTTGTGTGGCAGAGGGGTGGAACGGCCTCAATATCGCCGCAGGCCCACTGGTGTTAACCACTTAAACCCTTTATTCTTAGAGAAACTGACCACTTTTTTTCAACACCAAATCTCTTCACCAGAAATAGCAGACACAACGAAACTTTGAGCTTGTAGATCTGCTATCTTTGGTGAATTGGTGAGTAGACAAGCTGGAGTTCAACTGGTTAGGCTTTCCTAAGAGATATCCAAGTCTGCTCCAACTGATCTCTCCAAATCAAACACCCGTTAAACTAACTCCCCTCCAACTAAATCTTTAACTTCAATCCAATAAGCCAGTGGTTCTCAAACTTTCAAGGACCTCCATAACGCCAGGAACCCAACCCGCAAGGAACCCAGCCATATACTAACTACTTTCTAATTTCCCTCAAACAAACTCCTCTTCCTAATAGGGATGCAAACGATTAATCGATTTTCCGAATAATCGTCGGGGTCTCCGAAATCGATTTTAATATTTCATAATCGAGAAAAAAATAAAAGTTTTTTACTTCTTTTTTTTAATTGCCAAAATATAGGCTAACGCCAGGGCTCCACTGGGCGCGTCTGCGTCACGTCTCCGTCAGCGTCGGGAATGTGCCCTTTTAATCAATGGAGGGTGGCTCCACTGCCCGCGTTGCGTCGTGTCTCCGTCACCATTAAAATTTAACCGGTTCGTTTTTTGACGCACGCGTGACGCAACGCGCCCAAACGCGCCCAGTGGAGCCCTGGCGTAATACGTAAGGCTGCATGATATATCGAACATGTACCTTCATCAGAGTGGAGAATATAAGTATAAATCAAGTTGAGCAAAGCCACTCTTCTCTGGCCCTCTCTCTAACAGACACAGTTAACGATCGTTTGTTAAGTGCCTGCCAGACAGACAATCAGATGAAATGAAGGCAGTTGTAGAGTGTAGACTAGTGAACTGAACGTTTTCTGTTTATATCAAGTACTTCATACCAGCCCCTTATGAAACTACTTCTCCCCAAATCCAAATGGATTTCATTTTCCATCCTGAATGGCAGTAAAAAGCATACAATGAGAACTTAGAAGATCTCCACAAAGGTTTACTCATCAAAACTGATTATAAAACTGTAACCGTCAAAGCATGCACTCAACAACATATAATGGTTATGTGACCATGGCATGTGCATAATATAAAATCTTAAAAGTTTTATCTGATATTGATTAACCCATTCTGAACGGGGACCCATTTTGGTGTTAGCATCATGTTATGCTTTAGCTATTGAAAAATAGCAGATCTACAAGCTCATAGCGCGCCACTCGGTGGCTTGTAGGTCTGCTATTTTTTTTTTTTATCGAAGAACGACTGACATTTTTAGAATCTGATCTCAGGTCAGAATGGGTTAATCAGACCAGTGTGTGTCCAGTGGAAACCTCGTATAAATCTGATCTCAGGTCAGAATGGGTTAAAAACTAAAAAAATAATAATATTCGATTTCGCTGATGGTCACTTTCTGGCATCCCTACTTCCCAACATGTCTGGTAGCTGACATACTTGCCACACTCCTTGGCCAGGTCACACCAGTCCCTGCGCACGATGTCCAGGCCTTTCAGCTCCTGCTTGGTGCTGTAGCTGCCGTCGCCCTGCTGCTCCACCACCAGGGCGGCGTACTTCTTCTTCTTCAGCAGCAGCAGGGACTTGAAGACGCCGTCGATGTCGATCTCCAGCAGTTTGTACAGCTTGTTGACCTCTGCCTTCACCTGGACGCCGGGCAGAACACCAGCAACACAGCTTAAAACGCTTATTAGCGTGCACACTGCACTGCACACTCTACTACGTGCTCAAGATCAGTTGTAAAGTGCTGTACATGAGTGAAGTAATAAGTAGTAAGCGTTGCTGTGTCATGAAGCCCATAGAGAAAGAGACTATCTTGTGTTTCTGTAGCGTGGGGCAGCTTGATGTACATTCCCCTGCCATGATACACAAGCACTGTTCACCTCCTGGACAAGACACTACCCCACCCACCCAACCCTTGAGAGCCAAGTCAGGACAGGAGGCATTGGGTTCCATATTTATAGGCCCTCATTTATCAACCGTGCGTACTCCAAAATATGGGTGCACGCCGAAATTACCGACATTTTCGCCATTTAACATTTCCGGCAAAGCTTGAAATTGAACTTGACAACGTTCAAAACTCACGTCTGCTCGGGAGCTGGCGTACGCTTTGTTCTCACCTGTTTTTCTGTCGTAGAACAGCGGAGCAGCATTGTTTGACCAGCCGAGAGGCTGTCACAGGCATCTAAACATATGTTTTCACTCCTAAAATGTATAAAACTAATAATAGCCTACATGTGAAAAATATATATTTTGTAAAAGCATGTCATATGAAATTCGTAGGATATTATCATATTTCCAAGTGTGCAAGCTTATTAAAACCGCGCAATTAAAAACAATGCTGCAAGTCATGCTTAAGCCCCCCCGACCCCCCCCATGACATATCGAGAGGCATTTGCAGTGCTGCAGCCTGCAGCTTTAGCTTTTCTTTTAGCAGATAAGTAAGTCTACAGCCATGTCTTTCTCACGTCTCGTCCTTTTAGTTAAGGATAAACCTGACGCACTCGAATGCCACTAAATGTGACATGCCGACAGTGCCGAGGCAGCAAAGTGGGGACCGCAACTTTTCTTTTTTTTTCCGTCATATGGAAATCACGGGGTGCCAACTTAATTCACGGTCCATGGACCTCCACCACTACAGCCTACCACCAGTACCACATAAGGTTTAGGCTGCGAGGCATGCAGCCTAATACAGTAATGTCATAAACGTGCATGCAGGTCACAACAGTGACAGAGACAGACAGAACAGGAGCGGAGGAGGAGATGCAGAGTTGCAAAACAGCATTTGTCACGGGCTGAAACTCATTACAATGACGTGAGCAATGTTATTTAATTAATGCTTCACATAATCACAGGTTCAGGTTTTCGTTCACTAATCTTGTTGTATATTAAATGAATAAACATCTTAATAATTTTTTAATAATATTCCATGTGGCCCAGGCCGTAGCGTAACGGTCTGGGCACCGGACTGGTAATCCAGTCGCAGTGTGCCGCGGGTTCGACTCCCGGACCCGACACGGCCTTTACTGCATGTCATCCCCTCATCTCTCTCCCGTTTCCTGTCAGCCTACTGTCTGTCCCTTCAAAAATCAATAAAAGGCGTAAGCCGCAAAACAAAATATCTTAAAAAAATATATATATATTCCATGTGAGGTTAGGTTTAGGGTTTGAGATATGTTGTATAGTTGTAGGACTAATGACTGGTTATGTGTGTTATATACGCTAAATTAAACAAATACATGAACCTGTGTACTGGCGCCCTCTACTGACAGTGACGTCAGACTTCGGTGCTCTATAGATGCACACTGGAGGCCTGCCAGGCTGTCTTGGACCCCTGAATGTCACGGACAGACTTGTTGATAGATAGTCATGTTAAACTGAGCAACATGACCACCCAGTTAAAACTTAAGCATCCGTGTTTTTATAGATATAAAGGTCACTGTGAATAAAGTGGCCGTTCAAATGTTGGCCATGCTTTTAAAGTAAAGTAGGATGGGATACGTCCCAGTCTTATTATCTCGTCTGAAGATGAAATCCAGGTTTTCTTTTATACGGTAGTCAATTATTTTTACCCTTTTCTTTTAATGTAGAAATATTATACCAGCTTCCGCCAAGCTAAAAATGTCGGAAAGTACCGTCATGACTCTTGCATCTTACTAAACGTTAAAGAACACTGGCCCCAGCATATTGCATAAAGTCCTAGTGGTGGCCTACCAGTCATTTTGTATGCTTTCATCATTTTATGTTACTTGGAGTACACAATGTTTTGTATTAAAAAACATAAGCTAAAAAAAAAATGTATATAACATATTGGTGGTCCTTAATTTGAGTGGGTGTTCCTATATTTTTGAAGTGGTAAAACCTTAACACTGTTACACTGGTAACATTTTAGCACTGGTGCTACCTAGTAAAAAAGTTATTTTCAAGCCCTGGAGAATTTGTCGTCTCTGAAACAGTGGTCAAAGAAGTTAAATAAAAGCAGCGTTTAGTAGAAGCTTTGTAGTGATTTTTGTTTATATTTTGGTCCACTATGCTTCTTTAGTTCTTCCCCCTTGCTTTAGTTTGAGTGAAAAACAAATTGAAGGTGTTGGTAAATTAGCGAGTGTTGCGCTGAATTCTGTGACCATCGCTCTTGCATTGCGGACTTTAAGGACAGCCAATGAGCAGAAAGCTGTGAAAAAGTCACGACTACGTCACACGCTGGTAGAGACTATAATAAATCACACCCGTGTGAAGTGAGTGGTGCTCGTCATCGTAAAAATGTACGTCATATTTGACCTAATTTCTCAATATTTCAAATATTGAGACGTGTGGGGACAAAAGCAGTATATAGCATAGCCCCTCAAAAATGGGAGCCATGAACTCCCTGCTTGGCACTCTGCATCAAGGTTTGGGGTAAGTCCCTCTGATATATTAGCATCATATCCAGGGGGTGTACTTGTCTTGTACATCAAGCTGCCTCATGCTACAGAAACATACATGGAGAATACACAACTTCTCTGTACCCCCCCCCCCCCCCCCAACCAACACACACACACACAAACACACCTTGTTGCCGAGCTTGAAGACTTCCTCCAACAATCTGCTGTTGGTGTTGATCATGATGGAGTCCGTGTCACCGTAGATTACCTCCAGGTTCATCTGATTCAAAACAGGACGTCAAACATTAGTGGGTAAGAGGAGAGACAAAACACCACCATCACCAATGTCAGAAAGAAATAGACCCATTTTCTCCCCAATTTAGCCATTGTGCTCCCTCTCGCTGACATTCCTCTGAACACTGACAATTGTGTCCTGTGTGTCCAGCCAGGCCAGAGGCCCGCTGTCATGTTGGGCCCTTCTCGCCTGTGTTTTACCTCTATGCCACCCACACGCCCTAAAGTTGAAAAGGTGTCAAGATTCCTACATAACTGACATTTGAACAGGTTGTTAATTGTACTGATTAGTGAGGGCACACTGCTGTGCTGCGAGACAAGGTCCAGGTTTATGCAACCACAAATTATTACTGCAATATATACAAGTGCTATTAAATAAAAGTTATGAAACATATCGTTTTAATTGATTATGTACAATTTTAAACAGAGAGCAGGTGCATCCCCAAAGTGAGTTTGAAAACCAATGCCGTACTGTAGATAAATAGTTTTTCAATGACTCACCTTCTGAACCATGTCCTTGGTCTGCATCAGAATCTGTAGAAGTGGAAAATATATGAATATAAAACAAATGGACAATGCAGAAACCAAAAATGTATTCAATTTTATCAACACTTCCCGTTGTTTTCCAAGGCAACCACGTTGAACTGGACGCATCCGGCATACATTTATGGAATACTTTCATTACCGCAAGTGATTCATTTGATTTGATTACTTGTGGGTAAATGTAATAATGTATGTATTTATAATTCTGAGAGTGCACTAGTAAGATGCCCTGAGCGTGTCTTGAGTGTACAGGGTTTGATGAGGACCCAGGTAGGACCGGGCCTGTTGAGAACTCTAGTTTTCGCCAGCTGCCGGGCACGGCTGCACTAATAACTTTGGGGCAGGCCCGTCTAGTTTGAATGGACAGGTATCAGTCAAAAGGGAGACATCAAAGAGGAAGGACGGGTGGGGAGGATTCAACATAATATTATGGAACATCAGAACAGGTCAGCTCCATATATGGAGATGGAGGCGTGATGTCACGAGGCATGACCATATATGGAGGCGTGATGTCATGAGGTGTGATGTTACAAGGTGTGACCATATACTGTATGGAGGTGTGACGTGACACACGGAAATTCAGGTTTTCAGAGTAATTGCGACCTACTGTCGCAATAAACAAGTTAAAGGTCTATTTATATTTCATCCACACTCTTAAACAGGCCTTTCACCCAAACAGATCACATGCATGCTTTAGTGACTCCTAATGGCCTTCATGAACTACAGGACAGGGTTTCCTGCACAATGTTGTTGGCATGCTTGAAATAAATTGCGCCATGCCAAGCTGCCCAAAAAAAAAGAAAAAACGTTTTTTTTCTTTTTTTTGAGGGGGCTAGTGAATCATGGGGTGTGTGTGATATGAAATGTCCAGTACCTCCCCAGTGTCTCCCCAAGTGCCACCCCAGTGTCTGCCCTGTAGTGTCTGCCCAGTGGCTCCCCAGTGTACCCCTGAGTGCCTCCCCAGTGTCTCCCCAATGTCTCCCCAGTGCCTCCCCAGTGTCTGCCCAGTGCCTCCCCAGTGTCTCCCCAGTGCCTCCCTGAGTGCCTCCCCAGTGCCCCCTCAGTGCCTCCCCAGTGCCCCCCCAGTGCCTTCCCAGTGCCTCCCCAGTGCCTCCCCAGTGTCCCCTCAGTGTCCCCTCAGTGCCTCCCCAATGTCTCCCCAGTGGCTGCAGTTTCTCCCCAGTGCCTCCCCAGTGTCTGCCCAGTGCCTCCCCAGTGTCTGCCCAGTGCCTCCCCAGTGTCTGCCCAGTGTCCCCCTGAGTGCCTCCCCAGTGCCTCCCCAGTGTCTCCCCAGTGTCCCCTCAGTGCCTTCCCCATGCCTCCCCAGTGTCTCCCCAGTGCCTCCCCAGTGTCCTGCCGGCGGATTTCGGTCTGGAGAGGCTCAATTGTACGCCCATTTCCTACACCAGAGAATGTGGGCGGCCAATCGGGACACGGTATGCAATATGGGCGGGCTTTGGTACAGTGACTTTCAATGCTTGAGACCTTTGACTGACAGTAGCTCTGACCAATTGCGTCAAAGAGAAAATGTTTCCCTGGAAATGAAATCCAAGCTGAGCCTCCCCAGACTAATATCCCGCGGTCCGTGCGATATTAGTCTGGTTTATTAACCAGGCTATCTTCCCAGTGCCTCCCCAGTGCCTGCCCAGTGTCCCCCAGTGTCTCCAATAGCAATACAAGAGTATTAATACAAATTAATCTTATTAATTAATTGATAAATCAAATTCATTCATTAATCAAAGTTTTCGACGTGCGGCCAGAGGCCGCGCGCCAGAAGCCCCCCCCCCCCCCCCCCCGCGCGCCCAGCACCATGCCAAAGCTTTTTTCCTGCAGGAAACACTGCAGGATAAGTGATGGACAAATGTTATAATTCTGTTCAAGTCGTAATGTCTGTGTGTGTGTGTGTGTGTGTGTGTGCGAGCACACGTGCGCCTGTGGAAAGATCTGTGGTGCATCGGCCTCGACAGCCAGCGGCAACAACGCTGACACTCCCCCCTCGGACCCGAAGCAAGCGTCATCGTACACGATGGACAGCTAAGTTGGAGATGGAGGCGTGTGTGCGCTCGCGTGCGTGAGAGATTTGGTGGTGGTGGGGTGGGGGGTCAGGGTCGCTAATCTGGGGGGAGTCGGTGGGACAGAACGCGGTGTGACCTGTCACCAGCAATCTGCCCCTCAATCAACCACCGACGCATATATCCCGTTAAAACCGGGAAAGCATCCGTGTCATTTTAGATTACAAAAATAAAAATAGCAGACATGCAAGCTCGCAGTGCGGCACTTCGTGCTCACAGCATCTGCTAAAAAGATTTTTAAACACATACCTCGAAAAGAGTGAGAACTACCGATTTAGAGGGCCTTCGTAGAATCGGCCTCCGTTCTTAAGGGGATATACACAGACGGACACGCGGTGCTCCGCGGGGACAAGGACGCGGCTATTTCAGAGAGTGTGAGGAGAGGGGTGGGGCGGAGGTGGCGGAGGCTGGGCGCAGCACAGGGGTGTTCCACTCCCTGAAACCGGAGTGGGACTTAAGCATGCTTTATGGGCTGCTACATACCACTGTCCTGCGAGTGGAGGGAGGGGGGCTCATTACAGAACAGCCTCTTCCATTAGGAACTACAGTCAAGGTCAAGGTCTCGCACACACACACACACACACACACACACACACACACACACACAGGCAGGCATCCACATCCAGGCACGCGCACACAAATCTAGGCCAAACTCGATCTCCATGAGCACTAAATGGTAGTGGCTAAATCTTTATGCAGACACAACGTCTGCGCAGTAAAATCTGGAGTGTTCATTCACTCTGAAAAGCGTGAAGACTGTCGGATTACAAATTAAATTAACACTCGGGATGTTACTGTAGTAACATTGCTAGTTTTATTGGAAGCGGAGAAGTGGAGGGAAGATGTTGGGAGAGACAATTTGAGAAGTCACCTGGATGGCATCAATCAGCATCAGGTGTGAAACCCCCAAACGTACCAAAACACAGAAGTTGACTGGCAGACAGTCAATGGCTGCTATTTATACATCACTACATAATGCTATATCATTGACCTATGGAGTTATATCAAGGAAAAAAGGTTATGTCTGTATCAGAAATTACTTGACAGGTGATACATTTTAGTTAAACTTGCAGAGTGATGCATTTACCTGGGTTACAACTTCTGATAGAATAGAATGTCGACTTGTCAGTGAATAAATACTTTTTGAAAAGCCTATGGGGAAAAAGAATGAGGAATTATTTATTTCGTTCTGAAAGGGGGCGGCAGTGGCGTGCACAGATAGACACTAGGGGGTGCTAGAGCACCACCTGCCCTTGCCCTCTGGACAGCAATGTGCCCTTTGGAAGAAAAATAAATAAACTTATTTTTTCTTTGTAGTGTACAGTATGTGGACCATGGTGACATTGATCAATTCTTCATTAAAAAAAAAGCTTCTAATATATTAATTATGCACCAAAATCTATAAATCTCACACTATTAAGGCAACCTGCCGGTTCCTCGCTCTGCACAAGGTGCCCTTTTTTCACTTGAGCACCTGCCCCTCTATCTGTGCACGCCACTGCGGGGCGGGACTGCGAAGAGTTTGTATATTGTTTTTTTCCACCATTGCAGAGTCCCGGGCGGACAGTTCAGTTGGAACTGGATGAATAAAACCAAACAGCAAAAACATTTCCAGGGTTCCGGACAACATCGACACAGATTGGCTGTCAGGACGCGATGCATGGAGTCAGGGGGACACAAATTTGTCATTGTATAACAGTATATCTAGTGCTGCCAGCTTTAGATGGTGGGCAATGTTCCCCCTAACATGCGCCCGTGCACGCGTGCGCACAACTGAAATCTTCCGCGCACAGACACAGACGCTGGTGTAAAAAAAAAAAAAAAAGTTTTCTTTCAAAGAAAAAGGTGTTCCCCCCGAGTAGGCCTATCATCTACATTACAGTAATAATACCTATCCCGAGTCGACATTTGCCCACACTTTATTTCTATTTACTTCACAGTTATTTACACAGGCGAGGCGTCAGACTCCTCTCCATTTTTGACACTTTGCTCTCCTCTCCTCTCCTCCTGTGCATGACTGCGCCGTCTGCGCGGCGAGTGAGGAAGGTGGAGACTGGAGACTTAACAGCAAGAGCAGGCAGCACATGCAGTCAGTGTTAATGAAACCCCAAGAACCAGATAAGATCGCGTTGCGCCTTGGACCCGTGCGTTGATGGGACATTTAGATTTAAAAGGCGAACGGATGGAAGTGTGGATAAAAGCTTCGCATTAGCTGGTTAGCTAACGTTGTTGTTATCACTACAGCACAACAAGCCTCCAGTCCAGCTTTCTTCAATCAATCAATCCCTCTGCGTAGAGCTACATATAATAATAGCCCATACAATAGCTGCCGTAGTAGGGGCCATAAGGGGCTGCTGACATTCGACAATCTGATAAACTAGGAGTTCAAAGACACACCAACAAACTCGTCTTAGTATGCGTGTGTGTGTGTGTGTGTGTGTGTGTCCCAATAAAGTTTTTACGTTTTCTCATGCCCCCCATGTAATGCACAATTGAGTATTCATTTACCAGTCGTTCTCAACCTGTGGGTCCCCCACACATGATTTGGGGGTGGGGGGGGGGGGGGGGAGGACCCCAGAATGCCCAGATGACAGTGAAGTTACAATTGAAGGACTTTTAAGACCTCAAAGGCTCTAAAAGAAAAAATACCATTACTGCATCAAAAGTAATCAGCAAACCATGCTATAAAAACGGGTCAAACATTGGTCAGATTATTAAATGATAAAGAAAGAGGCAACAATTGTGAAAATAGCCGATCTACAAGTTCACAACGAGCTTGTAGATCGGCTATTTTCACAATATTTATCTGTGGATGTTTGGAACCATTCTGTTACTTGTCTGGGTTCAAATATGATTACTTTGGGGTCACAGCCTGAAAAGGTTGAGAACCACTGTAGACTAACTGAATATTCCTAAAATTGCTAGCCCACCTTGATATAAAATAAAAATGTTGTAACTTGCGTAACCTTATGTAACTATTTATTGATTCACTCATGTCTGCTCAGGAGGTTTGAGTGTTTGCTCAGACCGGAATTTGTTTTTGAGGGAACATTGATGGTGGGTGAGTGCACCAATTTACCCATTTTGCACCAATTTTCTTTAACAATGAAAGGTTCAGAGCCATTACTGACCATTTAGAAAGAGCAAATATGAAGAAGAAAGGAGCCAAAAAGTACAGTATATCAGGGTTTCTCAAAGTGGGTGCCAGAGAATGCTTTGATACCATTTGGAATTGATCATCAATTCAGTTTAATCAAGTAAGACCCTATAGACTTAATACAATGGACCCAAGTTGTATGGTACTCGAGTTATTTTTCCATCTACACAAACTAACGTCACCAAAAATAGCAGATCTACAAGCCCACAAAGTGTTTCTTTTATATTATATTATTATTTATTTGCCCAGGGTAGTAGCTGAGCACAAGTGCTCATTTTCAGCAACGACCTGCACATAGAAACACACAGACACAAATTACAGGGGTGCCCCCTGAGCCAATAAAAAGGTTTGAGAACGTCTGCTGTATATACAGTAGGTGTGTTGATATGGACATTGATCTACGGTTTTCCTGATTGCTTTGAAAAACTACAGAGCCATCAAGGGGCAATTTAGAAAGATGGTAGATAAAACATCTGTATGTAGACAAAATGTACAGAGGTGATTTGGAGAGAATACCAATTATAAACTTGATTTTTTTAGTTTAGTTTAGTGCCGTTATGCTCAAAGTAGTTACCCGGCCTAAATAATTCTGAGGCAACATGGCAGCGACTCTCTGCCACGCTCTGATAAACCCACATTAAGAACAAGAAGTCAAGAACACACACACACTAAAAAACGACTTAGTTGTAATTGTATAACTCCTGCACTGTCAATCAGCAGTGCTCTACTCTCAGCGTGACGCAAACTTTTTTTAAAGCTGGAATAATGCTCTTTAAAGAAAATCTCATGATCTCCTGAATGGCCAAGATGGTAACAAATAAATAGACTTTCTCGAGATAGAGGTTGGCATGGATTGTGTTTAATATCAAAGAATAACTTGGCGCCCCCCCTGCAAAGATGCTGAGGACAACCCTCTGTTGAATACCCATGCTGTAAACGATCATGCTGCCACCGCAGACTGAAAACATTAAAACTCACTGGCCCAAACCGCTGGCCTAGTGAGCCCAGCACCTATAGGCTCAACTGCAGCCTGACAAGAGTGTTTGAGTCCTGATCCATGTCACTCCCCGTCTCCCTCTCCCCATTTCCTGTCGATATACTGCATCATATACTATCAATAAAGGCCGAAAAGGCCGAAAGATTATCGTGCAATAGCATGTCATTTAGATAGCAGGATGTTGCTATGAATGCTATGTTTGATGTTTAACTGCTATCCTAGTTACTTTGTAGCACTTAATGGTTTTATTTGCACTCCATTTACTTGACCGCAGCACTTACCCTGTTGTTAGCTGACATGTTGTCAGGATTCATGCCATTTACTCATTTTCAATTTCAACATTGTACTATGTCATTAATATACCTTAGAGTTGTTGTGTGGAAATAATAAAATGTCTTCCCCATTCTGTGTTGCCTAGAAATGGAGGACTGAAAAAACCCAGTAACATTATGAAGTACATCTCAGTGACATCACAAAGATGTACTTGATAATGTCACAGATTTTTTCCAGACCTCCAGTTCTCTGCAACACAGAATGGGGGACGCAACATTTCCACACAACAACTCTAAGGTATATTAATGAAAGATTGTTGAAAATGAGTGGTATTCCCCTTTAAGTCACACTGGACGAGCACATCTTCTGAACTGTACATTTCTCATCACTCCCAACCTCTAGTCTAGAACCCTACAGCCTGACTAAAAACGTAACCAAATCTGTATTAGAAGCTGGACGTGGTACTTTCTCAAACTTTGACACGAGTCACACTGATGTAAAAGCCAGGGGGAACCAGAGAAAGAGAGGGAGGGTGGATAGTAGAGACAGAAAAAGAAGAGCATAGAATGGATGGAAAAGGAATGGATGGAAAAGGATGGGAGAAGTGATGATGGGGGAAAGACAGAGATGTGGGAAATATACAGAGAGAGGGGGTCGAGATGGGGGAGGATGGCGAGGTGAGAATGCGTTGATGTAATTGATGTGCGGACTCATTTAGACACATTTTCCATGCGCCGTCAGTTGCGGCACGATGTACTGTGCCAAGGAGTGACCCCCGTGAAAGACAAGTCGTTTGACCATGACTCGGGAATGCATGGGTGTGCATGTTTGCTAGTGTGTGCGAGAGAGACAAGGAGCGCTCTTCTTTAAACACATACCACCACCGCACACTCTTACAGACCTAACCAAACATCTCTCCAGGGGGGGTGTGTGCGTGTGCGTGTGTGTGTGTGTGTGTGTCCGAAGAGTGCACAACTCATCACTGTACTGTACGTGCCACCACCACGCACAAACAACTGAACAAGCAGAATGTGAGTGCTCGAGTTACTTCAAGTTATGACAGCACTTTTACAGTCAGCCTCGGCTTCCCATCAGAAACAGAAGAGGAGAGAACCGTTATGCCTCGACTTAATCAACTAGTCTTAACTAATTAGCTGTGGAGCTGGGTGACACCGTTAACCTGTGGAAGTCAATTTCCAAATAATCTGTACAGACGTACATACATGGAGGACATCAGTTTCTCTAGAACAGTCTTCCCGCTGTGCCAGCAACTTTGTGGTCTTTCAAGACCCACATAAAATGTTGCTCCATGATGCATTGCAAACACCAAACATCCCAAAAGAAAGACAACTCTCCACGCTCATCAGGGGGTGGGAAACAATTGTCAACACAATACTATTATTTTTTATAAATCCTTTAACATTAAACTGGACCGGGTTGAATTTGTTTAGACCACATTGTTTCCTGGTGTACTCTTCTTTGGAAGATCACTCACGTAATGCGGAAGAGCCCTGCTATTTCATAGATTTTAAAAAGCATCTTTTGATCATGTCTGTGAACCTGTGTGTCTGTACTACACTAGCCTGGAACTCACCTACTGTATGCTTTCTATGGCATAGGCAGCTGCGAGAAAATGTGCGCAGCTGCTGGACATACTGCACTAATTAATTAGAGCGACAGAGAGAGAGAGGTGTGTGTGTGTGTGTGTGTGTGTGTGTGTGTGTGTGTGTGTGTGTGTGTATGGGTGTGCTTCAATTTAACAAAGGTGCAGACGATCAGAACTCAGCAGAGAGTGATCGACGTTTGCTACTCTATGCCAAATTGAAGTGGACTCGGACCAGGGGGGCAGTCAGACAGATATTTTGTGAAGCCACTAAGGAAATCGGGATTTCCTGAAAATTCATATAATGGCCTGTTGTGGCGCTGTCATTGGGCTCAAAAAACCCCATAGCTCCATAGAGGTCCATGTATTTGGGCCCAACTTCACCTAGACTGTATTACCTTAATAAACATGGTCATTAATACTTTCTGCTTCCAGTCACTAGTTTAAAGTCTCATTTCTAATGTCATAATATTCTTTTTGGAAAATGATGGTCCCATTTATTAAAAAAATGACCATAAAGTGGCTATGAACAGGATCCCCCACCAACTCGAGTCAAAATAAAAACCAATTAAGAAGAGGGGTGGGGGGGGGGGGGGGGGGGGGGGAGTCCCGCCTCGTTGTCTGGGCCAGCCAATGGGCCCAAACGGATCTAGAAAGATGGCGATTAACAATTCAAGGACTGACAGGCTTCCTTTTACGTCCATATCAGACCCGGAGAACGCTTTGTCCATATTTTTTTACAGTCTATGACTCGGACCCAGACTTTTTTTTCTCCCTGGAAATAAAATGTCTGGGTTTCCGAGGCTAGTACTACACGAGTTGTGATGTTATTGTGTCGGACGGTGTGTCCTGTGTAGCTAATTGACGGGTGGCTCTGTCTTGTTGTGATAACTGCACCTTTTCCCACCTGTTGTGCTATTTTGCTGTTCTTATCTCCCTTAAATCTTAAGTGATTTATGTGTCATGATGTCTTCCTTTTATTGAAATCCTCCGACCCTCCGAAAAGGTCCTCTTTGTTTTTTTGTGCCAGATGGTCATTTAAAACAAGGTCTTAATTGACCTGCTTGGTTTAATGACTGACACATACACACAGTGACAGACATGCTTCTGTAGATAAGATAGATTGGATAAATGAGGCAGTTGTTGAGAGGTCATCTCCCACAGTCCTCCTTCATTCTTCCACTTTGACACCCCACCCCCTCCACCCACACACACACACACACACACACACACACACACACACACACACTACATGCAGGGACACACACTCCAGTGTGCTGATGAGCAGATCAGAGGTGGAATGTTAAACCTCAGAACGGCATGGAGGCCCTCGTAAAAAGAGCCGGGTAGCCTCCAGTGATGATTGTTTTGAAAAGCGCACGCCGGCTGAGAAGCATTTTGAGGATGACAGTGGAAAGCCTGAAATAGTACCAGCAGAGGAACACAGCGCTGTCAGTCGCATCTTATGTGTGTAGACTGTAGAGCCCAAAAGCCCACCTGATATATGGCTTTGGACATAATGTTTCCCTCGGTTGATCAGCATGGTCAATTATGCAGCAGACATATCCAGATTTCTTTTTACTTTTTAAACATTTTTCATATATTTAAATTTAATTTAGTTTTCCGTTTTTACGTTAAATGTTCTCAAATACATTTTGCACTTTTTTAAATAAAACATCATTCATCGGTGGTCTAGGACCCTCCAAAATTGGGATTGACATCGAGCCCAAAACAATAATGCTCTATCAGTGTGTCGTCCACAGTAACAGTCTTTGTCAAGTTGTGCCTTCATGTGAAATGTACCCATTCTGCAAACTGTTCAACCTCTAGGCCTACTTCAATCAAACTGTACATACAAATTGGAGCCGTTGTTAAACACCCCCCCCCCCCCCCCACCCAGGCAAATGCCATAGCTGTGTTCTCATGACTGTTGTATGGAGGGTCAATCTATTGTAAAGCCCTGCCTGATTTAATACAACCGGCTAAGCACACGCACACACACACTAAAAATACTATGGTTATGACAGCAATGCTTCCGTGTAATCAATTACAGCCACAGTACTTATGGACAGACAGAGAGGACTCTTCTCATTTGATCACACACTGTTTTTAAACCAGTTTAAAAAGAGGGTTACAGAATCATACCCAAACATTTTAATATCACAAATGTGCTTTTGAAATGTATTTTAAAAGAACCAACATGCACCAACTCATCAGTCAGTTTCTGATTAAACCTATTAAAACTGTTGAAGATAACCATCATTAGAGCGATAAACCAAACGAAATGACATTCTTCATAATAAGCCAACTTCAACACCTTTTAACCTTGTACACCGATCCAAGGATAATTATAATGTTATTATATGACAATCTTATCAGACATTTCTATAGCGGCCATCTTAAATTATCACTCAGTATAATGTCGAGGGCTGAATAGCGTTGCCCATTCCTTTCATTCAAGCTGCCATACGTGATTACAACCCTCCACCGACCATAAAAGCTAGCTATGCTTTCATTTTATTGTGTTATCAATCACAGTAATTGTTACTAAGCCAGCCGCTCATAGTTCAGATTCTAAAACGGTGTGCTGCTGTCCACCATCAGCATAATACTCTGCTGTCCACCATCAGCATAATACTCTCATAGTTCAGATTCTAAAACGGTGTGCTGCTGTCCACCATCAGCATAATACTAAACGGTGTGCTGCTGTCCACCATCAGCATAATACTCTCATAGTTCAGATTCTAAAACAGTGTGCTGCTGTCCACCATCAGCATAATACTAAACGGTGTGCTGCTGTCCACCATCAGCATAATACTAAACGGTGTGCTGCTGTCCACCATCAGCATAATACTAAACGGTGTGCTGCTGTCCACCATCAGCAGAATACTCTAAACGGTGTGCTGCTGTCCACCATCAGCAGAATACTCTAAACGGTGTGCTGCTGTCCACCATCAGCAGAATACTCTAAACGGTGTGCTGCTGTTCACCATCAGCAGAATACTAAACGGTGTGCTGCTGTCCACCATCAGCAGAATACTCTAAACAGTGTGCTGCTGTCCACCATCAGCAGAATACTCTAAACGGTGTGCTGCTGTCCACCATCAGCAGAATACTCTAAACGGTGTGCTGCTGTCCACCATCAGCAGAATACTCTAAACGGTGTGCTGCTGTCCACCATCAGCAGAATACTCTCAACGTCATAGTTTGGCTTGGAAAACCACAACAAAGGCTGGGTGAAACAGAAATCAAGCTAATGCTGAAACCATTCTTTTCCCAGCTTTTTAATAACCGAGAAGCACACTATACACACACAATATATAATAATAATATATAATATATTATTTTTATTATGATTAATATTTTGTATATCAATGCATTGATAAATATCTTGGTGTAGTGTGAAAATAGTTTTTTTACTTACTAAAATCAGGCCTGATACTTTCATTTGAATTAAATTAAGCTGGTTGAAATGTGTTCTCTGGTTTCAGGACAGTTCTTTTTGAGTGGTGCAACCACTCCTACATCCAGGAATGTCCGTATGTATCATGTATCATGCATCATGTATCCGTCTTGAGCACGAGTGGTGTGCGCATGCGTGAAACCAGCAATGGCCAGCAATATCCGCGCGTGTGTACAATGCGCGTGCGTGCCTCACATCTTGTGGTAAATAAATAGCGTCAATGCTAGCGAGCTAAAATATAGCCATCCTTGCTCTAGAAAGCACCAATGTTTCCATCTAGACCACCGGATAATCAGCAAAGACCTCCGAACATCGCGCTAATTGACCAAACCATGGAGAGCTCCGTAGATTAGGAATTATTTAAGCTTTTAGTCTGCCTGTGTAATGGGAGGTGGACGGCAGCTCGCATGCGCGATCCGGTCTAGGTACGCTAAAGAAGGAAAGGCCGACCCCCGTGGACGGCAGCTCGCATGTGCGATCCGGTCTAGGAGGTATGCTAAAGAGGGAAAGGCCGACCCAAAATAATGAAAAAATTGTTCTCAGCGACGCGGATTGATATCCATAATAAAGCTCTGAGAGAGAGAGAGAGAGAAGGGGGGAGAGAGGATAGTTGCACCACTCGGTTCACACAGGTGTGATTTTTTTCTAACGCTGGATGCCAAAGGAAAACAAAAAACACTTTAACTAACTAATTAATCAATAATCTGTAATAACACGATTGAAACCATATACGGTCCAGTCAATTACGACACTTTAATAAGTGTTATTAAGTGCCAATAATAGCTGTGCCATATGCTAGATCAATCCATTACCAATCATAATCCCTGCCATTAAGCCCGGTCTCAGGTGGCCTCATTAGGATGTGTTACTAAACTTGTAGTTTGTATTCTGAAACCTTGTACCGTCTGTCTGCGAGTGCAGCTGAAATAGCAGCATCTGTCCCATGTGACTATTTGTTAAGCTCATGTCTATCAGGAGCAAAGCCAGCTCTTTAAGAGGCCTAGCAGAGCGTGGAAACATGCAGGCCCCTTAGCGCACACAAACGCAACGGGGTAAGGGTGGCTTATGCACTAGTTACACCGTACGTCCGATTCTGGGAAATTCAAAAATGGCTTTTGTGATTCATAAGACATCAATCCAGGGGTGATATAGGACCTGCACGTGCAACACAGGGGGGGCAACAATATGTATTTACCAAGGGTCTGATCCAAGATTACCTTTAGAGCCCCACCTGCACCCTTTGCTGTCACCCAGCTCCTCTTCACCTGTCACTTTCATCCATCCATCACTCTTCACTCATCCATCCTTCACTCATCCATCCTTAATGCTGTGTTCACACTGGCAGCTACAAAGCATCGTCAACATGCTCCATGATGTCAATCAAGCATGTGTCATGACGAGCGAGAAAAATATAAAGCCTGCGATTAAAAAAACAAACATGTGGAAGTCAACTGGCTGATGGTCATAATTTGTTGTCCCCACGGTAATTGTGTGGAGAGACAGTGAGTGGAACTGTTTAAAGGTTCAATGACACGCCCCGAAAATATCATTACTGTACGTCTGTACATCACGTGGTCCAACTCACGCGACGGGCACACTGAGCACTGGATACTAGGCTTAGTAGACTATAGCAGGTTGGGCTAGTCATTTGGATGGCAGATTACTTAGCATTCGTTCTGGCTACATATGCAAAAATATTAATTTCTATAGAATATCTTAGTTAAAATGCAATTGAGTTGCTGCGTTTGTTTTTAGGGTAACTATTGCATAATCACAATATCACACTCTAGTCCCACTCCCTCTGGTCTCCTCTGGCCCCCACACTTCTCCCGGTAATCTCCCCGGCTTGAGATGCCTTGTTCCCGGCCAGAATTCAGGCTCAGCCTCCCAGGACACCCATAGCGTAGCAGCGTTTCTCATAAATGTAATGAATAATCATAAACAAACTATTTAACATGAAACAATGTTGTTAAAACTAAGATATTTGAGGGCAAATATATATATTTATACGTGTAGTGATGCACAGGAGCGGGGATGGAACCAGAGTCTCCCACTCGCCAGACTGACACACAACCTGTCGTGCCAATAGGGCTGAGCCCGATTGGCAGGGCTGTTGTGGGCCGCGTCTTGGACGGGGGGCTACAATCACCCCTCCAGTCTTTCAGTCCCTGCGCACACAACGTCCCTCATGTCCATCACGCGAGGATCTTACGCTCCACGTCCTGCAAACTACGACAGATTGTAGTGATGCCCAGGGGGGGAATAAAAAAACTTCAGTGCACTGTGCCTACACATGTTGCGACCGCAAACCGCATGTGTAGGCACAATGCAAGGAATAAATGCATTCGCCATGTATCCGAAGGAAGTCTGATCCAATCATTTTTAGATTTCTCCAGTTTAATCCTGAGTTTAAGTTTTGTTGTGTTCAAGATCTGATTTTAGGCATGTTTAAGCCTCCAGGAAAATCCGTGTTGAGGTTCTTAATCCACTGTTTTTCATTAAAACGTTTTTGTCCTACTGTCCAGTTGGGATTGTGTTGAAGTCCAGCGCATTTTAGAGCTTCAATGCCGTGAGCCATGAAATGTTGCACAAACCTTGTGGTTGTCTTTTTTCCATTGTTAATATTGTATCTGTGTTGTCCCAGCCTTGTACCTATTGTTTTACCCGTTTCTCCGACATATTGTAAACCACATTTTTCACATGTGATTAAATGATTGATAGGGCTGTTGTGGGCCGGGTCTTGGATGGGGGGCTACATATGCACAGATTAACAAATTAAAATACATTATCTGTGTAAAGTCACTTCCTGGTTTAGTGGTGCGAGGCTTTGCGAACGAGGGGATACATAAAGGCAGGGAGATGTTTATCTCGGGGGTGGGAGGAGTCGTATCAATTAGGGATGCCAGAAAGTGACCATCAGCCAAATCGAATAATCGACCGCTCTGCCGATTAATAATCGATTAATTGAACCCCCCCCCCCCCCCCCAATATCAGATACAACTTTTAAAATGTGATATTATGAAATATGAACATGCCATGGTCATATAACCATTAGTGCATGCTTTGATCGTTACAGTTTTATAATCGGTTTTGATGAGTAGACCTTTGTGGAGATCTTCTCAGTTCTCATTGTATGCTAGTTACTGCCATTCAGGATGGAAAATGAAATCCATTTGGATTTGGGGAGAAGTAGTTTCATAAGGGGCTGGTATGAAGTACTTGATATAAACAGAAAACGTTCAGTTCACTAGTCTACACTCTACTCTACAACTGCCTTCATTTCATCTGATTGTCTGTCTGGCAGGCACTTAACAAGCGATCGTTAACTGTGTCTGTTAGAGAGAGGGGCAGAGAAGAGTGGCTTTGCTCAACTTGATTTATAATTATATTCTCCACTCTGATGAAGGTACATGTTCGATATATCATGCAGCCTTACTTATTAGCCTATATTTTGGCTATAAAAAAAAAAAAAAAAAAAGTCCAACGATTAATCGGATACAATAAATACAATATGCCCCAGACTGCTGCATGAGTTGACGTCATCACAACATGAACTTGATGTACAGTATCATAATGATAAAATCGGGCTGTGTCATGCCCCCTTTAAACACGGTTTTGTGTAGTTGCAGTTGAAGCCACCTCAACTTGGATAGTAGCATTGTAGATTTTGTAGCAGCTTTGGAGCGCTTCCTATCTTCATGTCGCCGTCTTCCTTTGTAAATGAAAGGTAGCTCGTAGCTTGAGAACATAGGGAGTCAGTCCACCAACACGCCTCAAGCCTGAAATGGCTAGTCCGGTGCGTCACAGGAGCAGGGGAAGGAAAAGTTGATAGTATAAATAATAATGACTGACGTTTCGATCTTGCGATCTTCCTCAGAGTCCTGAGTAGCTTATTGTAGCCGCCAGTCTTCATGCCATCCATCCATCCATTCTTCATGTCATACAATAATGTCAACTACAAGCTCATGTCATTGTCAGGCTGTTTTTAAACACAAGGACAGGGACTCAATTACAGCAGAGTGACTTCTGGGAGACAACCTCCACCCTGAGAAATGCCACGAGCAAGCACCACACGGCTGGACACACACCCATACGCACACACACACCCCCCCCATGCACGCACACACCCACACACACCTGTTGAGGGATGTCTGAACTGCTGGCAAAGGGTGTCAGAGGTCAAACTAATCTGCGGTCCAGAACAATAAGCAGCTTCCACAGACTGGTGTTGTTAACATCACTCGATTAGCAAGAGACACGCACGCATACTTCATTAATCCCAGACCAGAAAGCACACAAAAAAAGGAAATATGGCTGTAGATCAGCGATTCACAACCTCTAGGTCTTGAGGATATTGTGTGCCCCCTCAAATAATTGGCAAAACACAAAGATTGTATTGATAATGTCACATTAACTTTCAAGATTTTCAAGTGAGCCCTGGTCCAGTAAAAGTTGACAACCACTGCCTTACAATTATTCGAACTATTTCACAATCTGTCAATTATTGAATGTATAATTCAGTGAATCTGGGATTAATACATTTTGTATTTTGAAATAATATGACAAGTTAGTTTGGATTCAGATCCAAACAGACACCTAGTTGTCACAAACTACTTCATAATATCTGCTAGGCCAGAAGGGTGGGAGGCGGAGACTATGTTTTCAACCGTTTTCAGCTTCATCATTCAAACATAATATTAACAACTTTGTTGTTAGGCATGTTGCCGCCGCCTACAGCTGGAATTCCCTATCAATGCAGCTGGCTTCTCAGTGTGACTTGTGTAGTTTTGAGGAAGTGGAGTGTTAAGAGAATAATGGTGGTTTATCCGGAAACAATCCAGATTTCACCTATATAGTACAACAACAAAAATGTGCTCGTCATGTGCTTACTTGTCATGTGGTCAGAGTACAGCAGCAATTTGTTGTTACCGAGAGCCACACTCCTTTGCTCCCATTTTCGCATTTTGTCGATTGTACCAGCCAAGCTAGTTCCAGTAAAGTTCCCTTTTCTCCAAGGGCTGATTATATCATTAAATAAGAAGTGCTGTGGACACAGGGTGGCAGTTAGGCGTTAAGTGCCTTGCTCAGGGACAAACCGGGTTACCTTCCATCCACTCTACGGCTGCCCCAGGTGAAACAAATTCACTTGTGAACGTGAAGTGGATTAGATTGATTGGTGGACAAATAAAAAGTATATTTCCCTGGAGCCAGTGGAACACGCACTGCAGCAGCCTATTATAAGTACACACGTGTACATTACGGAGCGTTTCATGTATCTTCTTCTCTGCCCCCAACTGTTCTCTGGCGAACATACAAAGGAACCCAAAATAAAACACTGCAGGGTTGGGGGTGCATCAATCTGTGGCGGACCCTCAGCTGTGTAACCCTAAACCTTCACCTTCCTCTTAATGCCCATCATCCCCCCTTAATACCCACACATACCAGGACATAACAGGACCACAACAAATGGTTCCCCGACAAAGGGCAGAGTTCGACCAGTCGCTCACACCGCAGTGCAGCATGGCGTGCATGCGCGCGCGAGCCGCGCGCACACACACACACGTAATCACAAGAGACATGCAGAGATACAGATAAGATACTGACAAAGCACACACACGCACACACACACACACTGCCACCACCACCCACAGTGACATTCTGCACAAACAACGTGGCTATTGGCTAATGGAGGTAACTGGGGGCTTTCCCTTCTTAACTTGGCAAATCTGATCAGAAGAGCCGTGGCCAAGGGTCTGTCAACTCCTCCTAAGACCCCTCGCCTTAACCCGTCCTCGGGCTAGAAAAACGACTGTGGGCCCTGGCCTGACCTACTCTCCCACAGGGGCGGGGTGAGGAGTGAGGATAAGGTGTTAGGCCGCGGCTTAAAACAAGAGTGACAGAAAGACGAGACCTCGTCCAATCAATAGATACGCAGAACACACGCGCGCGCGCGCACAGACACACACACACACACACACACAGTGTGCCCACACAGGAGAGGGGGGACGACGACATCAAGGAAGGGGTGGGATGAGGGGGATTTACATTGCTGGTCGGTGTCCATGTTGCAATTATAAAAATAAAAAGCCTCCTAAATCACCATGTGAAAGTAGAGTGCAAATGTGATGATTAAAATGGGGGCAGGAGGTGCCAACGGCAATACCCACAAATACACTAGAATCCCGGCTATAAATGCCAGCTGGTAATTTTGGAACGCTGCGATCGCAAACTACCATGAACCACTTGGCCCCGGGCCGCTGAACGCAACTTCGGGCTCCAGTTTAACGCCTTTAAGTTTAACGTTTAAGTTTTGTATTTATTTCATCTCTATACAGTATGAGTTTTGCATTCCTTTATCCTCTTGTTTGGCTTAGTTTCTTCATATGCCTTCCGCCCCCCAAAAAAAAAAAAAAACATTAAGTGGCGTTTCAACAAGATGTCACAGGGTTCGGAATAGTAGCATGCGCTAAATCAGGCATTCACAACTCTGCAGTGGTGGCCAATACGTACAGTACAGTATGTTTGAAGATAGATTTTACGTAGATTAGATTTGCCATCATTATACTGAGGGGCAGGGGGTGATGTGACCCTAACAAACCCACAACCCACATGATGCCCAGACTGTTGCTAGTCTTTCATGTTGTTTTCAGTCAGAATAACCAATTACAGAGACACACGTTTGTTCTGCTAACCAAACCACACAAGAGATTATTGTTATTAAGACCTGATAGGCAGGCACGAGGCCATGCATTCAGGCTTCTGATATAATAGATCATTTTAGAAAACAGAAATTCATTGTTCTCAGGTCAATACAATTACAGACAGACGATAAAGACAGAGCAAATACTTAAACGCCACATATAAATGACACCAAGGTATTAAAACAGGACCTAAAGATAAAGTGCCAATCGGCACAGGTCTCCACCAGGATTCTTCCTCAGCCTAGTGGGAATATGCGTGCACAGTTTCATCGCAATCGGACGCTGCGTTGAGGAGTTGTGGCCATTTGCTACTCCTGAAAACTGTAGGAGCCAATCGTGGCCAATCAGGATGGAATATGAGAAATCAAACAAACCTGTCTTGATCACATGACTATGGAGATCATGTGTACCGATTTGCGTGAAATTTGGATAAAATCTGAAGGAGTAATAATAGAAAATGTGTTTTACATATGTCGGCCTCCTGGTGGCGCTATAAAGAGCAGATGTGAAAAATTCCAGGCAAAGGTTTTTCCTTGGCCTCTAGGGAGTTGGCATACAAAGTTATCCACAGATCTGTGCAGTTAGAGGTAAAAACACTTTTGGGCCAGTTATAGCGCCACCTTGAGGCTGAGTTGAAATTGTTCATGTGGCATTTCGTAGTGGGAATGTGGGTGCACAATTTCACGGAAATCACGCGATGTGTTCATGATTTGCAGCATTTTGTTTGAAACTGAGCACTCCTGTGAATTTTGGAAGCCAATCTTAACCAATCAGGATGGAGTCTGAGAAATCTGAAAGACCGGTTTGGTTGAATGGCTCTAGAGAGACTGTGTACCAATTTGCATGATGTTTGGACACAATCTGTAGGTGTACTGTGCAAAAACTTGTTTTGCACAAAGCGGCCTCCTGGTGGTGCTATAACAGGCCGTTCTGGAAAGTTTGGGGCAGAGGTTCATGGTTGGCATCCAGGGAGTGTGTGTGCAAAATTTGGCAAAATTTTGGGTTAACGGTGGCCGAGATTAGCTGCTCACGGACGGACGGACGGACACACGGACGGACGGACACACGGACGGACGGACACACGGACGGACGGACACACGGACGGACGGAGTGCAAAACATACTCTCCCCCATGCCTTCGGCTGGTGGAGACAACTAGTAACCTCAATGTTTGTTATACGTTTGGTTCTATGGTCTTCGTGCATGCAGTTTATGCCCTGGACGTCTTCATTCGTCGGCTAAAGGGGGAACGGGAGCGTTTTGCTCCATTAGTATATTAGTGCTGTCCAGATTAACCTGCAGTATAAATAGCCGTATCTGTCATCATAGCTACGCAGTAAACACCAGGAAACAGCCAGGCAGAGAGTCATGACAGCCTGCAGCATCAGCAGTCGGTTCGCCAACTTTTTCATGTGAAGGACCATCAAATTCATGTGTATTTGCCCGCGTAGCCATTTGAAATACTTTGCCAGGTAAACCAGATTTGTATAGAGGGCATGCGCATGCTTAAAGTGAATGGCACATCGAGTGGCAAATCGAGAGTTTAACATGGTATAATGTTGTTTAATACAATCGGATACGACTTTTCTGTTTGGATGCATGGGCTGTCAAGGCCAGGAAGTAGTTTTTTGCCACTCAGTCGCCATTCCTGCATAACTTCCGGGTTTGATGATGATGTCACGCGCATACCCTCTATTAAAATTAAAAATATTAAATCAAACTGATTAATGTATCATCATTGCGATGATACATGAACTCCTTTTGCTGGAGATCCCCAGGGAAACTCCTCAGGGAACCCTGGAGGTCCTCGGACCCCACATTGAGAACCACTGTGTCCCGATACACTGTTTGGATCACAGAACAATGTTTATGTAGCTTGGTTCCTATGGCGGTGTTAGACTCGGTTGAAACGTTTCAACTCGATGATGTTAAACAACAAAAATGGCTGCCCCCACTGTGGTAACTTGCGACCGTATCAATCTGGGTATTAAATCGACCTGTGATTCTTTAAAGAAACAACAGGTTTCCCACATATTTTATAGTGTTTTTTAGATGCTAGGAGCTTAGCAACCTATATTTTAAAACAAACATATTTCCTTAAATAAAATATAATAATTAAGAATAGTGAAAATAGCTGGTCTACAAGCTCGCAACACGTCTCGAAGTGACACATTGTCCCGGTCAAACGGCTTTTGGGTCTCGATCTGAAAAGTTTGGGAACCACTGTCCTAGAGTATCTTCAACTTTCTCTTTATCTCCAATCACTCTCCATTGTATTCAGTATTCAGAGTATTTATGATTGCCATAAAATAAGATCATAGATCATAACAGCATTATATATGTTGTTTGACATGTTGACAATCCTGATGCAAATCAGGGACTATAATTCGATCTCAGGTTTTCCGCAAAACAGAGAACAGAGACCCATTACAAACGCAGGTATAGAGTAACATGTGGAAACTTTGCATGGCCTCTGACACAGAAGCCGTGCATGCTACACTGATCCCGTTTAATCCCAGGCCTTCTTACACTTACGTCATTCAATGTAACACTTTAGGAGAGAAAAGAAAGCACTAATAGGTCTATAGAACACCCTAATCACAAAGCAAAAGACACGCTCCGGGTGTGGTAAACAACATGCATGCACACACAATAAAATTTGCAGTGTTAAATTGACTGTGAGAATCTGCAGTGTGAGAGACAGGGACTGGGGGGGGGGTGGTAAAGTGTAATGTAACTAACCCATTCACCCCTGGCTGTTGACAAGAATACAAGTAGTAAGCCTGGACCCGCTTATTTTGGGGGGGGGGGGGGGGGGCATTACACCTGTACCAATTCATCAAACACACGCCTTCTACTATGTACATCTGTCAACTGGACAAGGAGCATGACTTGAGGCACAAATAGCCCAAGCAAATATAACACGCACACATTCAGAACGCGCACACACACACACACAACACATACACGAAAAGTTGTTGTGCGAGTGAAGTTACTGCCCTGCCCTCTATTAGGAAGCACAATGTGTGTGTAAGGAGATCATAATAAAAGGCTCCCCTGGGGCGCCAGTCCAACGCCACTGTGCTGAGCGCGTGTATTGTTAGAGCTCATTAAACCATTCTGGGCGGGAACCCCTGTGTGTTTTAAGCATTCTGTTCTACTTTAGCTATTGAAAAATAGCAGATCTACAAGCTCATAGAGCGCCACCGAGTGGAAATGTGGCGCAAATCTTTGAATATATATTTCAGAGCGAAAGAATTTAACTAAAATATTGGCTTCCGTGGGGTCCCTAGAACTACATATTTTGATTCTGGGGGTCCTTGACGTGAAAAAGGTTGTGCACCACTGACATAGAAAAACATGGGTTTTTCAGAAAAATGTTAGGATTTAGAAGCCTTTTATTCTTTTATCGACCTCAGTCCAAAATGGGTTAAATGAACACATGAACACCACCGCTGGCATGGAGCGACGGAGTGTGTGTGTGTGTGTGGTGTTCAGTTACCCATACAATACCATCACATCCAAAAATAGCCGTTTTATGTCATGCAATCCACACTTGTACGTCTGTCTGTGTAGGCTCACTTTATATACGCCCGTGTTGAGAGACCTCATTACACGATCACACTTTACATAGCGTGTGTGTGGTATTATGTTAAAATGGTGCATTTATATAGCGCCTTTATCCAAGGCGCTTTACAGAGATTGTGCATTACATTCACCCATTCACACACACATTCATACACCGATGGCAGCGGAAACCATGCAAGGCACCAACTAGCACATCGGGAGCAATTAGGGGTTCAGTGTCTTGCTCAAGGACACTTCGACAGTAACTCTGGGGGAGCCCGGGTTCGAACTGGCAACCTTACGGTTACCATCCAGGCACTCTACCCCTGAGCCACCGCCACCGCCGTTAACGTTACATGGGCCGGTTTCACATAATTAAAATCAGGTTTCATATTTATGACAAAAGAAAGTCAGACACAGTGAGAGAGAAATGAAAAGAAAAAAGGAGAGAGACAGAAGGGGGTGTAGCTAGAGAGAGAGAGAGAGAGGTATGTAGAGACTAGAGAGAGAAATGAGGGATAAAGAAAGTGAGGAAAGAGGGAAGAGAAGTATTTGAGGGTGAACTGAGGGATGTGGAACTTGATCCAGCAGCTCCCTCTAGTGGAGGTGGAGTGGAAGTCATTTTAGGATTTGAGCATCAACCTGAGATTCACCCTAACCTAACGCCAACCGCACGCAGAAGCCACGGGTGATTTGTAACCGGCAACACATGTCGGGTGCGACGTGTTGTCGGCCTCATGACCGTAGGACTGGTGTGTCTAACCAACATATGCACCCCGATGTTCAACTAGGATGGTCGTGGGCGTCGTTAGGTCAAGTTTAAGTAACAGGTTTAGAGATAGGGTTATTCCCGATCTATCGATCATACAGGACGGACACACTCGTCCGAGTGCTCCAGCGACTGAGCTACAACATCATTTATCTTATTATGTTGTTGATGCATGCACGATTGCGCACGTGTGTGTGTGTGTGTGTGTGTGTGTGTGTGTGTGTCTCTACCTCTCTGCCCTTGTGTGTGACCAGTGCAGCCAGGGGTTTGGCGTAGAATCGACTGAAGCTGAATCCCAGGCAGCCGTACATGCTGTTAGCAGTGAGCTTCAGAGCCTTCTGACGGATGTCATACTAACACACACACAAAAACAAAAAGGTCACAATACGCAAGATGACTGTGTGTACACGCGCGTGTGCGTGAGACATCTATGGCAGAATTACTTAAATAAATAGATGGCATTCTTGATCCAAGACTACTTATGTAGTCATTTTTCGGCTTTAGGGTTAAAAACAAACGTGCGTGCATTTGTGCCTACCTGCATGTAGAGGTCGGGGTTGATGTCCTGCTGTTTCATCAGCTGTTTGACTTGCTTGCGTCTCTCCACCAGCTTTCGGATCTCTTTGGGCAGAACACCCATCTCCAGGTCAGTGTCCGGAACCTCCGGGATTTCCTCCGGCTCGTCCTCCTGTTTAAACAGGAGGTGTTGAGTGAAACCTCACTTTGAACGTTGCATTCAGCGTCCACTAATGCCCTTGCCGTGGACACACGGAACCCTCATAAGAAGTTAAGAACCCACCTCGTTCTTCTTGCGCGTGCCGGTGTGAGCCTCTCGCTGTACGGTGGTGAAGCAGATGTTGAACTCCTGGATGATGGACGGGTACAGGCTGTTGAAGTCCAGTAGCAGAATGAACTTGTCATAGAAACCTGTAGTGGGAGACGGAGAGACATGAGCAGCAAGCACAACACGCTGGAGACAGAGAGAGCGAGACACATCATCGTCATAATTTTTCGACCGTGGTCGAGATCATGGATTTCACAATGCCACGCCAGACTTTCCGGTCCTTCATTGCCACGATGCATGCGTATCCCTAGCGATGACATCAGACATCAGTTTTCTACCTCTGGTCTGCTTTGAGGCAGGACTCCAGAGAAGAAGGGAAGATATAACCTCATTGTCAGCTCTGTAGCAGTGGCCGGCAAACTGTGTTCTTGTGTCAAACTGTGACATTGAGCACAACAGTTCAAGTCACACAGAAAGAAATAGACAGAGAGGATGAGCTCAATATATGATATATATATTTCATAAAAAAAAATTGTAGGACACATTCACACAAAAATATCTGAAGAGGCAGAAAGTGTTTTCCAAAGAATTTTTGTCTGGAGACAGAGAAAAAAAAACTGTATTAAATGAAATGTGCAGCCTCTTTAAAAGCCAGAAGGAGACGTACCGACTTTGGGGTCCAGCACCAGACCACCAGCATACGCTGCCTTCTTCTTCCTCCTGCCTTTACCTGCATCGCCCTCCTCCTCTCCCTCCTCATGGGCCCACGTGAGGAACACAACCCACCACATGTTAATACAGTCCAAATTAATGAATGAATGGATCATTTATGCAGTGACTCTTAAGAAAATATCCGTCTGTGTTAATATATATACGAAAACGACTTTTTTATGCATCTTGAGTATCCTGCATGAGCAAGATTAACTCGCTTATTGGTTCTATGATTTCAGTTATGTGTTTGCGGTAAATAGCCCAAGCAATAGTGTGTGTGTGTGTGTGTGTGTGTGTGTCATTACCTCCTGTTGGGCCTTCTTGAAGGAGGGTTTGTCAGGAACAATGTAGTCCTTGTCGTGGAAGGCGTGAAGCAGCAGGAACTCATTCCTCTCCGCGCGACCACCCATCAGAGTACGAGACTACCGACAACACACAGGTAGCAGGATTGTAAGAGGGGGCACACGAGCACGTAATGAGACAATGAAGTGTGTTGGGAGAGGCAATTAAGCTAAAACTTTGGAGAATCTGGGCACTCAAATGAATGAGGAAACAGCCTTAATTATATTATTTATTATATTGATTGCCACCTGGTGGACAAAAGTGGTGGTGCTTGTTGTTTTAGTATGACGTGCATTCCAGTTTTGGGTTCCATTTTGGCGATTTAAGATCCAATGTGTTAATAATGTGTTATCCTTTAAGCCTAAATGTCTGACTGTACCTCGTGCCATTGACCTTCATCAGGGCGATGAAGACCTCTGTAGGTTGATAAATGTTGACGTACACTTTGTTATAATAAAGGCCGTTTTCTCCTTTGCACAATTGAGTGCCCAGATTCTCATGTTCTATCCCGTCTGATCCAGGAGCACCTTTGATACTTTTAACTACCAGTATATGTTTAACCTCTTTTGTGTTTCATTTTCTTTTGTCTTTAAGCTACAACTTAATTTGAGTTTGGGAACCACTGGAAACACTGCCATGGAGAGCATGATGTTGGTGTTGTGCGTGTGCGTTACGGCCGTTACCATGATATTGGTGATGTGCGTGAGCGTTACCATGATGTTGGTGTTGTGTGCGTTACCATGATGTTGGTGTTGTGTGCGTTACCATGATGTTGGTGCTGTGCGTGTGCGTTACCATGATATTGGTGATGTACGTGTGCGTTACCATGATGTTGGTGTTGTGCGTGTGCGTTACCATGACGTTGGTGCTGTGCGTGTGCGTTACCATGATATTGGTGATGTGCGTGTGCGTTACCATGACGTTGGTGATGTGCGTGTGCGTTACCATGACGTTGGTGATGTGCGTGTGCGTTACCATGACGTTGGTGATGTGCGTGTGCGTTACCATGACGTTGGTGTTGTGTGTGTGCGTTACCATGACGTTGGTGCTGTGCGTGTGCGTTACCATGACGTTGGTGTTGTGCGTGTGCGTTACCATGACATTGGTGATGTGCGTGTGCGTTACCATGACGTTGGTGTTGTGTGTGTGCGTTACCATGACGTTGGTGCTGTGCGTGTGCGTTACCATGACGTTGGTGCTGTGCGTGTGCGTTACCATGACGTTGGTGATGTGCGTGTGCGTTACCATGACGTTGGTGATGTGCGTGTGCGTTACCATGACGTTGGTGCTGTGCGTGTGCGTTACCATGACGTTGGTGATGTGCGTGTGCGTTACCATGACGTTGGTGCCGTGCGTGTGCGTTACCATGACGTTGGTGTTGTGCGTGTGCGTTACCATGACGTTGGTGTTGTGCGTGTGCGTTACCATGACGTTGGTGTTGTGCGTGTGCGTTACCATGACGTTGGTGTTGTGCGTGTGCGTTACCATGATATTGGTGTTGTGCGTGTGCGTTACCATGATGTTGGTGTTGTGCGTGTGCGTTACCATGATATTGGTGTTGTGTGTGTGCGTTACCATGACGTTGGTGTTGTGCGTGTGCGTTACCATGATGTTGGTGTTGTGCGTGTGCGTTACCATGATGTTGGTGTTGTGCGTGTGCGTTACCATGATATTGGTGTTGTGCGTTACCATGATATTGGTGATGTGCGTGTGCGTTACCATGACGTTGGTGTTGTGCGTGTGCGTTACCATGATATTGGTGATGTGCGTGTGCGTTACCATGACGTTGGTGTTGTGCGTGTGCGTTACCATGACGTTGGTGTTGTGCGTGTGCGTTACCATGACGTTGGTGTTGTGCGTGTGCGTTACCATGACGTTGGTGTTGTCCGTGTGCGTTACCATGACGTTGGTGTTGTGCGTGTGCGTTACCATGACGTTGGTGTTGTCCGTGTGCGTTACCATGACGTTGGTGTTGTGCGTGTGCGTTACCATGACGTTGGTGTTGTGCGTGTGCGTTACCATGACGTTGGTGTTGTGCGTGTGCGTTACCATGACGTTGGTGATGTGCGTGTGCGTTACCATGACGTTGGTGATGTGCGTGTGCGTTACCATGACGTTGGTGATGTGCGTGTGCGTTACCATGACGTTGGTGTTGTGCGTGTGCGTTACCATGACGTTGGTGCTGTCCGTGTGCGTTACCATGATGTTGGTGTTGTGCGTGTGCGTTACCATGACGTTGGTGTTGTCCGTGTGCGTTACCATGACGTTGGTGATGTGCGTGTGCGTTACCATGACGTTGGTGTTGTGCGTGTGCGTTACCATGACGTTGGTGATGTGCGTGTGCGTTACCATGACGTTGGTGTTGTGCGTGTGCGTTACCATGACGTTGGTGCTGTCCGTGTGCGTTACCATGATGTTGGTGTTGTGCGTGTGCGTTACCATGACGTTGGTGTTGTCCGTGTGCGTTACCATGACGTTGGTGATGTGCGTGTGCGTTACCATGACGTTGGTGTTGTGCGTTACCATGACGTTGGTGTTGTGCGTGTGCGTTACCATGACGTTGGTGTTGTGCGTGTGCGTTACCATGACGTTGGTGCTGTCCGTGTGCGTTACCATGACGTTGGTGTTGTGCGTGTGCGTTACCATGACGTTGGTGTTGTGCGTGTGCGTTACCATGACGTTGGTGATGTGCGTGTGCGTTACCATGACGTTGGTGATGTGCGTGTGCGTTACCATGACGTTGGTGATGTGCGTGTGCGTTACCATGACGTTGGTGTTGTGCGTTACCATGACGTTGGTGCTGTCCGTGTGCGTTACCATGATGTTGGTGTTGTGCGTGTGCGTTACCATGACGTTGGTGTTGTCCGTGTGCGTTACCATGACGTTGGTGATGTGCGTGTGCGTTACCATGACGTTGGTGTTGTCCGTGTGCGTTACCATGACGTTGGTGATGTGCGTTACCATGACGTTGGTGTTGTGCGTGTGCGTTACCATGACGTTGGTGTTGTGCGTGTGCGTTACCATGACGTTGGTGTTGTGCGTTACCATGACGTTGGTGATGTGCATGTGCGTTACCATGACGTTGGTGTTGTGCGTGTGCGTTACCATGACGTTGGTGATGTGCGTTACCATGACGTTGGTGATGTGCGTGTGCGTTACCATGACGTTGGTGTTGTGCGTGTGCGTTACCATGACGTTGGTGATGTGCGTGTGCGTTACCATGACGTTGGTGATGTGCGTGTGCGTTACCATGACGTTGGTGTTGTGCGTGTGCGTTACCATGACGTTGGTGCTGTCCGTGTGCGTTACCATGATGTTGGTGTTGTGCGTGTGCGTTACCATGACGTTGGTGTTGTCCGTGTGCGTTACCATGACGTTGGTGATGTGCGTGTGCGTTACCATGACGTTGGTGTTGTCCGTGTGCGTTACCATGACGTTGGTGATGTGCGTGTGCGTTACCATGACGTTGGTGTTGTGCGTGTGCGTTACCATGACGTTGGTGTTGTCCGTGTGCGTTACCATGACGTTGGTGATGTGCGTGTGCGTTACCATGACGTTGGTGATGTGCGTGTGCGTTACCATGACGTTGGTGATGTGCGTGTGCGTTACCATGACGTTGGTGTTGTGCGTGTGCGTTACCATGACGTTGGTGTTGTGCGTGTGCGTTACCATGACGTTGGTGTTGTGCGTTACCATGACGTTGGTGATGTGCGTGTGCGTTACCATGACGTTGGTGTTGTGCGTGTGCGTTACCATGACGTTGGTGATGTGCGTTACCATGACGTTGGTGATGTCCGTGTGCGTTACCATGACGTTGGTGTTGTGCGTGTGCGTTACCATGACGTTGGTGTTGTGCGTGTGCGTTACCATGACGTTGGTGTTGTGCGTGTGCGTTACCATGACGTTGGTGCTGTCCGTGTGCGTTACCATGATGTTGGTGTTGTGCGTGTGCGTTACCATGACGTTGGTGTTGTCCGTGTGCGTTACCATGACGTTGGTGATGTGCGTGTGCGTTACCATGACGTTGGTGTTGTGCGTTACCATGACGTTGGTGTTGTGCGTGTGCGTTACCATGACGTTGGTGTTGTGCGTGTGCGTTACCATGACGTTGGTGCTGTCCGTGTGCGTTACCATGACGTTGGTGTTGTGCGTGTGCGTTACCATGACGTTGGTGTTGTGCGTGTGCGTTACCATGACGTTGGTGATGTGCGTTACCATGACGTTGGTGATGTGCGTGTGCGTTACCATGACGTTGGTGTTGTGCATGTGCGTTACCATGACGTTGGTGATGTGCGTGTGCGTTACCATGACGTTGGTGATGTGCGTGTGCGTTACCATGACGTTGGTGTTGTGCGTGTGCGTTACCATGACGTTGGTGTTGTCCGTGTGCGTTACCATGATGTTGGTGTTGTGCGTGTGCGTTACCATGACGTTGGTGTTGTCCGTGTGCGTTACCATGACGTTGGTGATGTGCGTGTGCGTTACCATGACGTTGGTGTTGTCCGTGTGCGTTACCATGACGTTGGTGATGTGCGTTACCATGACGTTGGTGTTGTGCGTGTGCGTTACCATGACGTTGGTGTTGTGCGTGTGCGTTACCATGACGTTGGTGTTGTGCGTTACCATGACGTTGGTGATGTGCGTGTGCGTTACCATGACGTTGGTGTTGTGCGTGTGCGTTACCATGACGTTGGTGATGTGCGTTACCATGACGTTGGTGATGTGCGTGTGCGTTACCATGACGTTGGTGTTGTGCGTGTGCGTTACCATGACGTTGGTGATGTGCGTGTGCGTTACCATGACGTTGGTGATGTGCGTGTGCGTTACCATGACGTTGGTGATGTGCGTGTGCGTTACCATGACGTTGGTGTTGTCCGTGTGCGTTACCATGATATTGGTGATGTGCGTGTGCGTTACCATGACGTTGGTGTTGTCCGTGTGCGTTACCATGATATTGGTGTTGTGCGTGTGCGTTACCATGACGTTGGTGATGTGCGTGTGCGTTACCATGACGTTGGTGATGTGCGTGTGCGTTACCATGACGTTGGTGTTGTCCGTGTGCGTTACCATGATATTGGTGATGTGCGTGTGCGTTACCATGACGTTGGTGTTGTCCGTGTGCGTTACCATGATATTGGTGATGTGAGTGTGCGTTACCATGACGTTGGTGTTGTGCGTGTGCGTTACCATGACGTTGGTGATGTGCGTGTGCGTTACCATGACGTTGGTGATGTGCGTGTGCCTTACCATGACGTTGGTGTTGTGTGTGTGCGTTACCATGACGTTGGTGATGTGCGTGTGCGTTACCATGACGTTGGTGATGTGCGTGTGCGTTACCATGACGTTGGTGATGTGCGTGTGCGTTACCATGACGTTGGTGATGTGCGTGTGCGTTACCATGACGTTGGTGCTGTGCGTGTGCGTTACCATGACGTTGGTGTTGTGTGTGTGCGTTACCATGACGTTGGTGATGTGCGTGTGCGTTACCATGACGTTGGTGTTGTGCGTGTGCGTTACCATGACGTTGGTGTTGTGCGTGTGCGTTACCATGACGTTGGTGTTGTGCGTGTGCGTTACCATGACGTTGGTGTTGTGCGTGTGCGTTACCATGACGTTGGTGCTGTGCGTGTGCGTTACCATGACGTTGGTGTTGTGTGTGTGCGTTACCATGACGTTGGTGATGTGCGTGTGCGTTACCATGACGTTGGTGTTGTGCGTGTGCGTTACCATGACGTTGGTGTTGTGCGTGTGCGTTACCATGACGTTGGTGTTGTGCGTGTGCGTTACCATGACGTTGGTGTTGTGCGTGTGCGTTACCATGACGTTGGTGATGTGCGTGTGCGTTACCATGACGTTGGTGATGTGCGTGTGCGTTACCATGACGTTGGTGATGTGCGTGTGCGTTACCATGATATTGGTGATGTGCGTGTGCGTTACCATGACGTTGGTGTTGTCCGTGTGCGTTACCATGATATTGGTGTTGTGCGTGTGCGTTACCATGACGTTGGTGATGTGCGTGTGCGTTACCATGACGTTGGTGATGTGCGTGTGCGTTACCATGACGTTGGTGTTGTCCGTGTGCGTTACCATGACGTTGGTGATGTGCGTGTGCGTTACCATGACGTTGGTGTTGTCCGTGTGCGTTACCATGATATTGGTGTTGTGCGTGTGCGTTACCATGACGTTGGTGTTGTGCGTGTGCGTTACCATGACGTTGGTGTTGTGCGTGTGCGTTACCATGACGTTGGTGTTGTGCGTGTGCGTTACCATGACGTTGGTGTTGTGCGTGTGCGTTACCGTGACGTTGGTGATGCGCGTGTGCGTTACCATGACGTTGGTGTTGTGCGTGTGCGTTACCATGACGTTGGTGATGTGCGTGTGCGTTACCATGACGTTGGTGTTGTGCGTGTGCGTTACCATGACGTTGGTGTTGTGCGTGTGCGTTACCATGACGTTGGTGATGTGCGTGTGCGTTACCATGACGTTGGTGTTGTCCGTGTGCGTTACCATGATATTGGTGCTGTCCGTGTGCGTTACCATGACGTTGGTGATGTGCGTGTGCGTTACCATGACGTTGGTGATGTGCGTGTGCGTTACCATGATATTGGTGCTGTCCGTGTGCGTTACCATGACGTTGGTGTTGTGCGTGTGCGTTACCATGATATTGGTGCTGTGCGTTACCATGACGTTGGTGTTGTGCGTGTGCGTTACCATGACGTTGGTGTTGTGCGTGTGCGTTACCATGACGTTGGTGTTGTGCGTTACCATGACGTTGGTGTTGTGCGTTACCATGATATTGGTGTTGTGCGTGTGCGTTACCATGACGTTGGTGTTGTCCGTGTGCGTTACCATGATATTTGTGCTGTGCGTGTGCGTTACCATGACGTTGGTGTTGTCCGTGTGCGTTACCATGATATTGGTGCTGTCCGTGTGCGTTACCATGACGTTGGTGATGTGCGTGTGCGTTACCATGACGTTGGTTTTGTGTGTGTGCGTTACCATGATATTGGTGCTGTCCGTGTGCGTTACCATGACGTTGGTGTTGTGTGTGTGCGTTACCATGATATTGGTGCTGTCCGTGTGCGTTACCATGACGTTGGTGATGTGCGTGTGCGTTACCATGATATTGGTGCTGTCCGTGTGCGTTACCATGACGTTGGTGTTGTGCGTGTGCGTTACCATGACGTTGGTGATGTGCGTGTGCGTTACCATGACGTTGGTGAAGTGCGTGTGCGTTACCATGACGTTGGTGATGTGTGTGTGCGTTACCATGACGTTGGTGATGTGTGTGTGCGTTACCATGACGTTGGTGCTGTGCGTGTGCGTTACCATGACGTTGGTGATGTGTGTGTGCGTTACCATGACGTTGGTGATGTGTGTGTGCGTTACCATGACGTTGGTGTTGTGCGTGTGCGTTACCATGACGTTGGTGAAGTGCGTGTGCGTTACCATGACGTTGGTGATGTGTGTGTGCGTTACCATGACGTTGGTGATGTGCGTGTGCGCTACCATGACGTTGGTGCTGTGCGTGTGCGTTACCATGACGTTGGTGAAGTGCGTGTGCGTTACCATGACGTTGGTGATGTGTGTGTGCGTTACCATGACGTTGGTGATGTGCGTGTGCGTTACCATGACGTTGGTGATGTGCGTGTGCGTTACCATGACGTTGGTGATGTGCGTGTGCGTTACCTAAGGCTGCAACAACGAATCGATTAAATCGATAAAAATCGATAATTAAATTCGTTGCCAACGAATTATCTTATCGATTATTATCGCGGGTGTTTTCCAACATTAAAATGTAACGTAAAGCTGCTTTCTTTTTACCGTTCCGTAACGGCACTAGGCTGAACGAACAATATGCAACGGGTCGGTATAAACACAACACAGGGCGCGTTCGGAAATAGCGCACTGAGCGCACTGTGCAATGCAAACTAATAGGCGAGTGCGCTCCCGGTGTGCATTTCCAAACGCACCCACAATATTGTCTTGAACGTGACCAGAGCGCCCGGTCCGCATCTACCCCGCTCTCTCCCAACTTCAGTCTCCCCCACACACACACACAGAGAGGGAGAGCGTCAGCTCTGTGGCTGCGATGATCTGCTTGCAAAATGCCCCAAACAGGTCCCAAAACATGGCATTTGTGAGCACGGCCACTGTCCATATTTGTTTGTCTTATGACAAAAAATGCTCCACAATGTCTGAATCTGTGAGCTTGCAGGTTGTCTACGACGAGCACTATAGCAGTGTAGCTTGCTAACGATCGTTAGCTCCTCATTTGTTCCACCTGTGTAATCACAGCAGCGCATTGAAGTGGGCACAGGGCAAAAATCTCCGTGAAGTGAACGTTTTTGCTTAACAATGATTTATTCAGTGCTGTTTAACTTTAGCAATATGTGATACTAGAGCCTAGACCCTAGAGAACATGCCAATATGGCTGCTATAAGAACGGTTTCCCCTATCAGCTAGCATGCTACTTGTGTGCACTGTGTGTGTGTGTGTGTGTGTGTGTGTGTGTGTGTGTGTGTGTGTGTGTGTGTGTGACTGTGTGCGTGCGTGCGTGTCCACACAGACTGTGTAGGACAGTGGTTCTCATAGTGGGAGTTCCAGCTACATTATAGATAGTTAGGAAGTAAACCAAGTGGACCCTAAAGGGTCTGTAACAGAGAGTGCAAAAATGGAACCAAATGGACTCACAATTGATTTTACCATAGAAATTAAAAAATAAAAATTGGGGTCCCATAGATAGAAATGGAAAGAGACAGTCAGCTATACACGGTCAACATTACAGATTACAGTATCATTACAAGTAGGAATGGCAATGAAATCAAATTGGATAAAAAAAGGGGGTAAAATATTAATTTTGAATGAGTATTCATTTTTATTGTCTTTATTGTTAGTTACAACACGCCTAAAATAATTTGAAGCTAATTTTTTTAAGTAATTGCAAAAAGGTGCCATAATCCGATTCATCGATTCATCGTTTAAATAATCGGCCGATGAATCGATTATGAAATTAATCGTTAGTTGCAGCCCTAGCGTTACCATGACGTTGGTTTTGTGCGTGTACGTTACCATGACGTTGCCGGCGATGTTGGTGATCTGCAGGGCCAGCGGCAGCACGTTGAGCTCACACATCATCTGGAGGATGAGCTTGGCGTCTGTCCATGTCAGCTCCAACAGGTACAGCAGATGAGGAGAGTCACTGATGCACACATGTATACATGTATTACATAGGCTATACTGTATATTGCCGCTATCGGGCAGAAAACATATATCTCCATATTTCATTGTTTTAGTTCTATTTTTCCCCTTTCATAAGTTAACCCATTAAAGCAGTGGTTCCCAAAGTGGGGTCCTTATTGGTCTGTAACTCGTACAGTCTCAGAGTTAAAATTAGCATTGATTTTACAATATAAATTGGGGTCCCAGAGATAGAAATGCCATTAAATGGGGGTCCATAGCCTAATGAATGTCAAACTGGGGGTCCTTGAAATTAAATGGGTTGAGAATCACTGCTAGAGCTGTAAAACTCTTCTTTTATGGGGGTCCCTGGCATATCAGTTCAAATGGGGTTCCGTTGCCCAATTAGTGTAAATTTGGGGGTCCTTGACATGAAAAGGTTTGGGAACCACTGCATTAATAGACCTAAGACTGATTCTACAAATGCCAATTAGTCAGTCAGTAGTTTTTCATGTCAAGAAAGAACCCCCAAAATGTTTTTTTTGGGCCAGGTATTATACCTGTAACAAAATGGCTGCCGCATGAAGACACACACACACACACACACACCTGTAGAGATTCCTAATGTCTTCCTGTGCGATGGTGGCTCTCTCCATCTTCAATATCTGGGCCGTCAGCTCGGTCAGGTTGTAACTTTTACAGCGAATCAGCTCCTTGGCTGAGATCTCCACGTCGCACACTAGACGGCCACAGGTGGCGTTCTTCTCTGCGAAGGAACCGCGACCCTGCAAGAACACAGCACATCCAGTCACACGGATGTGATACATTTGCACAGGCTGCCTGTAAACACTGTAGGGGTGCAACTATCCATCAATGTCTTAGCGATTATTCTATTGATTATTTTTCAATCAATCGAGAAGCACTTTTTATATAAACAATTGACACAATTTTTTCTATATTGTGTTTTATCACTCAATTGATTAGCCTGATAAAATAGCTGATCTACAAGCACAATGGGGCACACATTTTATTTTTTAGTAAGTTATTTTAGTTTTATTAAAGTTTATTGTCAATCATTTTTCATAATCAATTAAATTGATAAGTTGGATTATCAGTTTCACCCAATAACACTGCTACTGACACAATCGGTTGGTTTTCATTCTTTGCTTCGTTGCTCTTCTTTCTCACCCCTAGTTTGGGCATGTTGGCCCTTCGCAGGCGTCCGATCTTGGACCAGTGAGGGACCTTACACACGTTGATCCGCTGAAGCAGGACTTCCAGGTCGAAGCCAAAGATATCGTGACCCTGACGGAAGTGAAGTTGGACAGATCAGCGTGTTGCCTAAAATCTTACACAATAATTTTACCTTCCGATGATGCCATTTTCTTATGCACATGACAATTCATTTAAGATAATTGATACATCTGTCCATAATGTTTTTTGATTAGTCAATTCCATCTATGCGATTTAACCCATTCTGGGCGGGAACCCCTTTTGGTGTTAGCATTATGTTATGCTTTAGCTATTTTTCAATAGCAGATCTACAAGCTCATAGCTTGTAGGTCTGCTATTTTCATAGCTTTTTCAGAAAACTGCCATGATGTAGAAGACATTTTTAGAATCTGATCTCAGGTCAAAATGGGTTAATAATAAGACAGTAAAATAAGGTAAAATAAGGAATAGCTCAATCATAAGCCCAAGTCATCTCAAAATTACTCAATATGCTGCTCACACAGCAGTGGAAAACCATGACATTTCAATATATAATATAGAACAAAGAAAAGTTCGATATCAAGGTTATCTGATAAAAATATATATTACATTTTTCACAATACCATATTATCATCACAATATGTAAATTGGTCAAAGATATATTGGAGTTTGTCCATATCAACCAGCCCTAGTTAGTAAGACGTTTCCTACTCACCACCAAGACATCAGGGTCGATTTTATGCATCTTGGCCAGGAAGAAGCCAAGCAGTGTCCTCTCTGTAGCTGCTATCTCCACCTTCCCATTCTGACACACACACACAGTTAACAGAGGATGAAATTATTTTAAAATGGGTAATGTGTAATAATGGGTAATATTAGTCACTAAATAATCGTTGTCTTACTTTTCAAAAGATCAACAGAATCAGTTATGCAAAATATTAAAACCCCATCCATTAAAAAAGGTCTTTAGTGTTTACAATCCTAATGAAATAGTTGTAGCCAACAGTTTGTGACATTTAGCTGACATTAGCAGCAACAATATTATGTGAACAAAGTTGCGATGCAACAAGTTAAAAGCTTGCATATCATCCGTTTGACGCAAAAGACAAAAAGTAGTTGAACCACGAAAACGAGAAGGAAAACAATGTGTCCATTCTGTCCAACATGGTCCAGATGATCACTCTGTCTCTGACAGACTCACCTTCTTCCTCACAACATCTTTGAAGTCGTAGGGGAAGATGCAGTCGCTGGGCTTACTGACCACTGAAACACAACAATTCACCATTCACAAGTGAGATAATACAAATACACTGGCCAGCATCAAATTATTGCTTTTTTATTATAGTTTTATTTTTAACACAACTTTCAACAGGATTTAATGGAAATGAGGTACTGCATACACTGCGGCATTGCATCATCAAGGACGTTTTGAGAAAATAAGACCAAATCAAGAAGACAACGATGGACATGTGGATAATTTCCTTGCTGTAGGGCAGAGATCTTTCAACACCATAGTTTTTTTTAGGTAAATTAATGCCAGATTAATTTACATCTTTGTTCCATTCTATAAGTATTAACAAGAGCTTTGTGACTAAATAATAACTACATCAGATCCATTGGAACACAGGGACTGTTTTAAACAAGGTTTCTGCCAGTGATGGTACTGCGATCACTCACCACAGAAGTGGGTCTGGTATGGCGGTCGTGGGGGGGCTTTGTCCAGGTGGAACTCATGGTGCACTAGTGCAGCCAGTGACACGATCTGCATACACAGGAAAAGCTACGATCAGACACATTCTTGCATCAAATGATGCCCCTCGGACTAAACCTCAACTTGAAAAAAAAAAAAGAAATATGGATATGATCTCAGGCTCAATATAATTGTACTAACACGATACATTTATATCCAGCCTTACATACACAGGACATAAACAGCATCTATAGTGCAAGAAAAGACAAAAAACAGGAAAAGAAAAGTGCAAGTGAATTGACAAAAAGTGCAATTCAGTTCAAGGTCAGCTGTTCAGCAGCCTGACTGCCTGGGGGTAGAAACTGTTACTGAGACGGGTGGTACGAGATTTGATGCTCTGGTAGCACTTTTTGGAAGGGAGTAGTTTGAACAGGGTATTGCGGGGTGGCTGGTGTCTTCCATGATGTTATGGGCTTTTTTCATACAGCGAGTGGTGTAGATGTTATGGAGACTGGGTAGTTCTGTCTGTGCTGCCGATGATTTTAGCTTCTGTTTTAACGGTCCTCTGCAACCTATTGCAGTCCTGAGCGGTCGTGTTACCGTACCACACTGTGATACAGCCAGTTAAGACACTTTCAATTATACTGCGATAAAAATTCACTAGTCCTTTTGTACTTCAGCCTCAGAAAGTACAGTCGCTGCTGCGCCTTCTTGAGGATGTACTCGTTGTTGAGTGACCATGTGAATGTGTCTGTGATGGAATTTAAAGTTATCAACTATGTCGACAGATGACCCTTTGATGGAAATGGGGGTGTGGATACCTTTGGACTTCCTAAAGTCTACAATGATTTCTTTGTTCTTATTGGTGTTAAGTGAGAGGTTGTTGTTATCGCACCATAGAGTTAGATCCTCTATCTCCCTCCTATAGTCCCTCTCATCACCGTCGGTTATTAGTCCGATCACTGTGGTAAAGTGTGGTATCATCCGCAAATTTAATTATGATGTTATATGAGAATAACATCATATCTGGCGACACAATCAAACAAGCTGTACAACAGAGGACTGAGGCAGCAGCCTTGGGGCGCACCGGTTCTGGTGAGAACTGTGGATGAGCATCTCTCTCCTATGCGTACACAATGGGGCCTGCCTGTCAGAAAATCAAATAGCCAGTTACAGATGGAGCTGCCCACACCAAGGCCACTGAGTTTCAACACTAATTTAGATGGTACAATAGTGTTAACTATAGTCTATGAACAGTAGTCTGTAGTAGAGCTTTTCTTTTCTAGATGTACCAGGGCAGTGTGTAAAGCAAGAGAGATTGCGTCATCCACAGATCTATTTGAACAGTAAGCAAACTGTAAAGGATCAATACTAGCAGGAATGATGCTCTTGATATAAGAGATAACCATTTTTTCCAGGCATTTCATGAGAACATAAGTCAAGGCAACAGGTCGATAATCGTTGAGACAGGTAACAGGTTTTTTCTTGGCAATGGGTACAATTATTGTTTTTTTAAAACACAATGGCACCACACACAATGACAGGGACAGGTTAAATATGTCTGTATAGAGTATAGACCCATGACAGCTGGTTATAGCATGTCTTAAGGACACGAGAGGCTATCCCATCTGGCCCTGCAGCTTTATGAGCATTGACTCATACGTTTTCTAACCACACTAAGTCTAGCGTCCCTGGGGATGTCATAACATCATAACGTCATGTACATTTAACTAGATTTGGTGTAGAGGGGAATAATCTACCCGTCAGTTAAGTATACTAGAACTTACGCGACGCCATACTGTACTGTAGCACACTGTGCCGTACTGTACTGTAGCACAGGGGCTTTCACATGAAGTGCCATGTTTTACTTTTCGTGATAGTCAGTGTGCCATATACATTCTGGTGGAATGCAGATTTTTTTTTGTGCATGGAGAGATGTGTGCCAACAGAGTGGTTTGGTAGGAGGAGCACGGATAAACGGCGTGCTTGTGCTTGTGTACCCCATGTCCATTAGGGTAGGAGGATACGTTTTAAGTGGTTAAGCGCAGTCAGAATAATCAGATCATGTAATATTGTAGAATGTATTGTATATGTTGTATCATGGCACAAAGTGTGTTATACAGTATGTCAAGTGTGTGCATGTGCTTCCCAGCAGTGTGTGTGACCTCATTCTGGTGCGTCTTGGGGTTCTGGACCGTCTTGAGGCTGATGGACATGACCGTGATGGGTGGAGGCGGTAGGTCTTTGACCACCGTCACCAGGTCACTCCTCTGGGCCAGAGCCTCCACCTTACACCAGCTGACCGACTGGTTGGTGAGCTCTGCAGGGGACACAGAGGACAGGCCCGGTCAGCGAAGAGTGACAGGAACCAAGATAATTGTTTTCATATCATCAATGCCGTTTTGACAAAATACTATGTTTAATCCATGTCTGTTTACTTTGGACCAGTGTCAAGATGGCCCGGTAGGCTACATTTTGTTGCTGTCGGGAGGAAACCACCGAACTCCATATTTGAGTTTTTCTTTTTTTTTCATAAATCAGTGCTATTGAACAATGACACTGATGTGTTTGTGTGATGTTTCGAAAATATTGAAAAGTAGTAAAAATGCTTCTGAGAAAACCCATTGGACCCTCAAACTGTCTGCTAAAGCAACTAACCCCACCACCTCTCCCCCTCTCATGGAAGTAATTGACAATATATAAAGTCACAACACCAACTTTGATGAGGCAGCATTGCTTTGTTTTCAAAATAAGTTTTTCTTAATTTTCTGAAATTTAAAACGTGCGTTTTTAATTTCCTGAAAAACGAACATTTTGGAGTTAGGTGGTTTCTTCCCTACAGCAGAGATATGGTTCTTACGTGGCGTCTTGATGTGGAGCCAGCAGGGTCCTTTGATCTTCCTGCTCAGAAGAAGATGCTCCAGACTGCATGTGTTGGTCCCAAACACGCGGGAAAAGGTCGCCCCCTTAAGGTCGGAGGGCAGCACCGGGAACTCTGCCTGCAATGAACGAACGAACGCATTCCGCAATGATTATACATGGCCCATTCTGCACCGTGCATCTACATGGACAGGTTGAAGTTGTACTCACCGAATATCTGACTTCCAAGTACTCGCTTTGAGTGGGCACATCAGGGATTTCAAAGGCATAGTTCTTTTCCACTTTCTATAGACAGAGACCGCAGTGAACAATCACCAACATGTAACAAGTCTGCTACTACAATGTAATAAAATGACACAGATTGGATGAAATCCAAACAAAATGAGTGAAGACCTTAGACTTAAACTTCATGATCTTGAACTTCTCAGAGAGCTCATTGAATTCCTGATAGACATCCATCATTCCCACGGGCGTGTCGGAGACTTCTCCCGTCTTGGGGTTCACTTTCTGCAAGACAGGGAAAAAGGAAGGGCGAGATTGCAATGCAATGTTTGGCTCACAGTTTTAACTTTTGAAACCATGACAGTCAGTAGTTAAATTGCTAATCCCCCCCCCCCACGAGATTTCCCACACAAGCTGCAGTAGATAAGACATTAGATGGTTTTTAATAATGGGAGGTTGCCATTTCCATCATAATAGCCCCGTGGCTTTTATTCACCATAGCTAAAGTCGCGGATGAATGACTTTCAGACTTAAAGTGGCAACCATGTGACAGGAAACAGTTACTCACATATTCTCGAGGCAGAAAGTACATGGTTCTCTCGATGTTCCTGACAGTCACACAGCAGCTGACGTGCGCTTTGGCCAACTCGATCCACACCTTCCCGAATAGGTAGACCACACCTACGTAGGCCACGGAGATGACAGGGTTAACGTTTCTGTACCTGCCTTCCTAAACCTGCTTCAGAAATGTTGGGACTTATTTTTACCATTATAAAAACCATCATGGGGAAGTGCAGTCTCAGCTCCCTTTACTGTTGGTACACTATACTAAACAAGGCATGAGCGTCCCTTACCTGGTTGGCTGTACTGGTCCTCAAAGGCATCCAACCAATAGAAACGGAACACCTGCTCTCCGTCCGGTCCCTCCACCAATGGGAGTTGGCTGGAGTCTACTTGCACATCTGCAGGAGCCATGCCGATTCCTTCCTCCTCATCTTGTCCCCATGCACCTCCTATCCTGCTGGACCTGAGGAGGCATGCAACCAGGAAGATCTTAAACCCACCCAGGTTCGTTCATTTATTCATCATTATATTTATATACAGATTTTAGTGTATGGTCATTGGTCAGTTTTGTCCTACACAAACATTAAATTCCCATCGACAATGAATTATGGAACATTTTACATCATAGTATCTGAGCAACTAGACATGGTTAGACTAGCTAACAACTAGACATGGTTAGACTAGCTAACAACTAGACATGGTTAGCTAGACATTAGGGCTGCACGATTAATGCATTTTATTTAGAAATCGGGATTTCTTTTATTTGGACGATGTCAAAAAAAGAAAATCGAAAATTGTTTTTCACTTTAACTAGGGCTGTGGTGCGTGCACCCCTTGTGGTGCGCGACATGAAAAGGTTAATGGTGGTGCTATGGTTTTATTTTTATTTAAAAAATATTAACATATTATGCCAATAATGGTAAGTATATGCAGAATATAGCCTATGCTGCATATATAAGCCATATTATTCAGGTTCATATATGTGCATAAATAGGAAATGTATGTGTCTGTCTATAGAGCGCCGCAGTCCCTCCCCCTTTCAGAAAAACGAGTGGCCCAGGAAATGAAAACCCAATGCATTCTCTGATTCTCCCATCGGCACTTCTTATTTAATTCATTTAAAAACGGTTAAACGGCGGACAAAGCCAACTCGGATCGTGACAAATCATGACAATGAACACAATGTTTTGGGCCGATCAAATAATTTATAAGACGAAAAACAAAACAAATAGTGTTGTCTCCTGACTTTCTTTTCTTCTTTCTAATGATTTGATCGGCCCAAAACATTGTGTTCATTGTCATGATTTGTCACGATCCGTGTTGGCTTTGTCCGCGGCGTAACCGTCTTTAAATAAATTAAATAAGAAGTGCCGATGGGAGAATGCATTGGGTTTTCATTTCCTGGGCCACTCGTTTTTCTGAAAGGGGGAGGGACTGCGGCCGGTGCGGCGCTCTATATAGCTTATGCAATTTATATTTCCATGTGGGGGGGTGCATCAGCTAGGTCAGGAGATAACAGGGGGTGCATGGCCAAAAAGGTTTGGGAACCGCTGAACTAGGGTATTTACGCTGATTAAAGCACTGCACAAAGCCAAAAGTCCTGCTAAAAGCATAATAAACCCGAGTCCAACACCAAATTAATGTAATCTGTCTCTGCCATGGTGCACGCAGCCATGTGTGCTCAGTCACTCATCCACGTAGCCCTGTCCAGTGTGTGTAGCGAGTCTTGCTAACGCAGACACAGAACATGTCCCAAACACTGAGGTAAACTTGTTGTTGGATTAAACGTAACGTGCCACCGAAAAAAGCTCATAGCCTATCATAGTACGGCAGTCGAGGTGGATGGGTGGGAAATTTGGTATATACTTTTTTATTGGCCTAAAATATTGTCTATATGCATACATTCGTGAATCCACTTGCTGTCGGTATTGGGCAATTTTTTATAGGGGTTTCTTGTAACCCTACCATTAACATCCTATGGCAGGCAAAAATGTCAAGAATGTCTAACTTTCCTTTTGCTTTAAGTGCCAAACTAGGGGGTTTTCATGATTCTGAATTAATTCCATTGCCCAAAATGTGCTGATCTCATCACATTTGTCATGACGACTATGGCTGTTTTTAGCCCAAGGAGTGTTGCTAATGCTTGGAATGGATTCAAAATCATGTCAAACCCCTAGTTTGACCCACATTTCCCACCCGTCCACCTCGACTGCCGGACTAGTAAGACAAACTAGAAAGATTAAAGCAGTGTTTCTCAAAGTGGGGTCCAGGGACCCCCAGGGTTCCTTCATGTCATGTGGTCCAAATGGACCCTTAAAGGGTTAGTTCAGATTTTTTGAACTTAAGTTGTATGAAATACTTGCCATTAATATAGTGGTTGCAACTGTATTAATTGATTTCCCGAGTCCCGTGGTGGGAGTTCTGCTCTGGTTTTGGTGAAATATCAAGTAGTTCCGGTCATTTTGTGGGGGGTGCTGGGGGCCACGCAGTAAAAATAAATGAATCGACAAAACTAACGTCATTTGTATTGTTGACCTATTTCTAAAATATTAGTGCAACTTTCGTTCTTTTTTTACCACTCTATCACACAGAAGTATGTTTTTTGTGTCCATATCACTACGCCCAAAAAATTGTTCCATGTGATAGAGGGGTCAAAGTTCAACGAAAGTCATGCTAATATTTAAAAAAAAGGTCACCAATACAAATTACGTTCGTTTTGTGGATAAATTTACTTTTACTGCGTGGCCCCAGTGCCCCCCCACAAAATGACCGGAACTACTTAATATTCACTAAAACCAGAGCAGAACTCCCACCACAGGACTCTGGCAATCAATTAATACAGTTGCAACCACTATATTAATGGCAAGTATTTCATACAACTTAAGTTCAAAAAATCTGAACTATCCCTTTAAAGCTTATAGGCACTAGGCAGCCCAGGCGGTGGCGTAACCGTCTGGGAACCCGACTGGTAATCCAGTCGCAGTGTGCCACGGGTTCGACTCCCGAGCCCGACACGGCCTTTACTGCATGTCTTCCCCCATCTCTCTCCCGTTTCCTGTCAGCCTACTCCCTACTGTCTGTCCCTTCAAAAAACCAATAAAAGGCGTAAGCCGCAAAAACATATCGAAAAAAAAAAAGAAAAAAAAAAAGCTTATAGGCAACTCTGAGAGTGTACAAATTGAACCCTTATACTGTAGTAGGGATGCCGCCGATTAATCGATTTTCCGATGAATCGTCGGAGTCTCCGAAATATTTCATAATCGAAAATCGAAATAGCCAAAATATAGGTTATATAGGCTGCATGATATATCGAACATGTACCTTCATCAGAGTGGAGAATATAAGTATAAATCAAGTTGAGCAAAGCCACTCTTCTCTGCCCCTCTCTCTAACAGACACAGTTAACGATCGCTTGTTAAGTGCCTGCCAGACAGACAATCAGATGAAATGAAGGCAGTTGTAGAGTGTAGACTAGTGAACTGAACGTTTTCTGTTTATATCAAGTACTTCATACCAGCCCCTTATGAAACTACTTCTCCCCAAATCCAATTTTCCATCCTGAATGGCAGTAACTAGCATACAATGAGAACTGAGAAGATCTCCACAAAGGTTTACTCATCAAAACTGATTATAAAACTGTAACCATCAATTAATCGATTATTAATCGGCAGAGCTGTCGATTATTCGATTTGGCTGATGGTCACTTTCGGGCATCCCTATACTGTAGGTCCATTTGGTTCAATTTGTACACTCTGAGTTATGGATAGTTTGAGAACCACTGGTCAAGAGAAAATGTGTATGAAGAATGATGACTCACAGAAGGACTGGATCCAGGGGTTCGGGTTTGGACTCCACTTTGACTGCCGCTACAGGGACTGCGGTGGGCTCTGGCTTAGCGGGTTCTTCAGCAGAAGCCCCCTCGTCTACCTGCTCAAACGCCACCTCCATCGGTTCGTCAAAGTCCACTCCATCAAACTCCATACCGTCGTTAACTGAACAAGACAGCAACAGGTGAGCCACAATATTGCACAGTACCTTGCTGTGAGTGACATAAAAATGTAAGAAACACCCCAGAAACGGTTCCGTTTATTAGAATTGATTATAGATTCTTCTTTTTTTACCCCTAGTGTGTAATGTGTATCACAGAGAGAGAAATAAATAAAGAGTGAATGATGACTTTAGACTAGAGTATCTAAAGAAAGGACAGCGGTAGGTATTCATTACCCTCCTCCTGGTCTGGTTCCTCCACTTTCACTTTCTTGCGCGCTGCTGGCGGGACCGGGGCAGAGGGAGGGGGGCGGGGTACTGTCCTCCTGGGTGCCAGGTTGGCAGGGGACGGCCGAGACGATTTCAGCTTTGGCGGCATGGCTGAGGGCGATTCCTGCCGTTGAGAGAAATGACAATGTATTTTCTTGATCGTTTGGTTCATTTATAGTTCTCAAATGAAATGTATCTGTAAGTCTGGTACCTTCGACATCTGTGGTTTGATAGAGAACGGGTTCATAGGAGACCCAAGGGTCTTCCTTTTCTTTAGGGCGACCACTGGAGGGGTCAGAAGAGATGGCTTCTGAGGGCAAAAAAACCTGGATGGGTTAAAGGGCCACTTCACCTCTTTTGCTGCCCAAGTAGTCTCGTGTAGCCAGACAACTATTCCACAATCTCCGACGGAAGCATTTGGAATTTGCGAGAGGCAACAGTCTGGCAATGCGAGACTACTGCCCAAGTGACGTCCCTCATGCGACTCCTCCATGTCACTCGCGTGACTACTGGCCAACCACAGCGCATCTTTTCCAGGACTTATGTTACACACGCGGAAGCTTGACATGCTTCGCAAAGGAATCTCGGGAAAATTGTGCCTTCACTTTTGACACGGCCCCCAGAGCCGGAAGAGACATATACGTTTATGTCTATGACCACAAGGAGGGGAAATGCACTAAAGCATTATGGGCATTGTAGGAATTCAGTAATCATTAGTCATTTTTTTCTGGCCATAGGGTGCAAATTTCAAATTGCGCTACTGTTATCTACTACAAATACTATTATCATTGAGTGACTGCAGTTTCTTTCAGCGGTGAAATAAAGATGAATCATGGATCAATTCAGTGACACTAGCAAATGACATACTATAGTCACACGTCTAAAGACATCAGACTCTGTTCAGCAGCTGAACACTCCAGGAGATGAAGGATGTTAAGGCTCTATAAGTTACAACTTTGTCAATCATACATAGGCATATCTATGAGTGGCAGCCAGAGTGTTTCATCAAATATAATTTTCCCTTGTGATATTTAGATTTTGTCCAGCCCATCACGTGTGTACAGAATTCAAAATGTAGGATTGATTATTGTCACGGACGGACAGAAGTCATTCTTTCCCTTTGCATACCGCACCGGATCGCACTCGCCTATTAGTTTGCATTGCATTCAGAACGTGCCCTTAATTAACAACCTAAATGGTAAATGGTGCATTTATATAGCGCCTTTATCCAAGGCGCTTTACAGAGATTGTGCATTACATTCACCCATTCATACACCGATGGCAGCGGAAACCATGCAAGGCACCATCTAGCACATCGGGAGCAATTAGGGGTTCAGTGTCTTGCTCAAGGACACTTCGACAGTAACTCTGGGGGAGCCCGGGTTCGAACTGGCAACCTTACGGTTACCATCCAGGCACTCTACCCCTGAGCCACCGCCGCCCCCGCCCACCTAACTGCAGCTGTGTGTGGCTCTCAGCGTAGTCGGTGTCCCACCGAAGTTGAAGTGCATCATGCGCTGTGTCAGAGAATAACAGATAGAAGCGCGCAAACTCTATCCCTAATCCCTAATATACACATAACACAGCACGTGTTTGAACGTCTGAACTGACTCTGATGACATGCGTCTCATGACAGAAGACTGACCTCAGAGCGCAGGTCCTGTAGGAGGTCTCCCAGTAAGTCATCTTTGGACAGGTCCACATCTTTCTACAAGAGACACACATCACATCGTCAGACAAACACGGAACAAGAGCCACACACACACACACACAAAAACAAGCTCCACATGTGTCGCTTCTGCTCCCAGTAGTAAACACAACAAGCACCTCAGAGACACTAACAAGCACACACCTCAGCTGGTTTCTTGACATTGCTGTTCATGAAGAGGTTCTTTATGGTGTTAGGTTTGGCGACAGGAGCTTTCTTTAGGGTTGTCTTAGAGTCCTTAGCACCTGCTTTGCCTGCTAAAGACATCAGACACACAAAATAATGTACTTGTATCAACTAGTATCAACGATGAAAAATGAAGACACGTTACTTTGAGAACCTCTGCAGTATGCAAACAAACAACAAGCATAGGCAAACACAGCCTTGGTTGTTCACCTTTGCCTTTTTCTACAACGTCGTCGGCCAGATCATCATCAAAGATTTCTCTTCCGTCCTCCACATACCCCGTTCCATCTGAGACAGCAAGAGAAGCCAACAGAGACAGTTGTTACATTATTATTCATTCATGTCATGATTACCTGTTGTTTTGTTCGTGCACAAACAAATCTACACTAAAGCTCCCTCCCTCTACACTAAATCTCTTCGTCAAAACTAGCAGACATTATCTGATATTTTCGTCGTTTGGATAGGGAGTCGGGGCGCTACGGTTCAAGTGGTAAATTGATAGGGGGGGGGGGGGGGGGGGGGAGAGAGAGAGAGAGAGAGAGAGAGAGAGAGAGAGAGAGAGAGAGAGAGAGAATATAACAATGAGAGAAGAATCAGTCGCCACAGAATCCATCCTCACCGTCATCAATGATCCAGTCATCATCTTGTCTGTCTCGCACCATCCTAGAGTACTGCTCCTCATCCACCTCCTCATAGACACTGGTAACATCCTCCACCTGGAACACACACACAGGTTGACTATACAAAGGCTGGTGTATCAAATGGAATAAGCATACATTTGCACATCACATAGGGAATATCTACAGTACATCTCTGTATGCATGCTACATGCAGTTCTGATATTCATCATGCATGCACACAACACACTCTTAAGACCTGACCTCATATTTGATCTTCTCCCCTTTCTTGGCTTTCCTGATCTGCTCCAGTGCAGACTTCCTTCCCACTTTCTCCTTTTTCTCTCGCCGGGATCTGGAGCTGGCCAGACCATCTCCTGCATCATCTCCTGGATGGACCGGAAGAGGCGGGACATGTGTCACATTATGATATACAGACAGATCAGATGTCTGACTGTAAGCTAAGCTAAGCTAAAGCCAAAACACTTTTTTTCCTTTATAAACTAGAAACAGAGCACAGGTGAAAAATGTATGGCTGTTAATTTAACAAATGTCTTCACTGAAGCAACTTGGATGCATCTGTGCAGTTTCGTAACAGGTGGTACGCACCTGTTTCACTTGGAATAACTGTGTGTGTGTGTGTGTGTGTGTGTGTGTGTGTGTGTGTGTGTGTGTGTGTGTGTGTGTGTGTGTGTGTGTGTGTGTGTGTGTGTGTGTGTGTGTGTGTGTGTGTGTGTGTGTGTGTGTGTCTTAACAGAGATAGATAAACCCAGTAGTACAGGTGCAATATAGTGGAGATTCATTTATTATTATTATTGATTATTAATACAATCAGACTTTTCTGTTTTCTGTCTTTTCTGTTGGCTGTCAATGGTATTGCAACTTAGATGCGGCTAGGTCTCCCCTTCCTTACTCCTTCCTTCCTAAACATACACAGCTACAAATTAAATATAGCTTGTCGTGTGACAGTTGTTACAGTAAGTTACAGTAGTTAATTAAACATAACATACAGACCATATAACTGTGCTGTGGTTGATATACCAACACAGCTATTGTTACAACCCCTTTGTCAGTGGTTATCAAAGTGAGGTCCAGGGACACTCAGCGTTCCCTGGGGGGGGGGTCCAAATAATGGACCTTAAGAGGTCTGTAACCATAACTCAGAGCATACAAATGGAACCAAATGGACCCTTTATTTCATTTGTACGGTCTCAGAGTTATGGAGGTCCTTGACAACATAAAGCTTGAGAACCACTACCCCACTATGCATGCTATTTTTTGCTTGGCTAGCTTCTTAGCTAGTTTCACTTATGCTTGTCTGTGATGCTCACTCACCTCCCTCCCCATTCTCCATCTCTTTCTCTGGGTTGGACACCGGAGCCATTGGTTTATTTCCTGTTTATTGAGAGTTTATTCGCCTTTTTTAATCCTCTCTCGTAAATACGACGGGAGTCAAGTCAACAACACAACAATACAATAGAGCATTCCGCGCCAAATCGCCTTGACGCCAGTTCCCGGGGAAAGTCATATGCAGGATATTACGCACGCATTATGGTCAGCCAGTGAAGTCTATATCCCATAGGCTCGGAGGCCGATCACGGTGTGATTGGTTAATTCGCCAAATGGCTTGGTATCAACGGTTGCCGGACAACCAACTAGCCAATCGCACTTATCGCAGCCTAACCGTCGCTCCAGGCTATGGGATAGTAGGCTCCACTCAACACTAGTGCTCCTCAATTATCTGCATTCTAGGGTCTGCACGCATGATGTCGCTGTTGTACAATATAAAAATCGCGAGAATCAGAGAATGGATATCTGTTACTGCAGTAGCCTACATTTTGGTAGTTGTTGTGTTTGTCTTCCGTCACAGTCCGTCGGTGTATGAATTTAATTTAATTTAAACAAAGATCACAAAGCTGCCATCTGGTGAGCATAATTACCATGCCGATTTAAAATATTCGGAATTATGACTAAATTAAACAAACTAGCCTACTAGTACAATTGTGCAAGTGTGTCTGCTTATCAGACATTAATTCGGGAAGCATAGCATCGCCTGCTTATACTAAATACTAATTGAACCTTGTTTCCATAGCGACCTAGTTGGACTTTTTGAGTGTTTTTGAGCACGGTGTGCTAGCTGTCCTAGATCAGATAGCCTAAGTAAGCCTGGGACCGAGGCTAGTCCTAGATTGGAGGATGAAAGCGCGTCGGGGCGTGGTGTCTGTTGGGACTCGCCCCAGACACTACACCCAGTCCTTATGACAAAAACATAATACAAAGGCTGTGCTTGTGCATGTGCTGTCCCCCATACTGCCCTCCCTCGGGGCTTTTCAATACACTCATTTGCATGGTTCTTTTGTTGCAAACAACTTGCAATCAACAGTGCTGGACACACTGACAGTAAGTATTTACTTGAGTACTGTTTAAGTAGCCTCCTTCTTTTTTGCAAGCATATGACCTTCACTCCACTACGTTTTAAATAGGCTATTGTACTTGTTATTTCTGACACAACACTACATTTCTAGGAAGGGACCTAAATGTAGGCACAATGTAGGTACACAATATATTAGGAATGAACAATGTCAAATATGCCTAGATTAGTGAAAATAGGCGATCTACAAGCTCACTATGCCTTAATTGCAGTATACAAGTTGTGAGGTTGTATACTATTTTCACTTTTTCCCCGTTTGTCTTTAGGGGGAGGGGTCAAAGTTTCGATTCAGCAATGCATTGATATTAAAAAGTAAATGTAGGCTGCCTGCAATCAATAACATGTTGTGCCCTGAAGCTTTCAGAGAATATTGAATGCTTTATCTAGGGCTCTCGCATGAACGTGACATGTGTTGCCAATTGAGGCCAATTGATCGCCTACACATTAGGCTACACAATTACACCTTAGACCTTAGACAATCAGGGATAAGTTAACTCTTTGAGTGGAGCTGCAAGAACTTCATCATGCATGGTGAATAAAACGTAGTATTTTCCAGTAAGGCTATGGACCTGGTAGCTGTATGTTCAGTGGTTGACAGTGGCGTAAAGTAACTATAGTACATTTATTCAACTACACTGTAGTGTAGGCCTACTTAAGTACAATTTTGAGGTATTTTTACTTTACTAGGAGTATTTCCAATGTTCAGTACTTTTACTTCTACTACATCTCAGAGGGAAATATTATACTTTTTTACTCCACTACAATTATTTGAAAACTTTCATTACTTTGTAGATTTTTATTATAATTACAAAACATTCAGCCCACGCAGCCCTATATACATTCCAGCCATTTGAAAATAGCAGATCTACAAGTTCAAACTGCCTGAGCACAATATCTCCCCTGGTCAAGAAAGAGGGGATTCTCCCATGCTGGATACTGGGGTTCAAATCTTGGGTAGGTTTAAATAGGCCTATAACTAACTAAATTCCTATAACTACATGCCTATATTCATCAGTGTTGTTTTCGGCAGCAAATTTCTATTTTAGTTTTAGTCATAGTCTCTTGAATAGTTTTCACTTAGTTTTAGTCACATTTTAGTCACCTGGAATGTTCTAGTGTTTAGTCTAGTTTTAGTCGACTAAATGTCATACGATTTTAGTCGACTAAATCTACAGTTGATTTAGTCGACTAAAATGTGTTTTGACAGGCCTTGATGTCGTTGTAATGACATATTTTACACTTTGGTTGCATGCTGAAAATAGCAGATATACAATCTCACAACGCATCGCACGCGACGCGTTGTGAGATTGTATATCTGCTATTTTCAGCATGCAACCCAGCATGAAACTAGATCTCTTGTCCACTAGTCCCTTACTAACATTTTAGTCTAGTTTTTATTTGTTGACGAAATTGTCAGTATATTTAGTCTTAGTTTTAGTCATCATAGATTCGTTTTTATTTAGTTTTAGTCAGTGAAAAAAGGTAGTCGACGAACATTTTTCGTCTTAGTTTTAGTCGACGAAAACAACACTGATATTCATGACACATATTGATCCTCAGTACACATACAGTAGGCTACATGTCCTTTTTACTGGTGATAGATTGCACATCATAATAGGCTCTTTATACAGTCCAAGTGCAGGCAGCCAGGACAGTCAATAGGTCCAGTATACAGTATGTATATTTTCATTCAGTGACAGAATGCACATGATAACTATGCAATTATTTCTGCGTTATACACTACGTATTGACCAACCCTGCAGGGTGCAGCGGGCCAGATTGTAATTTTAAGTTGTCTTTTATATTGTTCTCATTCTATTCTTATACCGTTATCTCTATCATTATTTCATCCTTACTGCTGTGCTGCTATGACAAGTTGGATTTCCTTTTATATATATTATAGCCTACTGTATGATTTGTACTGTACTGTAGATAGATAGATAGATAGACAGTCTCTCTCTCACACACACACACACACACACACACACACACAGTCACACACACACACACACACACACACACACACACACACACACACATGAATGGCATGAAACATATGGATTGGAGGCAGCTTTAACTCTCAGTATTGTACAGTGACTGGCAGTCTGGTGTTGGTGGACCAATCAGGACAGACCAGTGAAAGCAGCCGTGCGAGGGACGGTGTGTGTGTGGGTTGGGGGGGGGGGGGGGGGGGGGGGGGGGGGGGGAGTGTTGCACGTGGTGTTGCTGAACCAAAGATGCATTGTGTCTGTGTTTGTGACTGACGGAGCAGTAAACTGACACATAAACTGGTATTATTTCCTGTAGGACATCATCGTCATCATCATCATCATCATCATCATCATCATCATGGTGAAACAAAGGTGCACCAGCACACGTTCCAGACACACATCGACTGCTCCTCAATGTAGGAGGAGTCCACGCAAGGTAAGACAGTAATTGTACTCATTAAATAAAGATGCTCTTGCTTGCTATTTATAAAATACTGCATACTTTGCCTTGTCTCAGCCTATTAACGGACTACCTCAAAAAATATATATAGGCTAACTGTAAGTGCAATTGTTTCAAAGTTTGAGGCTTCAGTCAACGTGGATAGGAATTTCTGTTTGAGAAAGATAAAAAAAAATAACATGTTTTAATTAATACTGTAGGCCTACTATTCATACTTAAGGTAGTTAACAATTCATTGTCAATTCAAAATATAGGAATGTATTTGATTTGAACATGAACATCAAATTTTACTCTGAAAGAAACCTACAGTAGGCCTATAGAGGCCCCTTATAACAGATTAAATCACTTTCAAGTTGTGTAAGCTTCTGAAAGGTGTGTACACATTTGTATGCTGGAATATGTACATAATCTGTGTGTGTAGTAACAAGTCAGTGTCATTGTAACTCATTAAAGTTTACTTCAGTTCAAATGCTGTCAAAGCACTGAATTAATCTCACCTATTCAATTCAACACGTGGAAAAGGGGGGGAAAACTGAAACGTAACAAAAGACCCTAAACGGAGACTCACTGCCAAAACTCAGCTATGGAAAACACAGTGATGCTCCGTGCCATCTCTCACTTATGGTGCTATGGGCAGCCTGGCCAATCCCGGCCCCTCATGCAAATGAGGCGGCTGCATCCGCGGCTCTGATTGGAGGGCAGCGTTGTCTTCCACGCTCTCCTCTCCTCCGTCGCCATGGCGAGGGCTACTACTAGGACCTAGTGGACTTGTGTGCTGCTGCTGCTGTGTCGGGCCTACAACGGGCGAGGGCTCACTCTGCTAATGAGAGGAGGAGGAGGAGGGGAGGGGAGGGGAGAGAGGGCGGGGGCTTAGAGGTGGAAGAGACAGAGGAGAGAGAGAGAGAGAGAGACGGAGTGTGCTGAGGGAGGGAGGGAGGGAGAGAGAGAGAGAGAGAGAGAGAGGCATCGTCTCACTGATGCTGAGTCACATACGGGGGGACCACCAGAGCCCTACCCCATGAATCTTTGGGAATAATGGAGGAGCTAGAACACACGTGCCCCCATCCGCGGACGGTAGGGCATTAGCTTAACCGATGTTAAGTGTGTGTGTGTGTGTGTGTGTGTGTGTGTGTGTGTGTGTGTGTGTGTCTTTGTGCCTTCGTGTCCTTGAGTGTTTTGTATGAGAGGGAGAGATAGATGGAGAGAGGGGGGGGGGGGACACAAAGAGGCTTGCTTGTTACGAAACAGTCCCATTGCATGTGGTACTGAGATGCTCAGAATGCTGAGTGGACTGTGTTGTGTGTGTGCGCGCGCACACGCGCGTGTGTGTCTTTGTCTTTGTGCATGTCTAAGAGGGTTCGACATGATGAACATGATACCCAGCATGAGGGCACGCAGTGAAAGCACAAGAACAGAGAAAAGAGGCGTTTAAAACCTGATGATATTGTTTGCTCCTCCTCAGTAAATTCTGATACATTGTCTGAGATTTTACTGTACCCATTTCACCTGTCCGAATAACTTCACTGCCTTTCCCGTTTCTGTCGACACCAAAACATCTATCATCATCGCCTCACTCCTGTTTCCGTCCCCTATCTGCTTCCCCACCTCTCTGTCTCTCCGTTTGCCTGTGACACTTTATCATCATTGCTGTGTTTTCTCTCTCCCTCTCTGCTCTGTTCCATGGTTTTTCCAGGCTAATCCTTCCTTCCTATGGCAGATGTTGCACAGCTTGAGCCGGTGCGGGCTTTACTGAGCACGCTCGCTGTGTTCATCCCGATAGGCTGGTGGTTCTGGCTAGCTTGTGTAAAAAAGCCAAGTCTGAAGTCTGCCATCTGCTCCTTGTTGACTGTCTAACTGTCAGCCCCTCCCCTTCACACCTTGCCCAGTGTATCATGGGTAATATTAAGTGTTCAGAGCATCAGAGCATCAGCCTAGAAAAATTGTTTTGCTCTTTTGGATCTTGAGCCAAGATGTTTGGTACTAAATGCGTTGGTTCTTGGTTGGTTGGTCTGTGTTCTGCTTATAGAGAATGACAGGATAAAAATATTGTGTATCATGGTTATAATGTTTTGGCCCTGCCCGAGGCGATTGCCAGGAAATTCAACATTTCCTCTGTTAAATACAAAATGACAATAATATGATAATAATTATGTAATTATGATAAATATAACAATGATAAATGTGTTATAATAAGTGTAAAGAATAGAAAGAAAAAACGAAAGGTGATGGAAAGAGATGGAAGAAGGAAAGGTGGACAGGGTTCAGTTGCCTCAGAAGGCAAGGGGAGTCTGACACCAATCTGGATGTTGGGGCAGCTTAAATACAGATTCTACAAGGATGACCAAAAAGATGTGTTCTCAGCAATTGAGTATGGAAGGTAAATTCTGCCTGACTATAGAAACGCTCCACACGTCCATGCTCAGCGACTGTCGGAGAGCAGAGACACTCCCCTGACCAACTATGAACATGTGTTCCATTCTCATCAACTGAGAATGAAAGGCCTACTGCTATATGTAAGGCCATAGTCACTGCCTTAGCCAGAATACTGATTTGAGGCACATTCTCCCTGCGTTTATAAAACCTTGTAGTTAACATGTCGTCTTGATGTCTGGGTCTGCTGATTGCCTACAGAGGAATAGCTACTTATTGCTTTATGAGCCTGCTGCTTAATAACGAGGATCTACTAAGACTCATTTACTTTCCTTACTAAGACATTACATTCAGATCCAGCAGCATACAAGGTTCAAGGTTATTTATTAGTGTCCCCAAAGGGCAATTGGTTTTACAGCAGGTCATAAGGCTTGAAACACATATAACATACATCAATCGAACCAAACATATTGCTGCTGGTCGCAAGCGTGCGCTGTGCCCGGCCTACTTGCATCTTCAGAAGAAAATGCGACCGCCCTCTTCAAGAGGCAAGCAGAGCATATATTGATATAACCAAAGTAAGATGAATACTAAATCAATAATAAATCAATAATCTAAAAGGAATATATATTGCATTTCTGTTACAGTTTTATGTTCCCTTTACGGAATTATTGTCATGAATGGACAATGCATGAGACCCAACTAAACACAACTGATACTGGAATGTCCGATTTCAGAGTCACCTGCTCAAAACCTATGCTTATTCCAATGACAACATCATTGAATATTCTGGTTACCATCTCATGTAACATTTAAATAACCTTTAGCTGAGGTGCTGACTTGACTCATAGAGCATGCTACACATTTGGGTTTAGTGTTTCTGCCTTGTCTGTTGACTGGAAACGGACCATGTTTGTAGAGGCCGGCTGATTTGGATACCTTAACTTAAATGCATACAGTAGGTGGATTATGAGACAAAGGGTCCCTGGGCACAGACGTACCGGGGACCCCCCAGCAGCAGGTGCACTAATTTACAGCCAGAATCAGAATCAGCTTGTCACATCACAGGTTTACAGAAGTAATTTGTTTTTATGCATAGCTCCATCATGCTTATTACTTATTTCTATGGGAAACAGGAAAGGGGAGATAAAGAAGGGAGGGGGGCATGGGGGAAAAGAGATCAATCAAAGAAAAGAAGCAGATTATCTACATATTGTACACATAGTTCCTGAAATAAGATATAGTACCTGAAATAAGATATAAAGTTGCATGAGCATAGCAGCAGATGTATACATGATATGGTATACTATGGACGTTAGTTAATGTAAGCTAGCTAACACACAAAAAAGACAAATGTCAGTGTGTTGTACGTGGGATTAAGGTGCACAAATGTCAGCGCGTGTCGACCACATAATCCACATAAAGTAGACCGACACTGGTATAATCTGCAAGCACAAGCAGGTCCATGAGGAAGAGAAAAGAAAAAGCCCAAGTCACAGTCAAACACCACAACTATTTTGAACTGTGCTGGGCACTTGCATACTGTAGTGTAGTAGGCTATACACAGAACGCCGCCACCATACCAACACACCCGCATCTCAATAGGATTTTACAGGTTCCAGTGCCGTTTTGCACTTGCTTTTTCATGCCCCTCTAAAGTCATAAACTGGCAGGTTAAACTGGCACTTAAGTTAAAAGGTATAATGGTGATTTCCTTCCTGTGACATCTACAAAGTGAATGGCTATTTTTTTTTTTTTCCATTAGGACTTTGCCAAACAATGCAAAGTTAATAACAGCGGCAATTAACACAAAGGCTCTGGCTTAGGGGCCCTCTGAGCTCTTGGGCCCCTTGGCCTGGGCCCGGTAGGACCATGCAGTAATCCACCCCTGCTTAAATGACGTCAGATGTTTTTCTGCCTCTCTGACTATCTTAGCCTGTTTGCTACTTTCTCTCTGATTCTGCAAACAAACGGGATGAACTGACAATATGGGGTATGGCTTAATTTTATTTAGTGAAACATTCTGTATAAAAGGTTTAGTTTAGTTAATTCATCAGAGGCCTTACTGTACTATACTATACACTACAGATATATCCCAGACAGTGCGGACACACATACACAAGCACAGGGGGATCAATAGCACTGAGTGCTGCCCTGTCCATCCCCAAATCAATAGTTGTGATAAGGACTTGGCACCAAGATCTGGTCAATACAGACAGTAACTGAACTGGGCTTGAGAAGCACACATGCTGTGATAAACATGCTGTGTTAATCTTTATTTTTGTCCTCTCTACTATTTCAAATTTGTGCTGTCATTTCTCCACCTCTCCTGTTCCTCTCACATCATGTGCTTCTTTGCATTCCACAATGCTCAGTCATTTTAAAGAAGCTTATCATTATCATAAAATACTTGTTGGTGGTCCAAGCCAGAGAACTAAAAGTCATCTATTTTTTTTAAAGGTTTTTTTGTGGCTTTCGCCTTTATTTGATATATTTTATGGAGGGACAGACAGTAGGCTGACAGGAAATGGGGAGAGAGATGGGGGGGAAGACATGCAGTAAAGGCCGTCGGGATCGGGAGTCGAACCCGCGGCACACTGCCAGACTGGATTACCAGCCAAGGTGCCTGGCCACTAAAAGTCATCTCTATCTCATCTCATGATCATCATCTGTCTGTCTTAGACTCTGACAGAGCCAGCCATTTTTGCCAAGGAGACCAGCTGTGAGTGTCATGCTCCCCATGAGAGACTAACCATCGCCCAAGCCAGTTTAGGAACCCCAGGTAGGTTTCTCCTCCCCTTGATTCTCTTCTCTGTTTCTTATCAACTCACTGAATCCTCTTTCACCATTTACCGTATACACTCATTATTGACATTGTTACAGTATATGAAAAAATGGTTGCTTGAAAGCCAAAGCTGCAATTCATGAATATTTTAGGTGTATTTCTTTTTTTATGATGTGTTCCCTATGTAATGTTATGTAAATGTATTCCACTTTTTGACTGTTCGTTTTTCCGTTTTGTGTTTCCTGCGAGGACTGCGGATGAAAATTAGCAACTGTGCTATATCCGGTGTATTTACGTCCATTAATATGCATTGTCCTGTCCAAATAAACAAATAAAGTAATGTGCCATAGGAACCAGTCAATATCCATGAACTCTACTTTTGGCAAATAGCAGAACCGCATTGAGAAAATGATGTTATGCATTGGCTTCACAGATTGTCCGAGCTTTGTATCACGCTTCACTAGGAAAGACCTAGCATCAGACATTAGAACCTCTTAGGGTTGTTTATTGAGTATGGTCTTTATGGGCGTGTCGCATGCGAAGCATAAACGGCCACGGCATGAAAAGACATTGGGGAAGCCAGCATGGTCATCTAAGGAGCGTGTAGAATGCGGCTTAGATGGCCAAGGGCGGGTGAAGCCATTAAAGGTACCGGCATTATCATCTAAGGCAAACCTAAGGCAAACCTTTTTGGCCTGTTACCTCCTGACCTAGCTGATGCACCCCCCCCCCCCCCCCCACATGGAAATATAAATCTATCTAGAGAAATATATTTCCTTTTTATCCACATATATGAACCTGAATATGGCATAATATATGCAGCATAGGCTATATTCTGCATTACTTGCCATATATTGGCATAATATGTTAATATATTTAAAATAAAACCATAGCACCACCATTAGACATTTCATGTCGCGCACCCCCTAGAAGGCGCTCGCGCACCACAGTTTGGGAACCACTGATCTGAAGGTCATCACCTCACGTGAGCGTGAAATGTGTGGCATGAAATGCAGCTTGGGTGGTCAGGTCGGGGGAGGATGCCATTAGAGGTGCTGGCATGAACATCTAAGGTCATCACTCACTACACGCGAGCGAGCATGTAGCGCGCTCGCTCGGGGGCACGAATGACACCGGAGGTGCTGGCTTGGTCATCTAATGTCGTCACATCACCACACGCAAGCGTGCAGAGCAAAGCAAAACGGAGCAAAGCATGGAATGTCTGTATCTGTCTGTATTGTCCTTTAACTATTTTTCAACAGATAAATCTGTAGTTCTGTACACATACTGTATGAATGGAAACAAATGGTGTTGTGTTGCTGTAGTCAAGTGTATGTTGTTTGTCTCTGATGGTGTTGTGTTGCTGTAGTCAAGAGTATGTTTGTCTCTGATGGTGTCTCTGTGTGTTGGCAGTGGACCGGCCGGTCAGAGTTTATGCAGATGGCATCTTCGACCTGTTCCACTCTGGCCATGCCCGAGCTCTCATGCAGGCCAAGAACCTCTTCCCTAATACCTACCTGATAGTTGGAGGTAGGACACACTACATTACTGTACACACAATATTCAGGGCACTTTTCTTTAGTGATTTGTGATTAAAATGTTCAACAATTTCTTGTTCAGTGATTTGTGATTAAAATGTTCAACAATGTCTTGTTCAATCTACTTCTTTTTTTACCAGCTGCTGTGTAAGCACAGCTGGTCAGCGTTCTCTCTGCGGCGCTTTCACGCCCACTTGCTGTAGTTGAGACCTACTGTATGTTTCTCATTGGCTGTACTGACAACCTATCGTCCTGATTGGCTGCCTCGTCTCTATGCAGTAGTACTGTCCATAAAAGGTTGTCAATACTGGAATGAGCTCCCTCTTACACTGAGGGAGATCCCCACTTTCACAGCTTTTAAACGACAATTGAAACAATGGTTAAAAAATAACCAGTCTTGTGATCATGCATGACGCAGCGCTTAGTCCAAAATAGAGTAAATGTCAAGTTATGTGGGATTTTTCTGAAACCTTTTTGCCCAAACTTGAAAAACGGCTTAGCCGACAGGGGGAACTGTGGTCAACTCAATAAGACAACTTCTTTCCTCTTTCGTTTGTTTTTACTTTGAAATTAGTTGTGGTACAGGTAAGTACAGTAGTATTTAGGTTGAAAACCTTAAACAGAGAAAAAGACAAAAACAAAATACAAGCTGTCATTAACTATGTAAGGTCATTCATAATTAAACAAAAATAATAACTGAAATTCACTCATTTCACTTGAATAACCAGGGTTACTAATGTAACCTACAGCACTGAATCACTAGTCACTTCAGTAATTCAAATAAACAGGTTGTTTTAACTCATATTATCTACAATATTCAATTCAATATCATCAATTCGACCCAGCAAGCAATTATAGCAGTTAAAAGTAAGTTAAAGTAACTTGCATCAAACTTAAGAAATAAAATAAACTGCAATGCAGAAACACTTATCGCACCAGTGGCATTCCCCTAGATGGCTTGACAGGTTTCAGTCTTCCCAGCTCCAATGTTTGGTTAGTCTTTTAGTTGTTCTGCTGTTCTCTCCATGCAGTGTTTACCACTGATGCTGCTTTTCATACTGAACAAACACTTCCTGTTTTCTGTGTTTTCTGTGCCTCTCCCCAATCAGGGGGGCGGTGGCTCAGGGGTAGAGTGCCTGGATGGTAACCGTAAGGTTGCCAGTTCGAACCCGGGCTCCCCCAGAGTTACTGTCGAAGTTTACCATTTACCAATCAGTGATTGTCACCAGCTGCTGACTCATAATCAGTGATTGACAGCAATAATTGGCACCAATGATTGATTGAGGCCAATTAGGGGGTTTGACAGCACAGTAAACCTACCCTAATAATAGTTTAATCTTTTCTTATTTTTCATTCTTATTAGTCTTATTACGTTTGAAATGTTTGAAATGAGAGGAAACACTGAAGCGAAAAATACATGGTGGTAATGTTAACTCGTAAAAGTATTGAAAGTTTAGCAGCAACCATACCATAATGTGAAAACATTTGGACATTCGCAAACCATATGGAAGAAGGTTCTAAATTTATTTTCACTTAAATGTTGTGGTTTGTGTTTTAATTTTTTGAAGAATTTCCAAAATTATTTTGAAAAATGCGGTACATTTGTTGTAAGCATTCCAAGAAATCCATTCATGTTAAAATATTTAAAACAAATTGTGAAAATAGCTAATATGGACAAGTTTATAATTATTTGGGTCTCACAAGCTCAAACGTTCGGGAACTCCTGGTTTATTGCTCTCTCTCTCTCTCTCCCTCTCCCTCTCTCTCTCTCTCTCTCTCTCTCTGCGACAGTGTGCAGTGATGAACTGACTCATAAGTACAAAGGGTTCACGGTGATGACGGAGGATGAGCGCTACGAGGCCTTGAGACACTGTCGCTACGTGGACGAGGTGGTCAGAGATGCTCCCTGGACACTCGCACCTGACTTCCTGGAGAAACACAAGGTGTGTGTGTGTGTGTGTGTGTGTGTGTGTGTGTGTGTGTGTGCTTGTACTAGTAGTACTAATATCGAAATCTGTGTAAAGTATCTGTTGTAACTAAAGCTGTTAAATACGTAGTGTAGTGGTCTAGTAAAAAGTACAATATCTCTCTTTTTGAGCAGAAGTAGTACAGAAAAATGGAAATACTCAAGTAAAGTAAAGGTAGGCCGACCTCTAAATTGTACTTAAGTACAGTACCTGAGTACATGCACTTGTTTACTTCCCACCACTGAGCCTGTGGATGTGCGCTCCAGTGCAGTCCAGTGACTGTCATAAGGGATGTGTGCTCCAGTGCAGTCCAGTGACTGTCATAAGGGATGTGTGCTCCAGTGCAGTGTTGACTGTCATAAGGGATGTGCGCTCCAGTGCAGTGTTGACTGTCATAAGGGATGTGCGCTCCAGTGTAGTGTTGACTGTCATAGAGGATGTGCGCTCCAGTGCAGTGTTGACTGTCATAGAGGATGTGTGCTCCAGTGCAGTGTTGACTGTCATAAGGGATGTGTGCTCCAGTGCAGTGTTGACTGTCATAAGGGATGTGCGCTCCAGTGCAGTGTTGACTGTCATAAGGGATGTGTGCTCCAGTGCAGTGTTGACTGTCATAAGGGATGTGTGCTCCAGTGCAGTGTTGACTGTCATAGAGGATGTGCGCTCCAGTGCAGTGTTGACTGTCATAAGGGATGTGTGCTCCAGTGCAGTGTTGACTGTCATAAGGGATGTGTGCTCCAGTGCAGTGTTGACTGTCATAAGGGATGTGTGCTCCAGTGCAGTGTTGACTGTCATAAGGGATGTGCGCTCCAGTGCAGTGTTGACTGTCATAAGGGATGTGTGCTCCAGTGCAGTGTTGACTGTCATAAGGGATGTGTGCTCCAGTGCAGTGTTGACTGTCATAAGGGATGTGTGCTCCAGTGCAGTGTTGACTGTCATAAGGGATGTGTGCTCCAGTGCAGTGTTGACTGTCATAAGGGATGTGTGCTCCAGTGCAGTGTTGACTGTCATAAGGGATGTGTGCTCCAGTGCAGTGTTGACTGTCATAAGGGATGTGCGCTCCAGTGCAGTGTTGACTGTCATAAGGGATGTGTGCTCCAGTGAAGTGTTGACTGTCATAAGGGATGTGTGCTCCAGTGCAGTGTTGACTGTCATACAGCACGTGTTCTTCTCAGATCGATTTTGTGGCTCACGATGACATCCCATACTCCTCAGCGGGCTCGGAGGACGTCTATAAACACATCAAAGAAGCAGGTTAGTCTGCACGAAAAACATCATCACACAAATCATCCCTTTCTTGGATTATGATTTCATAGCAAGGTTATTGTCCCCTCTAGTTTATTTATTTCAGTGTGTGTGTGTGTGTGTGTGTGTGTGTGTGTGTGTGTGTGTGTGTGTGTGTGTGTGTGTGTGTGTGTGTGTGTGTGTGTGTGTGCGTGCATGCATGCGTGCATGTGGGTGCTTACGGGTGTGTGTGTGCGCATGCCTACCAGGTATGTTTGTGCCCACCCAACGGACGGAGGGCATCTCAACGTCTGACCTCATTACTCGAATCGTCAGGGATTATGACGTGTACGCGCGCCGCAACCTCCAACGTGGTTACACTGCCAAAGAACTCAATGTCAGCTACATCAATGTAAGCACAGAGCCACCCCCATGGCACGCAGCATGGTACAATAAAATAATGTTGAACTCTGAGCAAACATAACACAATTAAATGAAATATATCCAGTCAGTACGGTTATAATAATAATAATAATAATAATAAAACTTTATTTGTATAGCACCTTTCATGACATGAAATGCAGCTCAAAGTGCTTTACAGAACAATGGAGAATAAAAGAAAAGCAAGGCAATGACATTAAAAAACAAGCAGTAATGCAATACAGTGAGGACATGAATAACAAAAAATAAAAGATCAATTAAAAGCAATGTTGTAGAGGTGGGTCTTGAGCTGAGCTTTAAAAATGTCTACAGAGGCTGCCTGACGAAGGTACAGTGGGAGCTTGTTCCATGCCGACGGCCCGTAGAAGCAAAAAGCTGCTTCCCCGTATTTTTTAGTTGCCATTTTGTTAGGCAAAGCGAGCAGGCCAGCAGTGGAAGACCTTAGGGGGCGGTTTGGGACATATTTAGGCAGGCAGTCATGTAGGTAGGAAGGTGTGAGACCATTGAGAGCTTTATAGACAAATAATTTTGTCAAATCAATCCTAAAAACAACCGGAAGCCAGTGCAGTGATGCCAAAACTGGAGTAATATGTTCTCTCATCTTAGTTCTAGTTAAAACTCTGGCTGGTTATACTCCTTCTCAGAGTTCTCTTCTGAATTGAACAAAAAATAAATAAACCTGCAGATTTATCCTTATTTGCCGGGACTCGCACATTTGCTGCTCACTATCTTAGTCCAAACTGGACCCTTGTAGGCCTGTAACTCTTAGGGCATACAGTATATTCTCAGAGTTAAATTAACCCTGAGCATTTTACAGTGTAATGGGACTAAATTACTAGGTGTTTGACAGCCTGCTGTGAATATAGTGACATACATGTTGCTCGACAGTCGACAACAATTACTCTCAACTGAAAAGCTCAAATGAGGCTTTGAATTGCCGTAATGGATTCCCTCTGGGTTCCCATGTGGTTCTGCCAGGAGAAGAAGTATCGTCTGCAGAACCAGGTGGACCGCATGAAGGAGAAGGTTAAGACAGTCGAGGAGAAGAGCAAACACTTTGTGTACCGCGTGGAGGAGAAAAGCCATGACCTCATCCAGAAGTGGGAGGAGAAATCCAGAGACTTCATCGGCAACTTCCTGGAACTGTTTGGCCCAGATGGGACGTGGGTAAGTCAGTCAGTCACACACTCTCATGTATGAAGAGGAAACATTCGCACACAGCTATGATATGTATTTGCAGTCATCATACCAGTGTCTTCCAATTTGCATAATTTACCCGTGTATCAATTAGTGTTAGTGCATTGTTTCTCAACTGGGGATCAGCATACCCCTTGTAATCCATCCATGGTAAAATAGAAAAATACGCCCGCACACTGTTGATCTGCTGAGGATAATTTATTAAGAAAGGGCAACGTTTCGGTCACTTAATGCCTTCTTCATTCTTCTTCATACAGCAGTTTGACAGATTTATTTATATACAAACATTTGGTTAAAAAACAACCAATCACTAGACAGCTTGTGATGATGATGACCAATATGGTGACATCATTTAAAGTGCTGTGCGATTATACTGATCATGATGATGCTATACATGTAACCTACATGTATGTGGTGTTTGTTTTTGAAGAGCTAGGTAGGCCTTTTCCAGTGGCGGACAGTAATTAAGCAGAGAAAAGTGAGTCTTTAGAGGCCGAGGTTTACAATCCTCCAGTGACTGAGTGGTTGAGAACTATATATGTCTGCCATTGGCCTTCTCGGAACTGTTCCCTTCTTTGCCTTCTAAATTCTCGCCTCACCCCGTCCGCAGAAACAGGTGTTTCAGGAGCGCAGTGGACGGATGATCTCCTACGCCATGTCGCCCCGCGAGTCTCCGTGCAGCAGCCCTCCCCGAGAACTGTCTCCACCGCGCTCTCCTCCGTCGCCCACATCCCCTCCGTCCCCCCGCTGGCACGCCGCGCGGCCCTCTGCCTCGCGCTCGCCGTCACCCCCCATCCGCTGGCACACCGCTCGACCCTCACCCCCTACCTCCCCCAAAGGGGCGTCCGCTTCCATTAGTAGCATGAGTGAAGGCGACGAGGATGAGAAATAGACGTCTTTGGACCATGGAACGTGCACACACCCACTTGCGCGTGCACACCCATACACCCAGATACAAATCACTCACAGGACACTGCCTGGAAGCTGCTCACATGTACACATGACATGACACACACACACACACACACACACACTCATAATATCCTTCTACACATCCTGCACTGAAACTGGATGGATCCTCCATGAAGTTGCAGAGGGTGTTCATGGGAAATGTAGTTCTTCACTGTACTGTAAGACTAGTGGAAACGACATCAAGAACAAGAAGCCATCACAGTCTCTGTTGTTCGGGCTACTGAGCAGACAGGAGGTTTGCAAGAACCTGGGGGTTCATGAAACCAGATGGGGGGGCTTGGGGTGATTACAGCATCTTCGAAACATCTTCATTTGTGGGTCTTGCTGGCGTGCACCCACTGTCAGGTGGTCTGGAATATTTCCCAGCACCTCTTGACCTCTTACTAGGAACTGATAAGGTTTGCAAAATTGCCCAGTGCTGATGGAAACTGTCAGTGACAACCTGTTCAAAAAAATCACCTCGTCGTTTTTTGGTCCTCTTGTTTCCTTTAGTGGAGATGTTCTTTGTAATTCACACGTTACTGTAAATGAGTTCTCAAGTCATAATGTATTTTCCATTATCTCACAGCCATCCACTGTGATATGATTTGGTGTGATGGTCAGTGTGTGCAAGATGCAAAGAGATTAATATGATAGATCTTTGTTTTGTTTTATTTTGTTAATGTAACGTCAATGTCACCTTCTAACACCACTCAACTCAACTCTGTGATGTCACTTGGGTCACTTTACTTTCAGTAAGCAGACATGGGAGGGAAATGGCACCCCCCAGAGCAGCAGAGATGACACTGCAGACACCTTCCTCACAGTACAAAACACATGCTGTAACTTGACTGAATCAGTGCCCGTCTGTCTTCACTGCTTTTGCATAATTGATTGTTACATGAAATGCCTTCACACCTTTTGCGTAATTGATTGTCACATGAAATTGATGTGAACGGACTAATAACCTTGATACAAGTACTTAATATGTATCCAGTGTGAATCAAGGTCCAGTTTAAAACGGGGAATAAAGCTAGTCCCCCAAATAAATCTTGTGTTCTTTGAGGTGACTGACACAAAATAAAAAATGTAATCAAACAAGTAGAGAGACTACCACAACTAAAAAATAATGTTACAGGGTCTCTAGGATGATTTTAGTCTATACTGTATTGTGAACTTTATAGCTTTCTTTAGCTAACTACTATTTTAACTATACAAAAAAAGATCGTTACCAAACATCTAGTATTTGCTTCTAGAATGTATATCAAGTCTTTTGAGACCAAGCCTAGATGTGTCGCACTATTTGCCTGTCCAATGCTTGCAATCCAAGCAATAGTGAAATCGCAGTCATTGACTACCCCCCCTCCTCTTATATGCTAGCAAACAAGCAAACAGTGAAAACGCATTTACACCCCCCAACCCACCTGTGTCTTACTGCAACAGTGAAATCACAGTAATTACTAGCTGCCCCCCTTCCCTCACCTAGTGTAGACCAGAAACATCTTGTTCTGCAGAAGCCTACTATAGCTCAGTTAATACTTTGTCTTTTGGGGCGTGCACTGAGAGCTTGTACGTAGATCTGCTCTTTCCAGCGCGTGACACGTCAAACGATGGAGTATGAATTAAGCATATCTTCCTAGCCAGAGAGCCAGAGAGGCTGGCTGTTGTTTTTCTATTCATATCCGTGTATTCCTTTTAATATTTTGCAATGCATCATTAGTGGCTTTATTGCAAGTTTTCCATCAGCTGTCAAGTAAAACAAAAAAATATATAAAAAACACTATTGGAGATACAAGGTATCCCCAGGACTCTGATGATACTTGAAATGTAATGTATGAAGCACTTGAGGTAAACACATGTCAGGTACTCAAAAATCATGACCCCATTTTTGTTATTTTGTTTTTCTTCAGTCATTTGAAATGTGCTTTTGTTTTTGGTCGGGTCTGCTCACCAGCGACCCATACCTCACCTATCCCCAACGCCCACAAATAAAACTCATAATGCACTGTAGAGAAGTTAATGTCTTGTATGCACTACATGTAACCCTGCACTGTATGTACAAACTTTGGGAATGTGTGTTTATTTTTATTCCAAATGGCTTGACATGTAAATAAAACAAATGGTGTAAGTGCATTTGAAAGTAATTTTCAAGCAATCCAATCTCTTCAGAGACAAATAGCATAGTTCAACAGCAGTTATTTTTATTCTAGGTTTTAAACAGTAGACGATCTCATGCTAATTCACACCTTCAGATAATATCACTGTGTTGGTGGATGTTGGTACAACATGAATACAGGGATTGCTGTCTGTTCTATGATCGTTACAATTGCATAACTGCACGACTTTCACTACAATGAGGGAAAACCATGCGTAGAAAGTGCTCAAACATCTCTTTAAACCAGAGATAATGTGGGAAGAAAAACATGAGGAATCACTCCACACTGGCAGAAAATGTCAACATTGCTCATATGGTTATATACAGTATACAAGTAACACCACAGAGGTATGAAACAGGCTCCATTATAAAAGCTTGCCAGATCCCTGGCACTCTAAAGCAGACTCTCTATGCTTGTATGGAACCGTATTGTACCTGTCTGAAGCGGTCTTTATTGTTACAAGAATAAAACTGAACCAGGGTAGTCCTATCAAAGGATCTCCCTTATAATAGTCACTGAGAAATGAGGAGAAAACACACATCAAAAGAGTAGTTAACTGGGGCCTTTAGAAGACAAGATCTGAGCTCAGAACACAGCATTCCCTGCACAGAAGTCCTGATTCAAAGGCTTGGGCATATATTAGAGAGTATTAGAGTATTGCTCTCATTTGTCTCCTAAGTATGACTGATGGCAGCGCACAAAGGCATTGGCAGTGCTGGAAACGTTAGGTTTTGCCTCAATACTGAAGGGAACGAGGGACAATGGATGTTTCCCATAATGAAGCGTCTCTCCCAAGTCTTCATCAGTTATTTGTATAGAGCTGAAGGAGATGAGAAGAGGAAGTCACCTCAGATTATTGAGATCCATCATATAACAAGCTCCATCTTTTCTTCTCCTTTTTTCATTTGACAGGGACAATGTACAATAATATTGCACCAGAAATAGCTTTAAACTAATTTACATCTGTGATTTCACAAGTCTACGGTCCTATGGTCCATTTGTTGTCAAGCTGATCAGAATGTGTTTTTCCGACAGGTTTTTTACAACCATTTAATGCTTTTATCGTGAAAATAACAGCACCTACTCTGACGCATTGATCTAAAAAGATCAAATGAATGTTAAAAATGTGCGTATAGCAGTACAGCAAAGGGCATTCATAAAGGGTCCCCAATGTCATTGACATGTACTCTAACGGCAACAAAAAATGTTTAAATACAAAAGTTAAGTGATAGTGATCTCTGCCTCAGTAACCCTGCTGGCACTCAAGGCTGCTCTATCCAACTTTTCCTTAACTTTATCTCCGACTCATGTTTCTCATTGTGTAATTACACCCACTTATTCTATAAAACAAATTATATAAACCAACAAAAAGGAATCTAACCAAAGACAAAATCCTTGAATTCTAAATAGTTCCTCACATGAAGTTTAAAATGGCCCCTTTCCCTGGATAAAACAAAAGGCTAATATCAAACACATTTGCTGTTTAAATAGCTATATACGTCTACTTCCACCAATCATCAGTGAAGATAACAACATGACACCAGTACATGTTGAAAACACACAAGCGTAGCTGAAGATCATTCAAGGTTCAAGAATCAAGTCATGTGATGATTATTAATACCACAAATGGCCACACGAAGCCGACTGCAGTTGCACCCACACATTGTGTGATTCCAGACTTCATGCTGCGTATTCAGTGCAGCAGGTCAACACAACACCACAGCTTCCATGCTGGTGTTAGCATGGGCCAGAAAGGGATCGTGCAATCACAGCAGGCCGTTCCTCACCGCAAAGGGTGCATCCTTCAACAATACAAACACAATTATGCTGGAGCGGCAGAAGCTGCAGGAGAGACAAGGCTGACACGGCGTTGTTCTAACAGAATCCTGAAGATGTGCCTTTGGTCCTTCATTTTGTTCAAAAGGCTGCAGAGCTGGGCAAACACGTCGGTGTGGCTGTACAACTGCTGGTTTGCAAAAGCACTGTCTGTAATAACGGTCAATATTGCTGATTGATGCGCATCTAAAAGCACACATAACAACTAGCTATAACTATACATCTTAAAACTCTGAACTATAGCCAACTGTACATCTTAAAACTCTGAACTGAGAGGTAAGAACTTTCTCCCGTTTTGAAATAAAACTTAAAAGTATATCCAACAGCCACCACACAAAAAAAAAGAAAAGAAAAAAGAATATCAATATATTCTTACTGTATACAGTAGGTAAGGCTTTCTCTCATGGAGATACAAAATAAATACATTGGTTCCTACTGTAAATCTTTATAAATAACCTGTATTTATAATTTGTTGTCTTTCTTATGTTATTATCATTACTATATATTAATTAATGACACGACACGTGTTCCCGTTATAATTTCTAGTTGAAATTCGGCAGTTCTCCGATCTCTATTCACCACTTAAGCAACATGCCACTGAAACTTGATTTTGCTACGGCAGCACACACACTGACCTATTTGTGTCTAATCAAAAGGGACTCCCACGGGAAGGAAATTAAAACTCCTTTGCCCATTTGCAATGAAACTCAAACCCTCAGTCTTTCTGTGTGCGAGGGAAGTTGAAACAAGAGGTCCTTTTATGTGAGGGTTGGACTTGGACACAGAAAAACTAAACAGCAAGTCTTCTACAGCTCTGACGAATCAGTGCAGGACTTCTTCAGCCACATGGGGGAGTAGCCATGTCAGCAAAGCCTGGCTGGTAGGACTCATGAGGAAGAACTGACTTTGATAAAAACATAAATTAAAACAAAGTTAAGTTACAGCTGTTGACAAAAAGGCCTCAACTGGCCAAATGACCAAATTCACAAGAGATGATCTACTTTGGAAGAGCCAGTTTGTGGCTTACTGAGAAGGCAACAGGCTGCCATTAACACCAGAATCTAGGTGGATGATAGTCATTGCCATTGGGTACAGATCTACGGTCAGTTTGTATCTTCCAGCTGCGTAACTGGGTTTGTTACAATTTGATCACATTCATGCTTTTCAGTAACTCTTCCATGACAACTCAATAACTTGCAGCTTAAATAATGTGTAACGTTGGATATAATGTGATGAAACCTTGAAACACACATTTATAAATAGTTAATTTTAAATCTAGTTGATGCAATATATATATATAACTTTTGCTCCATGACTTTCCCATGGCCTGAGAATTGCATTTTCAAGTTGAGTGACCTTTGCCGGATTTTCATGGCCGCGGGAACCCTGTTAGCAACTTTACCCATTGGAATGTTGATTCAAAACTGATCTTAAACTTGTATTTACCCAAGGGCAAGGCTCATCATACTGTACATGCACTGGCCAGCAAGGGGTAGCTATGGTTAGGGACTAGCGGGTTAGACACAAGTTATCTTTTGGCCTTGTAATTGGACTTGCTGGCATCGCGTGGCTCTTTGCTGGGGTTGCTCCAGTCGTCTGCCTCGTTACTGGTCTTGTAATGCCGCCACGCTGACTTGTTGAAGACGGGCAGGCGTTCGAATGACTCGCTTGACAGGGCCTTTGGTGGTGGAACAGTCAAAAATAAAGAGCCAATGAGGACACACTCAAAGAGAAACTACAGAGGGCAAATAATGAAGAGGTTGTGTTGCGTGTAAACAGAGTTAATGTTGGTTCATGTGAGGACGCTTATGAATCATGAACACTATGGAAAATAAGAGGCACGGTAAATACAACCTACCTTCAGATAAATTACAGCATCAGTTCCCACACCCTCCATGGAGTAGAGCTTCAGATCCCCCTGGAAGTACCTGGCATACAGTCTAGAGATGGGTAGACCATAGCCAAAACCAGCCTGGAGGAAGGACACCAGAGGCATACAGACAGAGACATTCACAAACTGTAAACAGAATCAGCACTCAGCAATCACAATCAAATGTACCGGTAATCATTTTAGGGGTGAATGTCTCATCACGTTTAACATTAACATGATGGACCTTTCCCAATTCAGTTATCACGGTAGTTATAAAAGATATCCAGATATGGAAAAAGTGATACAGCTGCGGTAGGAGTAATATAAATATGACTAATAATACTTGATTTGTGTGTGTGTGTGTGTGTGTGTGTGTGTGTGTGTGTGTGTGTGTGTGTGTGTGTGTGTGTGTGTTGGTCTGAGTACACATACCAGTGGGACAGCTCCAGGCTCCATGGTGGGTGTAGGGGCGGTGGAGTATGTATAGTTGAACAGGCGGTCTATCTTCCTAAGGGGAACGCCTCCTCCTCGATCACTGATCTGAACACAGAAAGAAACCAAAAGAATCTAAAAGAACATCCGCCAGAAACATCCCAAAGGGTCCACTTGCTATCCGATATTTAGAAAAATGGGACAGACACTAAATCGAGACTCTGCATGCAAAGTTCTGTAAATCCATTCTCTGCATCCGACGGAAAGCACCAAATAATGTACACGTACTGTACAGAGAAACTCGAGACTAGAGAGATGCCTCCCTCTGTACACCAACACAAGCACACACAAAACTATATGACTCTTTGGAACAATCAACCAAAACCCAGAGAAAACTGGGTTTTGCTATTTGACGTTTTGGCCCTAAAAAGAGAATACACAGGGGCAGAATACCCAAGCACTGGGATTGATCCAAGACTACGTACAGAGTCATTTAGCACTGTCCCATGACAGAGAACCTGGCTCACAGGAGAGGACAGACTGTGCACCTACTGCACAGAAGATGAGGTGGAAACCGAGCTGCACTATCTAACTTCCTGCCAGCTGTACCAAGACATCAGACACACATACATCCACCCAAAGACAAAGAGTTTGAAAATGTGACTAAAAATGGAAAAACTCCCATATCTGCTGAGGGGAAAAGTACAGTAATGTTGTTTCTTATGCCAATAAACTGAAAGACCCGAAGCTGCACGTCACATCACACACCAAAAATAGCCATAGCAGTGACACAGTGTGTTAGTATCTGCTATGTGCAGTGCATGACATTATGAAATATATCAAGCCCTTAAAACCAGTTATTTCTATCTCAGACTAACTATCTGGGTTTTATTTGTCTGTCTGTGTCTGTGTGTCTGTGTCTGTGTGTGTGTGTGTTCTGTACCTTTATGGAAAGGTCCTCATTACCCAGCGTCACCTTTGCCTTCACTGGTGGTAAGCCCTCCTTATTGTCTTCATGAAGCTCCACTGTAGCCCGCATTGAGTTCTGCGCGCACGCACACGCACACGCACACGCACACACACGCACACACACACACACACACACACACACACACACACACACACACACACACACACACACACACACACACACACACACACACACACACACACACAGTTAATTGCCAGGCAGTGGTCCATCCTGATAGAATCAAGGTCACGTTACACTTTTAATTAATTAATTACATGTGGAGCGTCAGGACCGTACGATGAAAGAGATCCTGCTTTTTGCTTACCTTGAAAAGCTCGAACAGCATGTGGAAGAGGTGAGAGGGCACGTACACTGACTGGATAGGCCTGTCAGGGGTCTTCGCTGGAACACACAGGAGACATGAGGAGTGAGGACATGACATCACATCAGTGTTGCCGACTTAAGTCTGCTTATTATAAGCGACGTTAGGCTCAAGATTGAGGTTGATGCTCATTAGGAAAAGTTTACCGGTACATTCATTTTCATTTGACTCAGACTATTGTGTTTTTAACAGTTTGGCAATGATTGTTTTTTTTTTCTGTGTCAGTTTTGTAACATAATAACGTCTGTTGTTGTTGCATGGTCAGTGGTCCTCCATCAGTAGTTTTGTTTTGACACTCATAATAAAAAGTAAAAATAAGCTTTCATTTCCCTCACATTCGCCTCAGTGCAGTTTTGCTTTGAGACACTTTCATTTTCTAACTCTCCTTAATGGGGCATACAGGGCTCAGTACTATGTGTACAGTACACAATTACACATTCAAACGTTTCAAAGAGCCTGCCATTGGCACTTCAGTGAAACATCAGTGGATATAGTCCAAGCCTTGTCATGGAGAAAGGGGGCGTTTGCCAGGTGTGGGGGGGAGAAAGATCAGGAAAATTGTGTGAAGATGTCATAGTAATGTATATTGAAAAACACTCTTAAAAAGGATTGATTGGGTCCAGGCGCATGCCACATATAGGCTTTGGCCTGACAGCGCGTCGCGTGTTCGAGTCCCGTTCATGACGACCTTTGCTGCATGTCTCTCCACTTCTCTCTCTCCCTCTTTTCTGTCAGTCTTCACTTGATACTATCAATAAAGGCAGAAAAGCCACAAAAACTAATCTTTGATTGATTGGTGGTACAACCCCAAATTCAGTGCACTCAAATGAACAAACTGCAACAGATGAATAGCCACATCACTGTGCCATGGGCCTCAGTGCATGGTTCAAATGACAGAAGCCTGTAAACTGTGCATACTTGAATCTGACTTGGAGGCTGCTGAATGGTTTTCATAGGTGGTTTCCATTGTGCACAGGTTCCATTGTTAAAATGTCTGGTGCATGACTTCACTCAGTGTATAGCCTGTTCTAGATCATCCACATAATGTAAACTAAATAAGCTACAATGCCTACTATGCCTCTGCTGAATATTCATTCAGCTCTTTATATCCTTTAAATGCATACCTCTCAAACAGAATGACTTAAAATGATTAACATTCATCTTGATTGTAAAACTGATGCCATGGCTGTGTCTGTATTGTCACTAGTAGTCATGGGGGGAGGGTGGTTGAATCAGACTGTGCTTGTGCATACAATGTGATCAAATCCTGCAAGTGCCACTGTGCATGCAGATGTCCCGTCTCCTTGCACCCTTCCAACGCCCATAAAAAAACACCCACGTACATGCATTCACTCCCTCAAACACTTTGAAGATAATGAGACACATTCTCAACATTGTAATACAGCAGGACTACATTGAGACTTTCTGGCACCACTAGCTTGAAATAGAATGTGTAAGAGAACACAAGTAGTAGTAGTTTCAAGTCAACACTATGAATCACCAAGCCATGGGCAAATTAATAGATTGAATGGGCGGATCATGGATGAATAGAAGATCGATGGGTAAAAGCTACAAGTCTTATGTCTGGTGTGTAGTTAAGTCTACAGCCTGAATCTATGTCAATGTAAATCTATTTTTATACTGGGTTAGACATTGCACCAAATCCCTCCCATGCCCCCCACCGCCGCCACCACCACCACCGATACAATAGTAGGAGAAACACTGTTAATAATATTATCTTGATGATCAGAATGAGACAAACATACAACACAAGAGTGAATCTCTCTTACGGTTGAATTCCTCGATCTTGAGGTCAGGAGAAGCCATATAGTACTTCTCGCATAGCATCTTGGCTGTGTCATAGGCATCTGAGAGACAAAGCAAAGACAAGTTAATGCATTTCCAAGCAAACAGCTGAATTATTTCATAACTGCGCTATGCAAACATTTAGTTCAGCAATGCAAAACAAATGGACCACAAGATAATACAGGTGTATAAAATAAACAGACGGGGAAAAGATTATTGCGAAGCCTGCAGAGCTATTCAGGCAGACAACTCAAGGCAGCGTGCCAAACCCTGATCAAATGACTAGTCACATGCACTCTTTATCTGATCAGGGCGGGCTATTTAAACTGGCCATTCCTTGACCAGGTAGGCCAAGGAATGGCCTACCTGGCCATTCTTCGCTTTCCCTCCTTGCTGGTTGCTACTCGCTACACTGTGCTGCTCTACTGTTTCTGCCTCTACTGAACATTGCCTCACTGTCTGCTGCTGCCCTATGAAGTTTTGCAATCCCACCGCCTCCCCAGCATCCACCTGTAGACTCCGATTCTATATTCCCCTTATTCATCATTATTCATGCTTACAGGGATGGAATGAATAGAGAGAGAGCCCCGACGTCAAACTATACTTCATGTATCTATGCTCAAATTCCTTGCTCAATTAAGAATATTTAATTCAATCCAAGAGTTGTTTGGCCCGGGCGGCTGGCATAGCCATCTGGGCACCTTGGCTGGTAATCCAGTCTGGCAGTGTGCCAGTCTGGCAGTGTGCCATGGGTTCGACTAGCGATCCAGACGGACTTTACTGTGTGTCACCCCCCCCCCCCCCCCATCATCTCTCTCTGTATGTATCTCTGTTGCTTGAGTGAAATAATAAAAATAAAAATCGTGTGGCATTTTTGCAACTAGTCAAGAAAAGAAAATGCTGCTGATTTTAAGAAGTTATGTTTAATGAGAAAAGGTCTTTCAAATCTTACCTCCGACTACATCAGCCACGTGACAGGTGGGGTCAATGCTGCCAATGTGTTTGGGATGAGCTGGGTTGGTGTCATTGCCAAACAGGAGAGCTACAAAGAAATACAGTGAATAGAAACATTTGAATGTGAAATGTGCTACTAGAGGGAGCAATATACATGACCACAGTGGCGGAAGGTTCCTATAACGGCAGTATTGAGTTGTACTTGAAATGTACTTTAATCAATCAATCAAAACAGTAAAGAATTAAATTGTTTCAGCCATAAGCGGCGGGTGGATTTTACCAATCTCGTACACCATTGCTCACGAAAGCAAGATCATTGACCCAATTACAGCCACTGCATTTTAGGCCTACCTTTTAATTAAAGTAAAAGTAGTCTGAGGAAAAGGAACAGTTCTGTTCCCCGGACATTGTTTTGGCTGAGATGGCTGAGATGGATATTTTGGCCGGCGGTGTTGCTGCCCCTCCCCTCCCTCCCGGCTCATGGCTCTTTACAGACGGGCCGACAGTACACAGACAGCAGCCTCTCCACTGACCGTGTTAGTGTTGTGTTGCTGCAGGAGACGGAGTGGAATGAACAGTGCGGTCACTGGAACAAAGCCACCGTATTAGCATTTGAATACCTGTTCTGTGAACACCGTAAAGGTGTGTGCCTACGTGACCAAAATGACCAGGGGGAGGGGAGCTTCAGCCTTCAGTCAGTGTGTGCTTTTTGGCTTATTATTTTGTCAGTGGGTGCTTGTGCCCTCAAGCACTCCTGAAGTTGACCAGTTTTATACCAACATAGCCCATGCTTACAGAGCCCAGGTGTACCCCCATCTAGGTCTCTCTGATCATGTTTCGCTCCTCCTGCACCCTTGGTACACCAAAAATCTGATCTAGTAGGCCCGAAGTCAGGTCTGTCAGGACACTATCCCTGGGCTCCAGGACTACTTCAGCACCACAGACTGGGATATTTGTAGTGGCCCGGAAACACTGACGTGTGGGTCTCTGAATAATTGTACAGACTCTGGAATATATACATTTTTGTGTGGATAATGTTACACACTGGAAGCAGATCCGTGTCTTTCCAAACCAAAAACCTTGGATGACACCAAAACTACAAGAGCCAGGAATGCGGCATTGGAAATGAGGAGGTGGAGAAGGTTTCGACCTTTAAGTTTCTGGGAGTGACTGTGGCCGACGACCTGTCCTGGAGGACCAACATCACCTCTGCCGTGGGGAAGGCACAGCAACGCCTTTTCTTTTTAAACTTAAAAGGGCAGGACTTCCACAAGCTCTGTTGATCCACTTCTACCACTGTGCAGTAGAGAGTGTGCTCACCTATAGGCGACTGGAGTGGTTTTCCAGCTGCACCAGGGCAGACAAGGGGGCCATCCACAGAGTGGTCAAGGCTGCAGGGAGGATCATTGGGACCAGTCTTCCAGAGATCTGCACAGTCTTCACCTCCCCCTGCCTATGCTATGCCATACAAATAACATCCTACAGGACCAGTTCCACCCAGCACACCGTTTTTTATAATAACATCCTACAGGACCAGTTCCACCCAGCACACCGTCTTTTATAATAACATCCTACAGGACCAGTTCCACCCAGCACACCATCTTTTATAATAACATCCTACAGGACCAGTTCCACCCAGCACACCATCTTTTATAATAACATCCTACAGGACCAGTTCCACCCAGCACACCATCTTTTATAATAACATCCTACAGGACCAGTTCCACCCAGCACACCGTCTTTTATAATAACATCCTACAGGACCAGTTCCACCCAGCACACCGTCTTTTATAATAACATCCTACAGGACCAGTTCCACCCAGCACACCGTCTTTTCCAACGTCTGATCCATCCGGTCCAAAACCAACACCTCTACCCACAGGCTGTCCGGCTGCTGAATGAACAACCTGCCCACCACCCCCCCATCCCTGAGCCTCCTCTATAGTACTAAAAAGGTACTGAAAATGGACTAGCACTTTGGGTTATTGTACACAGTATGGTTATTTATTTGTATGCCAGTGGTGAAGCTCTATAATGCAAGCAATGCCAATAAAGATCTATCTATCTAAAATTCAGTACATTTGAAAGGATTTTACTGAAAATATTAAATCCATGACCAAATGTACTTCTATCGATTACAAATCCTTTTGGTCCTTCTGTCAATTTGGATTTCTAAGATAAAGCGCAGAGTGAGCTTTTGACATAAACATGATGGAAAATAGTAATGAAAGTGGCTGCACTCACATCCACAGGTTAAAGGAGGGAAACTCTCAACTTGTCTTCAAAATGCCATACTGTGCATAATGAGTGATGCTGTGTGCCTGGCTGTGGCCACATGTTTACACTGTAAACATGAGGCTTGTACTGAGTGACACCCTGATGCTGCGTTCAAACTAGCAGAGACAAAGCGACACTGATGCCGCACTACAGCAGAATAGTTGAGATGGCTTAAACGTATTTTCAGCACTCCAGTGACGCAGTGAAGTGTCAATCAATCATGTGTTTTTGTTTCATGACGTCAGCCAGTTCCCTGTCCACTCCCACACATGCTTGATGGTGTCAACCAGTGTGTTAAGCAACCCTTCAATGCCAACTCTGCCGCTAGTGTGAAGGCAGCATTAGAAGATATTGCTGAAAATATTGCATTAAAAATGGAGTGCCACAGTTTTTGTGTCTATGAGGCCCAAAATATTGTGTTCATTGTCATGATTTGTCACGATCCGAGTTGGCTTTGTCCGCGGCGTAACCGTTTTAGGGTGTTTTAGGGTGGGAAAAAATCGTGGCACTCCATCTTTAAGCCATCAGTCTGTTAGTTTTAGAGAGCTGAGGCTCTATAAAGTCAAGATGACTTTCCCTGTTGATTAAACAAAGAGGAAGACTGAGAGGGCATACGAATATATTACCATGTGCAGGTGTGTTTTGTGGAACAGCGATGGGAGTTGTTTGACTCAAAGCTCAACAAAACTGTTCCAAAATAGAACTGGCTGTGCTTGTTAATGGACTTCAGAACTCAACCCTACAGTACATTGCTGCTGTCGGGTGGAAAACTTGTAAGAACCTGTGTTGACTGTAACAAATTTGAAAAATAGGTATTCAATAAATCAATCACAACATGTGATAATGTGACACTCACTGTGCTGGTTGATGAGCATGCGGAAAGAGATGCGGTTGGTGTAGAAGCGGTCCAGGAAGTACTGTATGTTGCTGCTGATGAAGGGGTCAAAACCAAACTTCTCCTTGTACTCTAAGACCCCTTGAGCCATGGTAGGAACCACGTCGTTGTTGCGGTTGCGGACCTCTATCAACAGCTCCAGGAAACTGGAATTAGTGGATGAAAGAAAAGATGATGGATTGATGGATGGATGGATGGATGGATGGATGGAAGACAGTAGGTAATCAGTAAAATGGCAGTTTAACTTGGACCAACGGTATGTAGAAAAACGAAAAAACACACATTTCTGTGTGTACGTGGGCCTGTGGAGGACTGTTTGGGGCTTCTGCAGCTGTAAGTGGTAGCCTTTTTGAGTGGTGCAACCACTCCAAGGAACAGCAATGTCCGTGTTCACCTATGTGTTGTTCACCTATGTGTGTCTGTGACATTAATGAGCACCAGTATAAGACTATGAGTACCAGTAGGGGCGCTGTTGTGCCAGAAACAGATAGAGGGATAGTGCTGCACTGTTGTCTGCTAATGAGTGAGAGAGAGAGAGAGAGAGAGAGAGAGAGGTGGGGGGGGGGGGAGTTGCACCACTCAGTTCACACGGGTGTGATTTTTTTATTAACAGGGTACAAGCAAAACATATAACAACGTTAATACATCTTCATTGGGTCATATGTTTTGCCTGCACCCTGTTAATAAGAGAAAGGCTTTAATAAGTTTGCTCCAGTGCCATCTTTCTTCATGCCTCACTAGTCCTGCTCCTGAGACACACCGGACCAGCCTGAACTTGGCTTGAGGCACGGTGGACCACCCATTGTTCTTTTCCAATATGACTTTTCATAACCTTTCCAGGGCTTGGACATGTTGTACTTTGATATATCCATGTCATTATCATGAGTCATGACCATAGGAATCTGGTCATGACAGCCTCTATCTGTCATAAAGGACTGTCACTCTGCAACCAGGGCATTGTTATGGTATAAATATATAGTCTTAACTGTCCAATCAGCCTAGAATAGGGCTTTGTTTATTACAGGGATTGGCAACTTCAGTGAGACAGGGCAGTGTGCAATGGATAGATGATTTACACATGTATTTAGAGCTGTACCTACTGTACTACATTGTACTGAATGTTTGACCCACCTACTACTGCGTTGAATATTTCCTTCTGTTACATCAATTATGCCACAGAGGGTAATACTACTCAAGTGTTGCCTAGTGCTCTGCAGTTAAAGGACAACTTGGATGATTTTTTAACCTGAATCATATATCTAACACAATACTTGTGTCTCGCGCGAGAGCGCGCTCGTTTTTTTTTTCTTGTCAGACAAAACACAGGTTAAATATGTGGCTACAAGTTGCTTCTCTATTCAGTACATCACTCACTCATTCAACACATGAGGATCCTCTGGTTTTCTGTTCTCGTAACCCAGCAGTTCCACAAAGCTTTGCATGTACCTGAAAAGAAAAAACAGTCAAAGTGAAACTAACATTCTGTACACTGTTCTCTTAGTTTCTATGCACTCAGCCCCCCTAGGGAAGCCCTCACCGCCACCCACACACACACACATTGGAATTATTATAGCGCATACGTAATAGATGCAAACACTGATCAGAATAATTGAATAACAGATTACTATAAAACCTGCAAAACCTGCCTGTCCGTCAACCTGCCTGTCAAAGTGATTTACAGAGCAATGGAGAAAATATAAATGAAAAGCAAGGCATAAAACATTAAAATAATAGCAGTCATTATAAGGTTACATTGTGGGCCCGGATGGTTAGCTCAACCGTCCGGGCACCTACGCTGCTGAGCGTGCCGTGGCGTGCCGTGGGTTCGACTCCTAATTCCGATGGCCTTTGCCACGTGTCTTCCCCCCCCATCTCTCTCCCCATTTCCTGTCAGTCTAATTTCAACCTATCAATAAAGGCAGAAAAAGCCTAAACAATATCTTATCTAAAAAGAATCCATTATGGTCAAACCAGACCACTGGATGCACACAGAGGAGAAAAAGGGGAGGAGAAAAAGATAACACATTGATGACTTTGTATTATAGAGAAAGATGAGGTTGTTGAGGGGCGATAGCCTCTCTATATCCATCTTCTACTGTATGTTCACAAGCTTTGTCCTACACAAACATGACATTCCCATTGACAATGAATGGAGAATGTTACGTCATAGTGGCTGAGCACATAGTGTCTATTTTTGTCCTACACAAACATTAAATTCCCATTGACAATGAATGGAGAATTTCACGTCATAGTGTCTAAGCAAATAGGCATAGCGTCTATTTTACGTCTTGATGATGAACGATGATGAGACTTAGAGCGCCCCTCACTTCACATGGGTGTGATTTATTTCCTTTTAAACTACTCAAGGATACTGTATACGAAACAACATCTTCTCCAGATAGACACTCACTCACAAGCATCTACCTTATCGGCTTACTGTCGGGGGCCTATATCATCATGTATTAAGTGTATTTCTGGACGAGGTCACTCACCATTTCTGGACCAGTCTGATGGAGGGCTGACTCAGGAGGTTATCGGGTAGCAGGTTCACCTCTCTCATGGTGTTGGCCAAGCGCACGGGCAGCTCCTTGCGCAGAAACATGTATGACGTCTTCTCACATGCATTTTCCCTGCCTGAGAGACACCCAAAATCAATCTTATGGGAAAAATGCACTTTTGTTGTTTTTATACATACAGTATACATACAGATATCGAATGGGATTTTGGATGTTGAAATATCGTTATATGACATAACACATAAGGATTCATAAGGATCTTTTCCTGGTTTTAAGGCTGCATTGCAGTAAAGCACTGTAATTTCAAGAACTTACATGACTTATGACTTATTTATGTTTTCATACAACTATCTATGAATTGTACTTAATTTGAGGTCGTTAATATGAACTCTGTGAAATATCCATTTAAGTGGTTCTACAACAGGAACTAATATTTATTCTAGTAGTGTACATTTTGGAGAATGATGAGAAACAGTGGTGTGCATGCATTCAATAATCTACTATAAAAACTGCCCTTTCGGACTGTGAGATCAGACATTTTGTGGAAGATGTATATCCTATACAAATATCCCCAGGCCTGTTAATAAATATTGTTAAAGGACTATTTGTGTTATTACACTGTTCTAATATTTGCCTTCGCCCAACTTAGGTATACAGGCGTTATTGAGGATCGGAATTTCAATAAGGTATTTGGCCAAAAACTGATATTTGATTTTGTACATAACTATAGCCCTAATTCCAACTGGGTTTACATTAAAGAAATGTTGAATGCCCCACTGCAGAGTGCAGATGTGACTCAGCACAATTTAATTCAGTTAAACAACCTTCCAACAGTGCATTATTTAATTGGACTAGTGTGGCAGTGGTTTCCCTACATACAGTAGTGACAGTACGAGGCCAAAAAGCTTGCATTTTTTTGCAAGCCTAGCGTAAACACGATACACAGCTTATTGAATTCCTGCAGAAGAACAATGACTGAAACAGTCATTGCAGACTCTTAGGTTGTACATGACACAAAAATGATGGTCAACTCTAAGATTTCTTTGCTTATTACCCCATTTTCTTGCCAATTTTAGTCAGTCGTCATACTACTTAATTCCTCCCCACATCAGGCACATACTGTACACTCCCAGTGAGGATACCCCACCGGGAAGGAATAGACTACTAGAGCCTTCATCCTACTCCTTCCACCCAACACTCCCTGCTGACAAGGGTAACCGGAGAACTCGCCGGTTTTCCGACTCGCCGCGGTTTAGTGCATTTTAGTTTTACTTCACCTTTATTTAAATTGCATTGAATTGAGAGAGAGAGAGAGAGAGAGAGAGAGAGAGAGAGAGAGAGAGAGAGAGAGAGAGAGAGAGAGAGAGAGAGGATAGTTGTTTAGAGTTTACACTAGATGAAGTAGGAATGCTAAAGTTGAGACACCAAAGTACAGAAACAATGTAATTCATTAGAAAACAATATCCTGAAATATCATTGGTACTATCATTGGTATTCATACTCACATTTTAATCATTATCTAACTGACCATTTAATTGCACAAAATGATTTGACTACAATTAACATGTGGGTTTGACATACTATACTGATGAAGACAGCATGTTAGCATAATAATGATGAAGCTTGTTTCTCTCCACTTTTCCCTGCGCGAGTTGGTAAGGCGGCGAGTTCTCCGGTATTCCTGACAAGTGCCATCACCGCCTGTACTAGGAGTACGTACAGTTACTAATGTCACCCTCCCTGCCCAGCTCCCATCTCCCATACACGGACAAGACTATATTGCACAATACACATTTACTGAGCTCAATGTGAAAGTGCTGATACAAGTGAAAAAGCATGGCACCACAGTGTGAGCAGAGTCATGAGTGTAACTTCAGAATTCTGTTAGACATGATAAGGAGTAAGGGCAAGGGCTTTACCTCACTAGAGCTTAGGGCCCCTAAGGTCGTTGAACTCTCATATAAGCCTCAGGGATATGAATGTAGGATCTGGCACTAAGAGAATAAGTCAAGAGAGAAAATCATGCCTGGCTGCTATGTGAAAAGCACTCAATTTAGGCATTAGGCACTCACACTTGGAACAGTTAACATTTGGGGAATTAACTAGAAGTACGAAGACAACGCGACAAAAATAGTGAGTGACTCGTGGTCTGGCAGACCTCGTCTGGAAACCAGATGGTTCTGCCAGGGCGAATGGCATACCACCAGTGAGGTGTGTGACGATGATTATCTTATAGTTCGTCCTTGGGACACAGTCACATACTCATGCTTCTCTCCTGGCACAGGCAGGATTGGATAGGGCAATGGGGAGGGCAGGACCCAACCTGTTGTTACTTCCTGTAGCATTATGTATATCTTGTCCGCCACGGCTGTGAACTATTGTCCAGAAATCATGTTTTAATCTCAGCTGGTCATGCTTTTAATCACGGGCGGATTAATTAAACTAAAGCCTTTGTGGTGAAGTTGATGACACCAGAAGTCACAATCTTAGGCTTGTCTGTGCCGTGTGTGCCTAGAGCAGTTAGGTTCTCAAAGTGTAGTCTGGGTACCCTCAGGGATCCTTGGAGTATTCCAGGAGGTTCCCAGAAAGATTAGCATAAACATCTGTTTAAGCATAAATCTGTTAACCACTTTAACCCTTACAATGTGATACGTTGCAATCTTGTAGAGCTGTTATTTTATTTAATTAAAATGGTTAGGGTTTGGCTTAAATTAAAATCTTGGAAATGCTCTAAACATTTTAATCAATGGTCAAATACTGTAATACATTAAGTTGGGGGTCAAGTTGAAGAAGAAGAGATAAAAGCACCATTGTTCTGCATGACCTGTGACGACTGGGTTTTGAGTAAACATTCAATTCAAAAGCACCGTGTCGTCTCATAACAGTCTGAGTTACAGTATAAGGTTTCACGGCGACATAGTGTGGACCTATTTATAGCCAACTGAACTCACATTAAAGGGACACTTCACACTTTTTGCAAAATAAATATGTTAATGACGTTTAGAAGCTTTAGAACACTTTCCTGGGGGTCTTTATGTGTGTAATATGTGGTTTTACTAGATATTTTAGATTGTAGCAGTGAGCACAGTGTCTCTGATGTCATGGACACTGGTCTCACTACCTTCCTGGACTACAATTCCCATAATTCTTTGGTGCACTGCTCCTCCTTGTGGATAGGGGGAGAGCTGTCTTACTGAGACAAAATGTAGTCCAGGAAGGAAGTGGGCCCAGTGTCCATGACATCAGAGACACTGTGCTCACTGCTACAATCTAAAATATCTAAAACCACATATTACACACATAAAGACCCCCAGGAAAGTGTTCTAAAGCTTCTAAACGTCATTAACATATATTGTTTTGCAAAAAGGGTGAAGTGTCCCTTTAATCTGACTCTGCAGTGGCTGCCACGATTCTAGGAAACAACTTAATAAAGAGCCACGCCAATTGAGTGGCCCCTATAATTATATTGTTGATGAAGAAGTTATTTCTATAGAGGAAGGACACAGAGACATGTCTGTATATCATATGTAAGACTGTGGTGGTACAGTCAGAACATAACACACTCACTCACACACACACACACACACACACACACACACATCACACTCCAGTCTCCTCCTCTTTCTATACTCACCAAAATCCAAAAACTGCTTGATGGAGAGCGGAGAGGGCGAGAATCTGGAATAATATTCAATCTTTGGGTTGGCGTTTTTCAGCAGAGACAGGAAGATCCTCATGGTGGGAACTTGACGATGATGATGGTGATGATGATGGTGTACAGTACGAGAGAATCCAATCAAAAACAACACGCGATAAGCTCATTCAATTACACACTTTTGACAGCGTGACGCCGTTATCCTTTGTCCGCGGTCCACATTTGACAGCAGCAGCGACCCGGTAGAAATTAATGTGTATCCATACGAGGTAGATGACAGCAATGCGAGTCTAATGTCTTGGTTGGTTTGATGTCGGAACATTGCTGCACGCTCACAGCAGCACGTATCCCTCTCAAGTTCAGAGAGTCAACCGTACGTGACGGACGTTGGTGCTCCACGCCGATTGGGTCAAAACCCGGAATTGAGGAAATCCCACGGCCCCATTGGACGAGCCAACGTGTCAGTCAACCTGTTTGCCCGCAGGGCGTCACAACCATATAGTTATAACTCTATGGTCACAACAGGTTAAGATAAGAGAATTATTTTGCATTATAAATTATCTTTGCGGAACACATGCTACTACTGTACTGTACAACATAATTATAGCTTGGACACAAACACAATGGACCATGTGTTATATGTTTTCCAAATACCAGTCAGTGTATGCCTGTATATGGGACCAGCAATCGATGACCTGGAAGTCCCAACTCCGAAGTTTGTAAACATATTTATAAATTATCATCACATCATCCTAGCTGCTATTTAATTATTACATTTAGGCCTACGGGATGACAGCCGACAGAGAGACATCTAAACATGTAGGATTCGTTTTGTTTTGTTTTAGCTCGTGATGATTTGCACTATAAAATATAAAAAGCGTGTATTCAAAGACTGCTACTCCCTTTAAACTATCCATAATTATTATTATGATGACCAGACCACCACCCGCTCTATGACAGTTCTCTGTCACGTCTACCAGTGCTAGTACCACCTAGTGGCTGCGCGCGGGAAGACATCACCACCCTGACAAGTCAAGTCTGCAGGACTGGAAAAATAACTTGCAAGGATAGAATAGAATAGAAGATGATAAATCATAAATGACACAAGACAAGACACATTTAAAGTATTTCAATCGATGATATTTTAAAAAATACTGACATTGTATGGTTTTATAATGTTGACAGACAGTACAGATCCTATGTTTACAAAAGAAAACACAAACATACAGATTACTAATATTCCATTTGAGGGGGTATAGCCTCAGGCCAATTTATTTCTAAGCCATGAATTAGATGGTGGGTCAGAACAAAGTCAATGACAAGTTTAGGACCTGGGACATGCAGCAGACCACCTACAATAAACAATAACGATATTGCCATAAAAGTTAATAAATAAACGTGTGGTTCTACTGCCGATAGAAATGTGTGTGGACAAATGTTACAGATGTACACAGCAATGCTTGTGTAATCATTGTGTGCATGTCCCACCCTTGAATGTGGCACTTATCACATTTTTATCTAGAGACAGACAGTCACTCATTTTTGAACAAGACATCTTTAATGTTTCAAGGTCTCTTCTTAGAACAGAGAGAAACAATGAATTGTTTAAGGCACATTAAACAGTTTAACTTTTTTGTTTTTTAAATGTGAGAGATGTTTTTCATTCAGTTGACAGTGAAAACATTACATTCAAAGAATGGAAAATGGAACAGTGTGTTCAACCTACACGGTTTCATCAATGCAAAGCCACTGCTGTCTAATGTGTCTATACCTATGTGGGTCAGATATTGTATTTGTAAATGACTTACAAATTAACTGTAAAAATCCTACAACTATTCTATTGTATGCATTGTGCACAGAATATAGTCTGTAGTAGTTTATAGGCTACATCTTCAGAATATTTATGACACTGATTTACTATGACACATTAGGAGTCCATAAGGACAGTGGTTCTCAAACATTTTACTTTCAAGGACCCCCCATAACTCTGAGTGTGTACAAATGGAATCAAATGGGTCCTTTTTGTTCCATTTGTACCCAGTTACACACCTATAATGGTCCACATTTGGACCACCTTCATGCAACCCAGAAGGACCCTCAACCCACTTTGAGGACCACAGCACTAAGTAGTATATACATTTAGAGCTATAGCTCTGATTTCTGGTACTATTTGAATGTCCACCACAAGCCGGCATGGCGAACCCTGATTGTGCAACATGGCGTCATAGTAAAATGAAGAACACACTGTAATAAAATGCAATAAAAACAAAATTTGACAATTCTTCAACTGGAATTATTACGAAGAGGCTAAAGCTGGGAACATCAAAATCCTGTTGATGTGCGATAGGAAGGCTATTCCAAGATGTGAACCGGATACACTACACTACAGCTTTGCAAATCCATGACATCCACAGGCCAGTCAGTGTATTACATGAATCCAATACATGCTGTGTTCTTATGTGGATCTCCAACTGTACTTTCCAGGGACTAGTCCACGTTCCACCACTGGTTCGTTTTATTGTCGGTTTCATTTTGCCATGGTCGTTATGCTCCCCTCCATATATTCTCTTTGTTTTGCAGTAGAGCAAAGACACACCTGGATATATACAGTATACCAATACAATATCATGTAGAATCACATACATCACACACTCACACACTCACACACACACATAGAGAGCTCAGGCGCTCTCTGGCCCCGTGATCATGCAAGTGTTCTCGTTGTCCTTGTAAGCCTCTTGTGGTAACTCTTCGTACTGTCGACGGTACAACAAGCGGTTCACCAGCGTGATGATGAACATCTCCAGAATCAACAGTTGCTGACTCATCACTAGAGAGACAGAGCGAGAGGTCACAGGTGAGATGATGAAGTCCAGCAGAGAGCTGCTTCATATAAATGGACTCATAGATGAGAAAATGTATATGATCAGCAGTTCCCAAAGCATTGACCCATGTGACCACCTAACAAGGCAGCCAAATGGCTGCTATGCTAAGTGGTCAGATGGGTCCGTGTGCATTTTCAGATATTAATTTTAATGATCAATCTATCAATCAATTGTCTTCTGGCTCGGATCAATGGAAGTAACATAATAACCCATTTCTTTCAGGGTTTAAAAAAAATTACATAGATTTTTTTAATATTAATGAATTAGAATCTTAGGCCCTCATTTATCAACCGTGCGTACGCCAAAATATGGGCGCACGCCGAAATTACCGACATTTTCGGCATTTAACATTTCCGGCAAAGCTTGAAATTGAACGTGACAACGTTCAAAACCCACGTTTGCTCGGCAGCTGTCGTACGCTTTGTCCTCACCTGTTTTTCTGTCTTAGAACAGCGGAGCAGCATTGTTTGACCAGCTGAGAGGCTGTCACAGGCATTTAAACATATGTTTTCACTCCTAAAATGTTAATATAAAACGGTATGTGTATGTAAAAAACAAAAGAGAGATTTCCAACTTTACAAGTAATTAAAATCGCGTAAAAACAATATAACATGTTTACAATGTATTAGTTTGTGCTTAATCAAACGGTGCTTTACTGGCCTCGTTATGCGAGCGCACTTGTGAGATGATTTTGGAGCGCATGCGGTGATGCAGCATATGTGATTATGATATTATTTAAAAAAAGGCATAAATGGACTGCACGCCTTTATTTCCAAGTGACAATGACAAGCATACAGCTTGCCTATTTGTAGTAAGTACTAGTAGGCTATTCACCATTTAAATAAGTGCTTAGACAGGTTTTGACAGTTTTGACAGTTCAGATAAAAGCAGATCATTTTCGGGGGTCGGGGGAGGACGTGACCGCGGCGTGCGTCGCCAACACATACCAGCACACATGCAAGCGGCAAGCCTTCATCCATATGTTTATGATTCGTTCATCAATGATCAAATCACTACATAAACGTTGATTATGACTGCCTTGACGACATGATAGCCTATCTCTCATGCAGGCATCACTGACATTCACCCACAGGACTTTAATATCACAGCAGTGCGCAGTCTCACGCCTTCGCCGTGCACTGCGCACGAATGGGTAAAATTAATATAGGCCAGCCCAAATGTATTCCATTCATGGCGATGCGATGTCGATGTGTCATGTAGGTGCGTGCGTGCGTGGACATGACAGCAAGGCAAGCGAGGTGAGAGGGAAACAGACAGGGTAGGCCTACAACTTTATTTAATTCATGCAGGTGTTCGTTGTTTATTTATTTAACAACACACCAGTTAGTTGGGCTTGCAAGTTGCGTGTGCGTGCAGCGTGTGTGTGTCTGTGTGTGTGTATGAGAGAGGGGGGTGAGGCGGGCAGAAAGGCACGGTAACCATGGTTTCCAGATCGTATAGCAGTGGTTCAGGTCGCAAAAACGAGGGCGAGGCTTGATTTCTTAGGGCGTGCCAGATCAAATTCAGCCATGACATTTATTAACGTGAGAACGAAATTAAGGAAGGATCAGCTGTTTGCGATCACTTTATAAATGCCGTGGTGACGTGGGTGTACTACGAAACCTGCACTCGAATCTGTGGCAGATTTTACACTCGATTGATAAATGAGGGCCATAGTGGGGTTTTTTTTTACCAAATATTTGCGGGCTCACTTGCAATATCCTCTGGGCCCACCAGTGGGGACCAGCCCACGTACAGGTTGGGATTTGGGTGATGTAGATTGATGAACTATACTCACAGTATCCTCGTGCCATGGAGGAATAGGGTGGGGCACAAGCAATGGTACCATTCATAGCCAGGATGTTGATAATGGCAGTTTGAAGCTGACTCAGGATAAGCACCAGCTAAACACACACATTATTACATTAATATAACATAATCACTGGAAAATCCTACTACAAGAGCCATAAGAACTGTCAACATACAATCATTCAGCGGCCACTTTAACAGGTACAATGCAAACAACCTAATCTGGTGTTAAATGAACAATGTGGAGTTTACTGTTTAGATTGCGGTCCGAGAGATAAAGAAACGTGTCAAACTGTGGGTCCTTGAAATTAAAAAGGTTGATGATGACTGTTGTACAGGGTGTAGCGTTTACTGAGAACAAATACAGGCATCCTCTTAATGAGAGATATGACTGGATGGCGACACCTGCCTTATACTCAATAGGTGTCTAGTTTACCAACATTTTATGTGTATTTATCCAGGACAATGATGGGTTGCTATGCAGCCACAATTGCCACATGTAATACTTGGACAGGGCTTGACATTAAGGCTTGTCCGGGACAAGTAATAAATCTTTCCGGACAAGTGCATTAAAATTGTACTTGTCCGTTGGACAAGTGACTCTTTTTTCTGTGGCACTCCTAGCAGCCAACAATATTGTTTGGCATTATTGTCTGGCTTTCCTAATATTCACCTTTCCAATATTGTTAATAGCTTACATACATTTCATGTATTCCAAATACCCAGCCATAGATCGGTCCTATCCGTGCACGGTTAGCAGACTGCAAACGTCGGCATTTAAACTAGCACTGCGTGTATACTGTGTACTTACCCAGTAATTCATTCCGAAGACTAGGAGTCAGATATTGTCCTCTAGTTTCATATCCATTTGAAAGTTCTGACAGAAAACGTGTGTAAAAAAGTTAAATATCCCCACTTTTCCAGGAGGAAAAGCTGGACTGAAAATATGAAAACGTCCTTTGGGAACCGTTCATGTTTGGGATGCACAAATGTATGGGACACACAATGGACAGGTGTGTTGCGCTTTCATGTGCCTATATTGTGTGTCCCATACATTTGTGCTCCCTAAAGGAAGTTTTGATATGTTCAGTCCTGCACTCATTCCGTGCCCCTCACCGGAGAGAATGTCGTCCGTGTAAAGTTCATGGAAAAGTGGTGATATTTGACTAAATACACGTTTTCTGCCAGAACTTTCAAATGAATATGAAACTAGTCCCCAAATCTTAGGAATTCATTATTGGGTGATTGCAGACGCAGTGGTAGTTTAAATGCTGATGAGATCATTATAGTAACCGTGTTCGGATAGGACCAATTCATGTTTGTGTATTCGGAATACATGAAATGTATGTAAGATCACATTCTAGGGGTATTAACTTTAGTATGTGCCTGCTTAGATGCATGATGTTCATGTGTGACTGAAGCACCTTACCTGGTACATTGCATACTTGGGAATGATTTTGAGCGTTCGCAGGGTGGTCCTCAAGTGCATAAACATGATGGCGACGGGCCACAGGGCTATGATGGTCAAGATGCCCACAAACGGGTTGATCCAGATGGCTGCACCAGTGATGCTCAACTGGAACACAAATTACACAATCACACCCCTGTAGGGTCAGTTCCAAATATATATATATATATATGTATTAACTGTAAAGTTTTAAGTGTTTGAAAATGATATTTGTTTCAGCTTATTAACATCATCAACTCACGTCAACCAGGACAAAGTTTCCATTGGTCCAGAGGACGATGGAGAGGATGGTGAAGATTATCTTTAGCAGGGCAAACTGAAAGGAGCCCAGCTTCAGCAGGAACAGAGAACGCCTGGATTATGACATTGAAAAAAGAAAAACACTGTATTAAAACACTGTAACCAGCCAGTCTTATTATTGTCCCACTCGACTGCTGACTAAGTGACTATATAAGAGAGTGGCCATCTTGTGCATCATTATACAGCTTCATGTAGCTAACGCTTAGAGTATATATGAATAGAGACGGCACCTGGAGGAAACCCTGAGGCGAAATGGACATGGTGGCCGAATTTGGTATTGCAGCGTGGGTCCAAACACATGAACGCGCTGGTCCGTTGACTATCATTGTGCACGTTCACGATGACACGTGAACGCTGTTTCATACGTGAACACACGTGAACGTGTGCAATGATAGTCAACGGCAGCGCGTTCATGTGTTTGGGCCCAATCCATCCCAGAATGCACTCTGTTCCTACTGAAATCGCCTCATGCGCTTTAGAGCAACTTAATGCAAGTGGATGGGAGGAGAACTCGGGTGCCGTCTCTATTCATAATGCTCTAAGAGCTAACGGCACAAAAGACAGTCTAGTACAGTCTACGATCCACATCCCTTGTGGATGATGAATCTATCATTTCCCCTCCTGCCAAACTCCATGTGGCGGGGAATGAGTTGTCCATGATAGCGTCCAGCTTCCTCATGTAAATAATATATTTTTATCCCATGATTTTGTAACCCATTTTTCACCCCTGTGTCAATCATCTAATGTGATCCTGGGCTCTACACACCCTCCACCAACCTAATCCCCATATATGGGGGACAAGGGGAGAGCAACGGACTTGAACTCATGCTTCCTTCATGCCTGAGTGTCCAAGTTGCTCCTTTACACCTGACAGGGGGGAGTTTCCCTGGTTGGACGTAGCGCGTGGAAGGAACACGTTATTCCAACCAGTTCCTTTCCCCTCCATCAAGCTTCCTCATATATAGTGAGGGTATAGTGAGCTAATGTATACATGAGCCAATTCAACTACATTATTGGCAAAGGACCTTCTTCAGGCATAACTAATGATATGCATGAAGAATGTATAGGTTTAGTGGCCTTTGTTTTAGCCAGTAGGGGGTGTAATATAGGTCTAATATGTGATGAAAAACACAGGGGGACCCCTCTGTACACTGAGAGGGTTAAATAGCCGAGGGGGCATTCAACCTGTCTTGCACAGAACAAAGAGTAGACCTTGCTTCTTTTTTTTGTTAAAACATACATTACTGTACGTGACATTATGCAATATTCAAAGATTTTAACTAGACATCGACTTGTTGCCAAAACGTCCTCTCTCCCCTGAAATCGAATAAATGTAATCTGTAACGGTCTTAAATAAATTGATTTGTTACAGTGTAAATAATGTTAACAGCTGACAGAGGGCAGGTCGTGGTTATTGTTGGTCTCCATTTAAACGATGTAAGAACAGTGATCTCAGCTCAGTGTCTAAATACTCAGAAAGTGTTTGTGCTTCACCGTGAGATGGCCACAAATGGCAGACACGGGCAGCAGCAGCAACAGGGTCCCGTGCTGATCCTCAGTTTGTGTTTCCCCGCTCGTCGCAGGAAGGCTTCGTCGCCACCCACCTCCTCCAGCATCAGAATCAGGAACTTGTACACAACGATGGCAAAGTAGCTACGGAGAGATGTGCACATATGGAACAGGACAGAGGTAAACAATAAAGGGGGGCAGTGGTTCAAGCTTATTACTTCTGAGTCCTGACACCATGTGACGTTTTCAGACGCTTGTAATCTTACTTTAGATTAGAACACAGGACGCTCTGACAATCGCATGCGGGGGTTACATAACAACTGACTGGTTTATTCACATGTGTCATTCATTCACAACCCACACATACCGGCGCGCACATGCGCACAACAGACCTGGTATAGTGACATATGTAGTTCTATTGGTTTGACATTATGTAGTTCACTTTACATGACAGAAATTAAATTATTTCTGGATCTACATGGGAACGGTGTGGCTCCAATGTGGATCTCGGACTTCATTTGGCCAGTCTGTGACGTATGTACAGCTGTAATGTACAGCATGACTGGCGCAAATTGAATTCATAGGCGGCGGTAACATTTGCGTTTTCTCACCGTTGCCCATATGAGTCAAACCGTGGGGCTAATTTGTTTATTTTTGTATCACAGTTCTTATATGCCACGATATTATATTCGTCTATAGCAAGTCAGAATGGGGGGAAGAAAACCGTGACCCAGGTATGCATGCGTACATTACGTCAGACTTCGGTGCTTTATTGACTTCCATTATAAAATTAAGTTAAATATTTAAAAAAGTATAAAACATTAAATATTAGTGGAGGTACTTCTGTGCCACACTGGCCACACACATTAAATATTTTCCAAACAATAAAAGATGTGAAAAGGAAACGTATGGCGTTACTTCCTTGGTCTACTGGCATGTGCACAAGAAATCTGGCGCTGATCTGTCCTAGCGGTTCGTAGGACTACAATATTTGTAGACAGCTAGCAGATCCACGGCATACGAAAGAAGAATAGTGTAAGAGGAACACGTAAGGAGTCAGAACGTGACAGAGGAAGAGGTTCAATACTACAGTATGTCTGAGAGGGGAAGAGAGGAATGGTGAGATTCTGAGAAAGAGTGAGTAGAGAAAACAAGCATTACTAGTGTAGCCTATTGTACAATGCCAGCCCTGTTTTCTAGTATATCACTCTGCGTGATTTTCGGTGTGGATTCCCTTGCCTTGCTGACCTCTCACTACAGGGGTTCCATACTGAAAGAAAACCCAGCGCAGCATGGGATGTAAGCTAAGGACAGAGGAGACATGCAGCGAGGGAGTGAAGAAGGAGACACTCACCAGGCGGAGGTCATGTCAGTAAACATGGTAGCTCTGGGAACCCACATCCCCATACATGACATGGTGGCAATCACCTGAGAGAGAGAGAGAGAGAGAGAGAGAGAGAGAGAGAGAGAGAGAGAGAACGTATGATGAGTCAACGCATGTCTCGTGCAGAAAAAAAACCTTTTTCAAATGAATAATTGAACCGAATTGAATAGCCAATTCCCGTTTCAAGAATTCCATGCTAGAAGGCTTTCTTACCTTTATTTGTAGTTGTTACGTCCCCACCAAAGAGGTCCAGGTGTTATTTTGTGCAAAAGTGCATTAGTGGCTATTTCCCCTAACCCTAATATACAGTAAGTTCTCAATGGGGGTTGGGTTTTTGTGCAAATTCACTTATTTCCATCGAAATAAGTAGTAAAGTGTGCCGCCTTGGATAATATTTACATTATGAAGAGAGGATACCGGTATATTTAAAAAAAAATGATTTTTGAGCGATGGAAATAAGCGAATTAGCACAACACCCCAATGCCCCATTCAATTCCTTGCAATTCAATTCATTGATGGCTTATATTAGGGGAAATAGCCAATAATGCACTTTTGCACAAAATAACACCTGGACCTCTTTGGTCCAGGTGTTAACTACAAATAAAGGTAAGAAAGCCTTCTAGCATGGAATTCTCCTTTAAGTAACAGACGTTTGGCATGTAAGTATATAAAAACTGCTTTTAGTCTTACCGGTGCGGCACCGTTGACCCAGACCACAACGCTCTTCTTGTTGGACGGCAACTTGATATAGAAATAGATGCATTCTTCTATGTAGACCAGCATGGAGACGGCTGCCATTAAAGTCAGCACAGAGTACAGGACGATCCCAAAGACATCCAGTTCTGGAGAGAGAGAGTAGAAATTAATGAAGATTTGAAACTAATGTACTCTAGGCACAGAAGAACACATTATGGTTACTGGACGGGTTGCAGAGGAGAAACCCTTCCCCTCGAAAAGAAAACATGGTGTAGTGTATGTAGTTGATATAAAATATGTTTAACTAATATTGAAATGAAAATGATATATGACAGGCTAATTGTAGTCTCAAGTTTGTTTCAATTCTCACATATTGTCTTGAAAATGTTTTATGTAATTTGTAATATATTGCAGGATGGAATTTGTTTGTATTATTGTGTTACTTATCCCGCTCATGATTCCTGACATTTTAGGGCTTCCATCCTAACAGCATTTAGTTGTGAACAGCCAAAATGCGTACTTCTAGAAAGACAGGAGGGAATTAATTGCATTCTTAGAATACTGTTCTCCAAATATTCTGCGAGACAGAGGAAATTGTTATTTGTAGTTTTTGAGAAGATTTGCCATAACGACTAAAATATGTAGCCATTCCCCACATATTAGTTGGACCTGTTGCACATACAGAACAGCTCACAAGAACCATATGCCTCATGCTTGTAGCCTACTACTCATACCCTAAATATGTTTGAAATATAAATTTATATTTTATTTAAATAAGTATTAAGTACACCTTATACAGTTCTAGTTTAAATATGGGACACATTCTTACCTGCCATGATATTGTTGAAAACAATATAAACAGAAAAATAATTATATAATGGATACATTTATATTTTGTTTTGTGTTGTGATTGTTCAGGGCTCTAACAGCCTCAGGGGAAAACTCTTGCTGTGTCTCTATGTGTAACCTTGTGATAACGCAGCCTTTCCAAAATCCTTGTATGAACCTCACTTAAAAAAAGTTACTCATTTCTGGGAAGAGCTTCTAAAGTTTGACAAACACATGGATGTGATTACCTTGCTCAAATAAACAGCTGTTCTACGGAAAGAAAGCGAACGTGATGAGTGTTGGCTGTTCACATGGAAAAAGAAAGACGAGAACAAAGGTTGGGTTAATCGTTTCAAGGAAATTCATGGATTGTGGGCACTTTTGGGTCTTGAGCCATTAATTCTCTGGCATCTTCCATCATCCTCAACAATCACACGATATCAGTCACAAAACACACTCAATGGTCAAGCCATCCTGATGCAACAATAGGGGTGCAACATTTGATTGAACCAATAGATTTATTATATTTAAAAACAATCTTGTAACAAGTAGCAAAAATAGCAAAGTGTGGTGAACTTTGTGCTCTTTTCAATAATTTTGTGTGACACTTTTTAGAGTTAATTATTCAGTCAGTAGTTAATCAGATAAATCAATTTAGAAGAAGACTTATTTAGAATAATAATCAGTACTAAGAAAATAATCAATAGTTGAAAGTGAAACCCTACTCAACAATGTCTTTCTTTAAGGCATTTTTAATCATATATCATTTTTACTAGATAGGGGTAGATACACGGATAATACATATCTTGCTGCTGTGCTCAACTCTTCTAGGTGCGTCTTCTGACTGTACTGACAGGCAGATTCACCACACTACTTTGGCAATTTTCAGAGCCGAGTTGCCAGCATGTGAAAGATGAATTAAGCTAGCACTAGCAGCTAAATCAAATATAATAGATTAAAGAGTATAGTGAAAAGCCAACAGAGCTGACTGGCACCAAAACAGGACTACATCTGCTGCAGTGGGGGACAGAGAGGACTGCATGTGTGTTGAGCAAGAGGGAAAAAGTGCCACAGACAACCAGAGGAGAACACCCGTAACAGTTCTTCTGACCCAGGTCACTGGGGCAACAGAATGGACCAATAGGGGTGTGCTGCTTACTGGGCCAAAATGTCATTATAAATGAAAACTGAAGAGAGAAGTGTGTCTGAATGTGTGCAGCTAATCTCATAGAAGCAACTGGACCGATCATCAGTATCAAACCTTTTAGGTTAAGAAAATATTGCAGAAAATATGATCACTTATATTTATAATGAGATCCCTTTTATTCATGCTGTAAGTAGTGTAGCTCTAGAGTGTTTTATTTATTGTTGCACTGCCTGTATCTACTGTAATATATTGTTCGTCTCAGACCAAGGACCGCAATGGAAATAAGTCTCACGACTTTGTTGTATTTATATCCTTGACGTTGTTTTTCTTTGATGTCTAATAACATCAAATCAAATCAACTACAGTATGTCATTTAATACTCGCCCACGTGTCCTTCACAATTGGTCATGTTGTCACTGTATCATACAAAAATGTTCCGTGTGGGGGCTGATACTGTGTATTTTCAGTATGCTACGGATATCAGCAACGCAGAACCGAAAGTGGTAATGGAGATAAGAATTAGCACATATAATTGGCTAGTCAAAAACGAAATGCCATCCCACTTCTGGTTTACCAATGTAATGAACAATCAACCCATTGAATGTCTTTTATTTGACTCATACAGCAAATGCATCTCTCTGACAGAGTCCATGAGGAACTGGAGAGGGGGTCTCTCAACACAACTAACCTCTCTGTTGCAACACAACACATAAACCCTGTGACTGACAGATTATAGACCAAAATAACAATTCCTTTCCTTTGCACATACTAATTAAATAACAAACAAAAACATACATAATCAGACACAGATGCACCCAAGGCAGGCTGGGAAATCCCTCCTCAACCAACTAACAGCCCAGGATGCTACAAATCTTTTCTTTATTTATTTTCAAGTGAGCCCTGGCCAATTAAGAGAGCAGCACACAAATTAGGCTAAAAACTTCCAAGACATTAAAACAAAGACCTCCCAATAAGTGTTAGTGTTTCACAAAATTGTAAATTCCCTATGTACAAAATGTACCAGTCACAGACCTCCATGTGTCATCACTCGTCATGGCATCAGGCACAAACAAATCAGTCAGCACCATGCATGGGCACAAACGGGGGCATGTCCATATATGGACATATATCCCATTCTGACCTGAGATCAGATTCATACGAGGTTTCCGCCGGACACACACTGGTCTGATTAACCCATTCTGACCTGAGATCAGATTCTAAAAATGTCAGTCGCTCTTAGATTTTTCAAAAATAGCAGACCTACAAGCTCGTATCGCGCCACTCGGTGGCGCGATATGAGCTTGTAGATCTGCTCTTTTTAAATAGCTAAAGCATAACATGATGCTGACACCAAAATGGGTGCCCGGTCAGAATGGGTTAAATTGGCATAAAAGGGACAAGGCTAACAGATACAGATACAACATATGGGCATATCAGTCTGATCTGTGGTGCAACGTACTGTAGGTGTGAGGGCCGGCCCAACCTGACCTCTAGAGTATAAATATAAAAATACAGTAGTCTACTACTGCATAATAACACTGGATAATAAGCACAATGTTATAATAAAAAAGTCAGTATCCTTGGTCTGCCCTGGTCCTTGTGTGTACCCCCGTTCATATTTTGCACAGTCTGACATGGATTTCTGGCTTTTTAGGGAATTAAATAAATTGACAAATTATGCTTTCTGTATACCAAAGTAGTATGCCTTGAATTAAAGCAATAAGTTTTACAATGTCTCTCAAGAGGTACAAGAGGGTTTATTCGTCACCTTGTCAACCGTAGTTGCATGTTGCACGGTGTTGCATTGGTGTGCTGTGGACTGGCCTTAAGTCTGACAACAGGTGTGTCCTTCAGATGTCGAGTGTGGTTAAACTAACCTGCCTGTAAGTTCAGGGCCAATGAAGATCTTCACTAAATGAATGGTTACTATAGGCAGCTGTCTCTGATATTCACACTTGGCACACAGGATGGAATAAAGATGTCCATCATGTGGTTTTCCACAAGAAAAATGTGTTATCCGAGAAGGGTGCGCCATTCTCATTTTTGTGTGAAAATGAATCAGGTCAAACCAAACAAAACTCTGACAAAAAACAAGAAGTTACTGAAAATTAACCAGGAACTATGATAAACGATAATACATTTATAAATAAATAATGTCATTGTGGATCTTATTGTGCATATTAAGTAAGTTAGTTCAAATGAAACAGGTGTATTCTACTACAACTTTGTTTTCCCAGGACATTGGCACAGTGCACAGCATATGCACACAGAATAGGCTACAAAAATGAAAGATTAGTCTAATCCAATGAAGGGTTCCTCAAACGTTTTCATGTCCGAGGGACCCCCAAATGAATGTATTTGGCCCCCCATCTGAAAATAGTTTGTGTCAGGGAACTGGATACAAGATTTGTGTTGTTAAAATATTTAAAATGTGTTAATTAATTTTTTTAATCTACAAGCTATTTTAATTAGCCAATATACATGTAAGGATTAAAGTGGCTTTGATGCATATGGGGACCCCAGGAAAGCCCTAAGGACCCCTGGGGGTCCACGAACCAAACTTTGGACCCCAGGAAAGCCCTAAGGACCCCTGGGGGTCCACGAACCCCACTTTTAAAATCACTGTTGGGCAATAAAGTTGATCTGATTCTGATTTGGTTTTAGGATAGGTTTGTGATTTATATTAGCCTATAATAATATCAATATATGGATTTGTAATTTGGCTTAATTCGTTCATATGACTTACAGTATGAGTAAGAAGATGAAAAGGGACACAGACAGACAGGCTATACTGGTATAGTCTACTATATATGGTGGGGCCTTAGAGTATACTTACATTACATTTACATGTATATATACTCTAAGGGTGGGGCACAACCGGTATAACGGGTATATTGCATTAAATAACAAGCCATGCTCATTATATAGGACAATATAATATGGACATTTTAACATTTTAATCGCCTATAGGCCTATAAATGATAATGAATTTGGATAGGCCTATATAGGCTATAAACACGCCATTTATAACAAATGGCATTTAAACTTTAATATTCTTTGAGACTGTTTGGCAATGTGTGAAAAGATGTGGTCAGACACAGCTGGCTTGATCAACCAGTTCAAAAGCAATGTGAGGATTTAAAATGTGGAAGGTGGAGAATCAGCCAGAAATAGTTTTTTTTTATAAAATAATGTAATGTATCGAAGTCTTATTTAGCAGCACTGCAGCAGGTTAAACAATTAATACAGCATGGTGGGTCATAGGGCATATATAGGCTAGCTAACGTACCCCATCGGCTGATGGAGAGAAAGAAATGCACAAAGACTCCGATCTGCATCTCAACTATACCTAACCCAGGCTCTTTTTTTACACAAAATGAAATGCAAGTCAGCCAAGTCTACTCACGAAGAATGATGTCGATTGCAACCGGTGGTTGGTCCCTGCAACTCGGGTCAATAGTTCGATTGGTTCCGTCCATACTGGCTGTAAAAGAGTGAAAGTTCTCGCGGTGCAATTTCCAATTTCAACCACTTGCTTATGTCCAGACGTTCAGAACCGGCGATGAAAGGATCTATTCTGCCCTGAGTGCCCTCTAAAAGTTTCAAGAGAGTGGCCCATACACTGCAGCGACAAGAAGAAATACCTCCCCGAGAGCCCTGCACTGCAGTGGAAATGCCACTGAGACAACGGTGGTGCAGGGATTTTGGGAATCACCCCCGGCTCCCGAAAACAATTTGTTGTTGAAATAGGAGGAGGAACGCCTTGGTTTTGTGTACGCCGTACCGGACGTTACTCCTCTGACAAATCACGGATGACTGTCTAGTAATTGACGCAATGCACGGGGGTCCCGTGGGCGCTGGAGGGGCCAATTGTGCAAGATTTCATGTTCGGTCGGTCCTCCTCCCAGACTGTCCCGTTGTTCACACAAGAATTGCCCATGCATTGAACCACCGTACTCCCAAAGGAAGAGAGAATGTCTCAGTGATAGAAGAAATAATATAAAGGCTGCCGCTTCACCGGGAAAGGGGGCATGAGGAAAGGGAAGGGGAGGGGGTGTGGGGCATTCCTGAGGACGGGAGCCTGAAGCTTGCTTTCCCATCACATGCCCCCTGTTCCCATGGATACCGATGCAGAGGCGTCGTCATGTGAGGCATTTTGCTTGCAAACATTTTATGCTGTCTGAACTCTGAAGACGATGCTCTCTAGCTGAGCCTCTCTCCAATTGAGGGACTTGACAAAAACAACTGCTTTGAAGCCCGTTTACATGTTGTAGCCTACAGTAAGTTGACCGCTAGTCTATAAGTTTCCTAACAGTGATGTTGACAGATTAAGATTCCTATCATTTTAGGATGTTAAACAGCTGTGTCGGTCCACTGTGCCCGAATCAGGTGATGGGGGCATGGTGCATGGTGTATAGGCTATATTGTTTCCATTTATAATTCCTTGTAGTCCCTCCTTCAAACTGTCAGGGTTTTGCAGTAAAGGCAAAGGCCTGTATTATAGCCTACAGACTGACAGGAGGAATCAGCAATAGTATAGGCCTATTACCAATTGGCCACTAGAACAGACTACCCAACCAACAACCCAATAAATGGACTGGCACACTGACGACGAGGGAACCAGACTAGAGACATGGATGACATCTATTCTAGAGGAAGCACAACAGAGACACTCAGACAGGTGATGTGGTCGTGCACAACTCTCACAGGCTCCCTGCTGCAGGTGAAACTGTTACGATGCGACTCAGAAGTAGGACCCAAAACGCAGAACAGACTGGTCAAAGGCAGGAGGTCAAATGCAGAGGGATTTATTCACCCAAAAGCCAAAACTCAGGATAACATAGGACTGGAAACACTACTTACAGAACACCATAACAAATTAACAACATCTATATACTCAAGCAGGGAACATAAGGAACTGAGGGTTTAAGTAGACACAGGGATCACAAGACACAGGTGAACAGGACTAACAATCAACACAGGGATTGGCTGGGAGACTAACAGGACCCAGGTGGAGAAAACTAGTAATCACAGGGAGGTATGACAAGACAGGCAAACACAACTAGGCAGAACAAGAAACACTAGGGCATCACTACATAATAAAAGTACAGTTTTAAAAGTGTCAGTACATTGATTATAGTTCATGACAATACAGTAAATCAAACTAATCGATTAAATCAACTTTAAAGTTTCACTTGTGTTTCACTTTAAAATACTTATGGCCCAGTTATGGGGTCATTTTCACATCTAATTTGAACTTTTGTATGCACCCCATACAATGTTTAAACTTGTGGGCCCAGTCCACAGGTTGTGTATCGCTGGTCTAAAAGCAAAATGTTAGATAGACATCGCTTGAAAACCTTCTTGCTGTCCTTTCAGCATAATTAAGTGTCCTCTGTGTCTGAAGGTTGAGGTTACAGTGGAAGGTTCCAAAAATGTTTATGTTTTTATAAAAACACTGAAACGAATCACAATGTCCTTATCCTTGATTGATTCACAAATCACACAAAGCTCTCCTCTGTGTGTGTGTGTGTGTGTGTGTGTGCGTGTGCATGTGCACGTGCATGTGCTTGTGCGTGTGTGTGTGTGTGTGTGTGTGTGTGTGTGTGTGTGTGTGTGTGTGTGTGTGTGTGTGTGAAAAAGAAGAGAAAGGTTATCAATGTTGATGTTAAATGCAGGATGATTCAGTTATTCTTACCAGCTGTTGAGTCAATTGATTGCGCATTTCCTTAGCCTGGGGCCATGGATTTACCAACACTTTGCTTTCACGTTGATTCATCTGTAATTACACTGTGAAATACTGTACTCTAAAGCAGTGCTTCTTAAACTTTTTACATTTCAAGGACCCCCACAGAGTTACAGGCCCATAAGGGTCCATTTGCCTCTAGGCCAGTTCCAACTTTTTGAGTGGAGCCCCCCACAAAGAACACTGGACCCAATGTTGAGAACCACTGAGGTCGAAAGACTGACAATTGCAGGGAAGGGAAATGTTAATGTTTAAATTCTATTCTGTATTTGAATTTCCACATAATCATTTAGTCTATTTTGTTAACATGCATTTTATACAGAGCATTATACAGCCATTACTACGAGGCTTATTGAGTGGTTCCAAAGGTTCAAAGCTCTTGGGTGCATGGCTGCTTATGCATGGCATGTGGAGGTCACACTTGTTTGGTTTTTAACCAGGGGTGTGTTTACTCTCCACAGAAGATCATTGGCAGTTCAAATGTCCTAGTGGTCATTTACCTTGTGGGTTCATATCACAGACAAGACACACATGAATGCCGTCCGTGCACAAGTGCGCGCACACACACACACACACACACACACACACACACACACACACACACACACACACACACACACACACACACACACACACACACACACACACACACACACACGAATGCATACACAGTATACACTCATTATACTTCCCTGGAAATGATCACTCAAGCTGTGTGTGTGTGTCATTACATCTGTGTGTCATTACATCTGCAACAACAGGATCATACAGGAAAAAGACACACCCTTGTGAGTTGCCCAGGACCCCAGTAGCATTGTTAACTCAGAACCTTATCTTAAATGGTCCATTGATAGACAGATTTACAGTAAACCAACACTCAGGATTTGGCCATTTGGTCCGATTTGGATGCTAGTCAGAATTTGGATTTGGATGTGTCTGGGTAGCTCAGTCTGTAGAGCTCTCACCTTTGGACCACAAGTTCATGGGTTCGATCCCAGACACCGCCAACTCAGCCAATGAGTAGCACGTCTTGCTGCAACAAGTCATGTGGGAAGTACTGGGAGCTGATGGTAGGTGTGGCGCTCCACCTCAGCAATCCATCTCCCAGGGGTCTAGTGCATTGTAACGGGAATAGACTCCATCTCCCAGGGGTCTAGTGCATTGTAACGGGAATAGACTCCATCTCCCAGGGGTCTAGTGCATTGTAACGGGGATCGACTCCATCTCCCAGGGGTCTAGTGCATTGTAACGGGGATAGACTCCATCTCCCAGGGGTCTAGTGCATTGTAACGGGGATAGACTCCGGCGTGTTACCGGCTGATACCGACAATAAGCCACCTACTTCTTCAGAAGGATAAGGACAGCTGTTCAAAGGAGTTCCAAAGAAAGTCCAAATTCCAAAGTAATGGGGCTTTCACTTGGAAAATAAATGTGATAATAGTGTGACCAATCTTCATGAAGGTTGTTGAGCTCAATTAGAAAATCTTTCACCACTTGGAACAGGACAGATGCTAACGTTTGTTTTGCTCTTTATTTATTGTTCAAGTCAGTTATGAACACATTTCTTTTTGTAGATGGCTTAGTGAAGTGCATCTTTTTTTCCGGAACTTTAAAAACTAAAACTAACATTAAAAGCCGAAACTAAAGCTAGGCCTTTTTGGATTGGGGAGTGATTGCAGGACCTTGATATTTGGGACCTTTTTGACCCAAACGTTAGTCATCTCTTCAGAGCAGCCTCAACCCAACAGTTGGCAAACAAACCAAATGGGACAAGAGAACATCCATCCCGTTATGACAGAGCTATTATTGTTGCATAACGTGTGCACTGCTGTCAATATGTGTGATTGGTCTTATTTTCCGCATACCCAAATAAATTGAATCAAGCTGCGACGAAATGCACATCTGCAAAATCTGTGAACATTTCTTTCTTAAGGTTTATGGATTATGGTTGTGCAACAGGAATTGCGATTTAGCCAAAGAAAGCAATGAGAGCAATATTAAAACTGGAGGCTTAGAAAAAAGAACATTTATTGTTATTTCCACGTTAATTGTATAGAGGCATGTATTTCATTCATAAAATAGGAACGGTCAAATTAATCAGACAAGAAAAATATATATGCAGTCTTTTTTTCCTTACAATTTCAATATATATACAGTACACACATTGTAAAATAGAACATAGTAACAAAAAGAAACAAGACTTGGCATTAAGCAGAGTTCAAATAGGTTACATCTGCACTGTACATGCAGAAGTAAAATGTCTTGAGTGTTAGTCCAAAAACCCAAATGGGATAGAACTGATAAGATTCTTCTCTCCATTATGACTGGAGTCCCTATGGCTTCATTTATATCGTCGTGGTTGGGTGGAAACCTACCTCCAGAATTCAGCTATTCCCCCCCCCCCCCCCCGTAAATTATACCTACCTGCATACCTACCATACATACTAGTGTCACACGAAAGTTGCAGAAATAGCCAATCTACAAGCTCACGTGTTCCATCATGCTGAATTGTGAGCTTGTGCAAGAACAAAATAAAATAAAAAGTATAAGTGAAAGTGATTAAGTGTGTCTGTTTTAAATATTGAACCCAATGAAAAGTATTAAAAACAAAAAAAAACAAAAACTAAAAACTACTGCTACAAACAACTACACTGCATCCATTGGAGCACAGCTTCATTTTTTTAAATGTAACCGTTTTTGGACATACAAGGTTCCCAACCGACAGCAACCATTTGGGTGAGGTGCAAAAGACAAGGGTCAAGCTGATTTTCAAACCTGACGCACCTAGCTGTAGTCGACAAAGAAACAAAAAATAGAGGCAGTTTTTAATCATAAAACGTAGTTACGCTCCATGCTTCCGAGCATTAGTCAAATGTACACAGTACAATGCAGAGTGTAAAATATGGTACTTGTACCACCCCGATTACAATTAGTTGCGCACCCAGTGTTGACAATATCAGCTCTAACAATCTCACAGCACGTTGCGCTGCAACACATTGTGAGTTTGTAGATCAATATTTTCAGCCTTCACGGTTAGCTTTTACATTAAATTAACACTCTGGATTGTGTGCGGATATATGTACAGAGGTGTGTTAAAAAATCTCATGGCTGCACAGAGGCATTTCTCCCAAGACAACAATATTACAAAATTACACTCATTTAAGCCACACACACACACACACACACACACACACACACACACACACACTTTAGTCTCAAGGCCACAGCCGTGAGAAAGAAAATAAGCATTTAGTAAAAACAAGGACAGGTCCAAGGCGTCAGAATTCAGTGGTCGTGTGGAAAAAAGGCCAGGCCCTACACTCTATTACAACTTTGATATACCCCTTTAAACAAACAATTTAAAAAGCCAATGAGCATGGTCAACAGAGAGAGATACAAAAAAAAGAAAAGTTAACTGGAATTGCAATCAGTTATCTGCTGGGACTCAAATGGTATTGTACAATATGATTATTATTCACCACAAGACTAATTTATACTGCGTCAGCCAAGCTGTAGCTCATAGCTTCATCTAGCACAGATCTACTGTATAAGCCATGGATGGCTTAACTCTCAGTATTAATTAGGCCAGTAGGTTCTCAAACGTTTGCATTTATAAAGAGTTACAGATCTGTAAGGGTTCCTAACTATCAAGCATTTAGCTGGGGACCCCTTTGCACCGCCTCAAGGACCCCTGGGGTTTAATTTGAGAACCACTAAATTAGGCTGTACAGTCAAATCAAACAGTTCAAAAACTGTAGCTGTCCCCTCTAAATGACCTCTTAATCACCACACAACAAAACCCCCAGTCTTGTCTGTTGTACATTCATTACAATAGTGATTAATAATTACTCACAGACACATACACCATCATCATAACACTCACTATTGTCACGGAAACATGTCTGTAAACATCACAAAGGTTCTGACAGGTTTCGTTAAGAGGAGACTCCCGCAACACCCGAAAGGAGAGTGATCAGGACGATGCTGAAAAAAAATCAGCAGAAATTGATCAAGTTTTGAATTAGGTCCATGTCCCTGGTTAAGGAACTGCATCTTCTAGAAGCATAAGTCCTTCAAAAGTCCCCCCGCCCCCCACACACATCCAAAAAAGCACACTCCTGCTCGGCTGTTTTGATATACCATAGCGTGATATTATTAAGCTCTCATTTAGTTTTTTTTAGTTAGTTTTTTAGTTAGGCTCTTTACTCATTTCTCTGATGCGGGAAGTGACCTTCAAATATTCTGTCAGACCCTTTGAGTCACCCACACTGGCACAAAACACGTCACTGTTAGACTCCACTGAAGTCTGAGATCATTTGACGATTGGAGGTCAAAGCTCTACATTAAATACTCATGTACATGCAGTCTAGAGACAAGAAGCTGTACAGCTTACAGAACATTCTGTGAAAGTGAATTCTCATTCACTTTCACCTGTAAACGGAAATTACCCATTAGAGTTCTAAACGAGTGAGAAAACTTCACTTGCTCTAACTGACTAGACTGAAAGTGAATTGACCCCAAGCCATCTACTGTATACCAAGGATGTTTACTGCCACTTCCTGGCCAGCACTGGAACTGCAATAAGATCACAACCCCATATCCAACCCAAAACATCATTATACAAACAGTACTGCTTGAAAAAAAAATGAACAAAAAAGAAGAACATTTATAAATAAACGATACAAAAAGGCCAAAGATGCATTTGAAGTATATTTAAAAATTTAAATATATTTTGGACCCTGGAAATAAATAAAAATAAACCAATAACTAACAAAAAAAAACGAAAGAAAAGAAAAACTACCATACACAGTGTCCAAAACATATTTTGGGCCATTCGTGTACAGTATATTACAAAACAAAAACATATTTTCTGACGCAAAAAATCTGCAGTGTCGGGGTGAACGTCAACTGGTTATTAGGACACTGGCCCAATGAGGTGCTGAAGCAAGGTAAAGGTAAAAGGTGACATGCTGTAAACACTTCTTGTTCAGAGGTCGGACCTCCTGATGCGACAGCCCTTATTTGGCAATGAACAGAGGTGGACTTGCACAGGCCGAAAGCACCGAGCTGTAGAAAAAACAAAAACAAAACAAATACTCAAGGAACGTGACAGGATGAACGGGAAAGCTAAGGAAAACGGATCAATCGCTCCTTCCCAGCATGACGGCATCGTTGGGGGATATTAAAGAACGAATAATCACTTGCATCTTCCAGATGATGGATGAATGAACGTGTGTAAACCAAACACATAAAGCTGATCTTTGTTTTGGTTGTTTTTTAGTTCCCGTGAGTCCCAGAAAACACACGTACGTGCGGTAAATCATATAGCCAGCCTATATCCACTCGATCTGGGAGGCTTTTTTTGTCTTCTTTTTTGGGGGACACGTGCAGCACGTTGTTTGATGGACATTGATACTTCATTCAGAAAGTGCAAATGTGCCGTCTTGTACTCTCGATGTCCATAACCCAGTTCCCACGCTTTTTGCTCCATAAATTCATGCTCCATAAGTTCGGCCCAGAACAATGTGCGCACGCACACAGACATACGCACTGGTTTTCTACGATGTAGTCCAAGGTTTTTGGTTGGCATGATCCCATCTCTAAGGTGCGGTCCATACCGCCATTGTACATCATCACGAGTTAAAACACACAAAGAAGAATCAATGTAGACTGAACTGTGATGATGATGATGATGATGATGGCATCCACTTCTCCCTTTCTAAAAACACAAGGTGAAATAAATGTCTTTTCTGTTCCTGCCCGTCTCACTCGGTGGTTCAAGTCCTCGTTGTAGACCCTCAAACTAGCCCACAGTGCAGCCTCTGGCACAGTCTCCTGGTCAAATGGCTGCTTTCCCTTTCCCTGCGTTGAGTCATACTCTAATCCACTATCAGTCCCTGTTGAACACTGGATGGCCGAGGCTGAGGTTTTCCTCATTTACAGGGAGAAGAAACAAAATGATCCAAAAATGTGTTTCTAATAATGTGTGTGTGTGGTGGTGGGGGGGGGGGGTTTGCGTGTTTAGTAGGTGTGAAATTTAATCCATGGCACTGCATGCTGACAACATCAATACCAGCCGCCATGTCTGGGCTCTGTGTGATGGGCCAAAGGAGAACGCATGTCCGCGGTTATGCTGCATGGATCTGAAGGAAGGCAGATGAGTGCCGGGAGGCGGTTTCCATGGCGACAAACTAAAGTGTTGCTTTGCTTAAGGCATCATATTAGACGGCAGAGGGCTTTCTCCTGTGGGAGGCAAGAGGAGACGAAGGGGAGATCATTAAGAGGAAACATATGCGCTCATTACGCCAATATCTTCAGTTTCCTTTGAAGAAATATTAGCTCCGTGAAAATGTACATAATTGAGCGTTAACCAGGCATCTGTGCCAAGAGAGATTGTTAGCGAGCACCGCATCTAAGTTAAAACTCTAAGCTGTTCTCTTGAGCACTGGTTCTCAATGTCGGGTCGACCACCATTGAGTCTAGAATCTGGAACCTTACAGGTCGGTACCTCGGAGTGTGTACAAATGGAAAATGTGTACACCCTCAGATTACAGTGTAGAATGGGGTCTGAGAGATAGAAATTGTATCAAAAGGGGGTCCGCGGTCTAAAAGCCTATCAAACTGCAAATTCTTGAAATGAATCACTGATCATGAGTACATATTGACTGAGAAATGATCGGTTCACCTGGTTATGACTCGCTCTCCATGGAGATCGTGATGGTCTCACTTTCGGCTGTGGGGGTAGGACGGTAGAGAAGATGTCAGGCACAGAGAAATCACAATAGACCCAAAGGTAAACACTGACTTGAAAATCATTATTATTATTATTTAATTAACCTGATTTTAGGGTGTCATTAGCCAGATGATCTGTGTTGTTGCTTTGCTGGTCATTGGTTAGGAGGCGGTTCTCGGTCTCACAGAGGGGGCTTGCTAAGCCTTGGACATCGCCAGTGCTGAAAAGACAAGGCATTAACCAATTCAATCCGGGAAAAGGATTTAGAAGACTTTTTTTAAATCGGTCTCAGGTCCAAACATTCTACTTCCAATTTAGGAATATCACTAGAATTAGAATCACTAGAAACGTCCTGTCACCTGCAGATCTAGAAAAGGTAATTCATGCTTTTATTTCTTCTCGTCTAGATTACTGTGACTCAATTATTTTCCCGGTCTCTGCAAAATAGCTTTATCCCTTCTCCAATCAGTACAGAACCCAGCTGCCAGACTGTTAATCAACTCTAAAAATGTGACCACATCACCCCCATCCTAGCTAATCTTCATTGGTTACCCGTTAGTTTCAGAATTTATATTAAGATTTTACTTTTAAAGCTCTGAACGGCCAGGCTCCCAGCTACGTATGTCTCTTTGGAACGCCCTACCTGTTGTGCTAAGGTGTGCAAAATCTGTGTCATCTTTTAATTCTATTCTAAAAACCCACCTCTATGATAAAGCCTTTTCTAAATTGGTCATAGTTGTATTGCTTTGTATGTTTCTATTTTGTATTGTTGTGTCTGCTATTTTATTCATTGATCTTTTGTTGTATCTGCTTTCTTGTACCCTGCTCCGTAAAGCACTTTGTTGACGACGTCTAGAAATGTGCTATATAAATAAATTGAATACCAACAAAGTCGCTCTTTTACCAACTTGCTCCGGGCGTAGAGCCGGTGGAACTGCTCAGCCTGGTATTCCAAAAAGTAACCCAAGTAAATTATGCTTAAACGGTTAAACCTAACCTTATTCCTAACATTAACCTCAGTAAAACAGTGCCAAAACCGATGATACCTGTTACCAATAAATTCATTATCATTGTCATTAAATGGGTTAAAACAACAAATTGGGTTCAGACAATAAATATACAGCTCATAATGATATTTGGGGGACTACGCGGTCATTGTTCATGGCTTACTTTTTAGAAAAATTACAAGGTCCCATAGAATAATATTCTTAACAGTCTGGAGCAGCATTTATGCCAAAGTTATTTAGTTTGTTGGATGGAGAATGGTATTATGTACGTTAGACTAAACACACATATGGGTATGTATTTGGACTCTCAGTTTGGGGCTCGGGTCTTCAGTTCTGGGCAGACCTCTACTTTTTTCCAACACATTCCCTTTCCTTATTGGGCAACATTAGTTTTGCATTGATATTTCACAAGCTACACCATGTTAACATTTGTGAAGATCTGTGTCTGCTCACCTTTTACTGGGCTCTGGCTGCAGGTTGACAGTGGCCTGCTCTGCATCAACGTTGTTGACCAACCGTGTGGCAAACGTCAGCCCATCTCCCTGGCTGGTGTCAAACGAGAATACAAGAGACGGAGCTCAAAACCCCAGCGAACCAAATGCACACATGAATGTAACATGATGTTTAGACTACACAAACAAAGGAATCATAAAGAAGTTTAAATAACATGTCTTTACTAAAGCCTAATTCATAATTTGTAAATACTTCCTTAATGTTAACGAAGTCCACACCCACAACACCAGAGGGAGTGCAACAAACCATGTGCAACCCAGATGTGAATCCCTTGACTCCTTCAAAACCACTCTCAAAGGGCACCTACGGACAGCTGCAATTTTAAACTGGCCCCCGTAAAAATCTGAATCCCCCCCACCACCCACCCCTTTTCCCCCTCACTGTATGTTTCTTTTCCCTTTTTTACATCCTTTGATGAATTCCTGTTCTTCCTGTTGGCTATAGAAGTGTCCATTTGTACGTCTCTAAATGTTTTGATGATTTGAACAAGGTGGACACTCTTGTAAACAAGTGTAATGCTTTATTGGGTCATCCACTCAGTAAACAGTCTTTGTATTGAGTTGTGCTTGAAATGTACTGTAATTCTGCAAACTGTTAATAAATATTTCAATCAATCAATCAATGTCACACAACGGTGTTAGCTTGAAAATCTGTTCTTTTCAGCGAATGACACTAGTATAAACTAGAAATGTCATCCCAGGTTGCCTAACCAGAGCCTGCAAACTTTGAAAGGCGGTCATAGCCAACTGGAATAGAATCTGAAGAATCTGATTCATACATCTTTCTCACATGACTCCAGAGATTATGGGCTCCATTGTCATCACCGCTAAATCCCTTATCCCTAAACTTCGTTGCCTTTTTTTTTTTTTACTATTTTGAAAAACATTTTTGAATAGTTCAATTAGCCAATCTACATTGACACGTTGTGAGCTTGTAGACTGGCCATTTTAACTATTCAAAAATGATTTTGTGTGTGTTTTGCAAAAAAGCTTTATGCTGATCGTTCCAACGGTTCCAGAGATTAGCTGTTCACAGACACATGGACAGACGGAAATACAGGCCGACAGGTTAAATGCCCTTTCTGGTTTTTGTAGAGCCTGTGCCTTATGTGATCTACTTTAATCACCTGGTGAAGACGGGCAGAGGCCAATATTTCTTCTGGTCTCCAAAGACCTGAGCGATGTTCTTCCGGAAGCCCAGAGAGAAACCGTTCTTATCAGAGCCCGTCCTAAAGACTGGCGCTCTGAATGCCTCTGAGATGAAGGAAACAGATACAGACAGACATAGAATAGAGAGAATGAAAAGAGTCAATTATATACACAAACAATACATATCTCGAGTCACTATGAAAGCATCTATTGTCCAGACAAGGCTGCTTGTAAAAAAAATAGAACACTAATAGAATACAACGATACATTTGGATGGTAAAAAGGATCTCATTTAGAGTGATGACAGCAACTCCAAAGAATAAGCTGCAACATATGTTTGGATGAGTGCTATCTCTCTCTCTCTCTACATAGAGCAGTGTGTATTATTGGGTGATGCCGTCACGGTAGATATGCAGTTTAACTGTGTTTTGGGCATGTCATTATATGCACAATTATAAATTTGAGATTTAGACACGTGTGTGTACGTATGTGTGTATGTCTTGTGCCTTACCTATAGTGGACCTGTTCTTCCCTACAAGCCACAGGTGGTAGCTGAAGAGGGACAGAATACTGATGCAGAACATGGCAGCCACAAAAAAGAGAAACAACACGTGGAATTTGGCACGAGTGTCCGGCAGCTCATTCTGACAGGGATGAAGAAGAGAACAAGAACATGTCAATGTCGAATTTGTACAGAGACGGAGAGCAAAAGAGAGGAAGTAGAAAGTGTTAGAAAAGGGAGGCTGGCGGAAAGAGGAAGAAAGATATAAAAAAAGAATCTCATCATGACAACACAGCACTGTACAAAGACGATGACAAAATCACCACAAGACAGACTGCAACTAAAGGCTTTGGAGGGATGCTGGATTACCTTGGGGCAGTTCTCTGCCGATTTCCTCCGGCAAAGCTTTAGTACAAATAAGAGACAGACTCGTTAGCAACACCGGGAGAGCACAGAGGATCGAAAGAGGGGGAGGAGATGCAATGGAAGAGGGAGGATTTTTTAGGAGACAAAACTGAGAAATTAAAGGGCAAACCGAAGTAGCGGCCAGGAGAGGAGGGAAGAGAATAGAAAAGAGGAGAGAAGAGAGAAGGTGTAGGTGTGTCCAAAGCTCAAATGGAAAGACGAAAAGTAGGGATGCACTGATCCGGCTTTTTGGCATTCGATACCGATTTCGATACATGGGGGTCCAGTATCTGCCGATACAGAGTACCGATCCGATACCCCCCACAAAGAAACGTAATAACCTATTAAGCTGTATGCCTCACTGTGTGGAGTCTGGAATCATTATTTTGTGTAAGGCAACATCAAGGCTTGACTTAAACATTACTTTCCCAACTTTGTAAAACAAAATGTAACAAACACAGATATAAATGCACTGAATTATTTATTAAATAACTGTGCAACAATTAGACCAGGTTAATGTGTGCGCAGGCTAGCCTGGCTGCATTCCACATGTTATACTGTCAATACTACACTGCTGTGTCACAGAGGAGGTAGAGTTGTTTTCATACTGTAATTACACATAATTATCGGATCGGATGGGATGGGATCGGATAATGGATCGGCCACCGATCTGATACCCGATCTAGAATTTTAGCCTGGATCGGCGCCGATCTCCGATACGAGTATCGGATCGGTGCATCCCTAACGAAAAGCGGGACTTGGTGCTGGTCAGTGAATCAATGGGCTAAAAGTTGTTGGTGGTGGTAGTGTAGGGAGAGGAGGATGCAGGGAAGAGTGGTGTGACTGACGGCTGTGATAGTGGAGATAGTGAGAGAACAATGGCCCACCCTGTGTGGTTAGAACACAGGAGGGAAGAGAACAGAGAGGGGTGAGAGAGGGTGAAGTGGTAAGAGAGGACAAAGAAACACTGGCACAGCACAGCTTAGTACAAGAGTGTCGAGCAGCATGCGGGACCGAGGGCAGGGCATCCGTACAGGCTGCACAGCCTCTACACAGGCTCTTTAGACACACACACACACACACACACACACACACACACACACACACACAGTCACACACACACACACACACACACACACACCGGCGTGAGTGGACAGAGTCAGCAAATGTCACTCAATTTGACTGAGGGATTGCCATTGGATTTTTTTGAATTTTCGTTTTTTCATGTCATATGAAAGCAGGGAATCATAGCTTCAAATTGACATATTGGTTGTTCAGTTCACCAGTTTTGGAGATATGGCTTATAGAGTAATGTCTTGCAGAAAACAGCGAGTTGAGAAAACAGGCTTGAAAGGTTCACTTCTGTGGTCTTACATTACACTTAGCTATGTTTGGGCATTTATTTCATATGTCGATTTCAGCTCTGACACTTATTTCAGACATGCTCTAGTATGTGACGAGTCTGCCTGTGCTATTAACTCATTTTGAGAGGAAAAAAAGTTTTTCTCCTCTGGTGAAAAGCTGTAATTTGCACGATGGCAGTCTCTCAGTCAAATCTGGTCACAAATGTGTTCGGTGGACACGGGTCCATCGAGTGTCATTACTCACTGTCCAGAACTTTATGAAATACTGCAGTACGGTTGCTGCAATGAACAAACAGTACACCAGCGAATAGGCCAGGAAGAGTATGAAGAACTTGTAGTTGGAGAATCCCACACAGTTGTTCACCCTGTTGGAGACACACAGAAGCAGCAGAGTCAGATGGAGATGGATGACACTGTGAAATCAACATGGTGGAAATGTAACATTGCTCTCACTGAGCATACAAACTCTGTGACTCAATGCACATACTACATACATACCAGGGACAATGATGGTCCATCTTCAGCACACACCTATCATACAGAGGAGGGAACCACACAGAGGAAGGTTTATAGTGAGAAAGAGGGAGGAGATAGAACAAGCTGTTGTTCAGTGGGTTCAATTGTTTTCAGTGGAATGACTAAATGCAACAGTATTCAACCCAGTTACATTAAAATTAAAACAACTTATGTAGCTTATGTACTAGCTAGGTAGGACCATATAAACAACCTTTGGCTTGGACATAGCTACTAGCTAGGTAGGACCATATAAACAACCTTTGGCTTGGACACATCTAGTCAGCTGTTTGTAAGTTATCATCTTGTAGTTTGCATAACCTAACAAGTTATCCATAAACAACCACTTTGCACGTTAGTGCATGTTGACCCAAATGGGTCGGAGAGTCCAAAAACAATTTCTCTCACTATATAATTATTGGATATTTAATGTCACATTCACATGTCACAATGTTACCAGCTCAGTGGCCTTGTGGTTAGAGTGTCCGCCCTGAAACTGAGAGGTCGGGGTTCGATCCCCGGCCGGGTCATACCAAAGACCCAGTGCCTCCCTGCTTGACACTCAGCAGCAAAGGGTTGGATCGGGGGTCAAATCTACTAATCAAATGATTCCCGAGCGCGGCGCACGCTGCAGCTCACCGCTCCTTGGCTGCGGCTCCAAGAGATGGGTCAAATGCGGAGAACAAATTTCACTGCGGTAACGTGTGTGACAAATCGTATGACTTTGACATTACAGGTAGTCAGCTAACAACTGACAGTACAAGGCTTTTGTAAATGCATATTGGCTCCTGAGCTGGCACAGAAGGAACTGGGAGGGCGGTTAACCAACATGACATCAAGCTCCCACATTCTGAGGTTGTAGAAATGGTGTACCAGTCACAATCTGTTTAATTGTGTTATCAGGGGAAAGAAACCGTCTATACAGCAGATTTAAGTTTGAACGTAAAGCAACAGAATCGTAAAGCAACAGTATGACAGACGGTGTTTACTTACATATCACAGGCGGAGCAGTGGTGACAGCGGTCTGGTTTGATGACTTGACAGCGGTCACAGTAGCGGATCGCTGCACAAACAGCAGTCTGGTTATTATTATTTCTTCAGAGACTACTCCAACACAGAGCATATATCCTTATAGTTAATACAACATGGGGGAAGAAAACCCCCAAAAAAGCAAAACTAACTAAACCAATTATTTTTGTTAAAGAGGCTGGAACCTTTCATAAATAACATGATTTGTAAATTATATCTGATGTCATTCGGAGCATTCTTTTTTCATCTTCTATGAATCAAGGCTTTCTTCACAATACAAATTTAACTCAAATAAACTAAACTAGCCAATTACTAAAACTAAAAAACTAAAATCAAAAACAAACTACTTGTGCACTTAAAACTAACTAAAATAACTATATGACCCAGAGGAGAAACATTTGATGAGATGAGACAGCACTGTCTGATTGCACATGAGACATGAGTGCACAAACGCAGGCAAAAAAACCAAACAAACGTGCGCAGACCAACCTCCAGCGCCTGTGCGTGTGTAGAGAGGCAGGTTGGCGGCAGCCCTCCACAGGATCTCCTGCTGGGTCTCTGGCCTCTCCTCCTTCTCATAGCGCTCCTTCTCTACCTTCGGGAGGCAGAACTGGTGACATAGAGAGGCAGGCTATTAACGCCTAATTTATACTCTGTTGCATGATATTGTCGCTGATAGGGCTGTCACAACTGTTACATGATTGTCTAATCGCAATATTATTTGGGATGATCGCAATTATTTTGCATAATCGTCAAAAATGTTGAGATTTATGTCAGAAATTTCTTCATTGATTCAAATATTCCAATATTAGATGCAAAACACTATTAAATAGTTAATCATAATTATTAGTGTGACAATTAATCGACGATGCTGGGCACTGAAAACAAACTCTTTTAGCTTTTAGCTGTAGACTTTTATCTGTAACACAGACCAACATAGGAACAGACATTGTTGGCCAGTGGTATTCAACTACAGTATGTGACATTAAAGACCCGTTCTCATTCCAAAACAAACTGCATAGGCTACAAGGTTGTTGCCTTGTGAAAGCAGACAACAAAGCTACAGTAAACAGTACAAATATTTATCACATATCCAGCCTTTATATGCCCTAGGTAAGGGGAGTGATAAAGTACAAGCAGGGTCGTGGGTAAGTGTGTGCTGATTGGACAGCTTCTGTTCTGTACAGTTATAGGGCAGTTGACCAATGAGCGCAAACTAGATCCAAAATCTCCTGTAGGAACTGCCGAGACTGGATGTTTCACCCAGGGACCGCCCCTAATACGCATATGCCTAACTAACCTCACAGAACGACGCCTAAACCGAACCTTCCACAACAACTTTGCGTTAACCTAACCTCCCAGAAACTAAGCCTAAACATCAAAGCTATGGCAGCCCGAGGTGGAACAGCCTGAATAGTGGTACTCTCAGGAACTGGCACGGTGAGCAACCTCATTACTTAACATGACAAACATGGATGAAACTCTGCCACCCAGCACAGTTGCTGTGATATGGCTTGGTATCAATAAAGAATGATATCAGAGCTGATGCACTTACTTTTTCTTCTTTTTTTAATAACCCATTATGAGACAGAAAGAAAACCCCATTTTGGCCATATGACCTTCATCAGAGTGTAGCAAATAACACCATAGGGATGTGCCGAGACATTTTGGGAGATATCGATATCCAATATAATTAATTGCTGTTATGGCCGATAACTGATATTACAAGTGTTGATATGATCTCATTCTGTATTGAAAAATTATAATAATTTTGTCCATTCTGGAAAATACATGTAACAGGGTATCTGACTGCAGGCGTAGGCAAGTCAGATTTAACTTGAATACCTTTATAATTAATATTGTGAGCTTGTAGATCTGTTCAAGCTGTTACTTTGGGCTTGTTTATCTGTAAAGACAGACCAATTAATCGGTCTGATTGATTAATCGAACCGATGCTGATTAATCTAAAAACAACTCAAATCAGCCGATACCAATGTGTTTGCAGATTAATCTGATGATAACAAGTGTCATCATCATTGTCTCCACCAGGCCGAAGGCATGTGGGGAGAGTATGTTTTGCACTCCGTCCGTCCGTGTGTCCGTGTGTCCGTGAACAGCTAATCTCGGCCACCGTTAACCCGGTCGATGCCATATTTTGCACACACACTCCCTGGATGCCAACGATGAACCTCTGCCCCAAACTTTCCAGAACAGCCTGTTATAGCGCCACCAGGAGGCCGCTTTGTGCAAAACAAGTTTTTGCACAGTACACCTACAGATTTTGTCCAAACATCACGCAAATTGGTACACAGTCTCTCTAGAGCCATTCAACGAAACCGGTCTTTCAGATTTCCAGAACGGCCTGTTATAGCGCCACCAGGAGGCCGCTTTGTGCAAAACAAGTTTTTGCACAGTACACCTACAGATTTTGTCCAAACATCACGCAAATTGGTACACAGTCTCTCTAGAGCCATTCAACGAAACCGGTCTTTCAGATTTCTCAGACTCCATCCTGATTGGTTAAGATTGGCTTCCAAAGTTCACAGGAGTGCTCAGTTTCAAACAAAATGCTGCAAATCATGAACACATCGCGTGATTTCCGTGAAATTGTGCACCCACATTCCCACTAGGCAGAGGACGAAATGCCACATGAACAATTTCAACTCAGCCTCAAGGTGGCGCTATAACTGGCCGAAAAGTGTTTTTACCTCTAACTGCACGGATCTGTGGATAACTTTGTATGCCAACTCCCTAGAGGCCAAGGAAAAACCTTTGCCTGGAATTCTTCACATCTGCTCATCCTGGTGGAGACCTGTGCCCAGTAGGGCACTTTTTCTAGTTCTCATCTAATTTCTGATTACTAATTGCTGATTGTTGTGGTGAGTGGAAAACAGCTACCTTTAATGGGTCAGAGAACAGCTCCAACGTGCAGCTGATTATCACCACACTGTCAGGGAATTCCTGACTACACCATTTTGTTCGCCAGGGCAGTTGTTCCTCTTTAACAGTAATGTTAATTTATTAACTTAAAAGTGTTGATCACATGCCATTTTGTCAATAAATAAGCATATGGGCCCAGGCCGTAGCGTAACGGTCTGGGCACCGGACTGGTAATCCAGTCGCAGTGTGCCGCGGGTTCGACTCCCGGGCCCGAAACGGCCTTTACTGCATGTCATCGCCCATCTCTCTCCCGTTTCCTGTCAGCCTACTGTCTGTCCCTTCAAAAATCAATAAAAGGTGTAAGCCGCAAAAAAATATCTTAAAAAAATAAAAATAAAATAAGCATATGACTATGACCAAATTATCAACCACCCAGCAGTCATTGTTGACCTCATATACAGGCAGGCTACATCACCCATCACATGACTCAAGCTGATAAGCCTGCCCTCAGGTGGATAAGCTTGGGCAGTGACGAACAAACACCTGGGTGATGTTGTGTTGACATAAAAAAAATGAGTACACCTCTATGCCTGTATACCATGCGTGGTTCAGACTACTCTTCATATCTTTTATGGCAATGTAGTGAGTAAAGGCACACAGACAGTCACACCACTGTACCTCTTTGGAAGGGTTTGACGGCTTGGAGAAGATGGTCATCCAGTAGGACCATACAAACATGATGAAGGATATATGGAAAAACACCAGGTACAAAACTAGGACAAAACATGGAGCAAGGCATTAGGATCAACAACACATTCACAAGGTTCTACTTTCTTTGACAAAAGGAGAAAACACTAGACTGTGAAAAAGCAGACTATAAGATACAGCTGTCAGTGTCAACATACTGTCACTCTTGGGATACTATGATGGCAGGTTACATACTAAGATAGACATATAGCAAATCTGACTTGTATAATGAAAGAGAGATCAGGCTGAACGAATTGAACTGAACATATGTTCAGGCTCCTTACAAGAGGATCCATCTTGTGAGGATTCATTACTTTACTTGATTCATTACTTAACGTATGGAATATTGCTCAGCACTATCAGAAAGTAGAGATGCAAGAGCAGTGAATCCACTAGTCTAATTTGCACTTTGCCGTATGACCGGGGCAAATAACGCTCGGGGCAATTAACCGATTTCCAATATGAATAAATAAGGCTATGTGACAAACATCCCAACATTCGTCATTGTCCTCAGGCAGGATGCATTGTGTAGCTAAAAATCTGTTATTTTGAGCGAGTGATGCCTGCCAACAATGGTGCTTACATTATGTACGACTTAAGTATAAATTAGGATTATGCCAGTATTTGTGGCTTACAAGGTAATGTGTCGGTCTGTCTATGCATGGGCATCGCCTCTTAGTCAAGAGAGAGACGGAGTGTGCCTGAAGAGTGTGCATCATTTTGTCTGTGCCAATCTGAGTCAAGGTCTGCCAGAGCAGCTCAAATGGACATGTCACTGAGCCAAGCGGCTCCATTGCAATGAGCGGCAAATTGCCTCATTTCAGTATTCTAGACAATCTAGTCATCCAGTGACCAGTAATACAAAAAAAATCCAGTTAGGCTACATCTGTGTGTAGTCGTGTACTTACTCTGCTCTGCAAAACTGGGGATGGTGACTAGAAGAGAGAAGACAGAAGCTAATAAATTCACAGAACACATTGCTATACAGTTAGACCTATATAGACATTTAACTGATTAACTAACCACTTTACCCTATATTTTGTTGACTGGAGTCCATCAATCAAGCTCTGTACTATAGTAACTTTTCTGTTTTCCCTGACTCAGACTCTACTACATTAATTAAATATCCTTGTTATTTTCGGGTGATCAATATAGTGATGACGCGGGTCAACTGTTTAGGAAAAGCATTTCACTAACTTAGTCAAATCCGGCACCTTTTATGCGCTCTTTATTCAAAACGATTGTAAACGTTATAAGCAAATATACTTCCTTCACCAAAGACACTACACCTAAAGCAGAAAGATAGCGTATCATTCATTCATCGTTAGTTAATCGGTCCTATGAAACGTTAGTGTGATTATTCACACAGTCAGACACATTAAAGGTGGCCGGGGCCCGGGGGTGCCACTGCCCAATAAAACCATAAAACCACGGCAAAACTTTTTCTTTTGGTGAAACCATACATATGTCTTTGTAAAACACAATGGCAATGTAAGACAACGTCGACCCCACTGAAACAGCTGTATAATGTATGCATGTAGAAGCAGCACCATTGTTGAGCTGCAGTCCCGTTCACTTCCTGTTGGGCTGGACAACAGCTGGGTGGACAGCAGCATACAAACTCCGTACGACGGTGCCGCTCGCCCCCAAAAGAACAGATCTACAAGCCATCAAACGAGACGCTCCAGCGACTCCGCGACGCGCTGTTGGCTTGTAGATCTGTTCTTTTTTGCCGAGCGACGGCGTCGGCAACCCCCCCAAGCCTTTTAATGTCTTAAACGTGGAAAGAAACGATCATCGCACGGCAGAACTGGCCGAACTTACATATGCAGAGCTCCACGACGTACGCGTAGTAGGACCAGCAGACGACCAGAGCGATGAAGATGACAGGGATCCATGCTAAGCCCCGTTGACAGCATCTCAGTACGTGTGTGGGCGCCATCTTTCTCACTCTCTGACTGAGGAAAAGGGAGTGTCCACGACGTGACGTCACCGAAGTCGGGCAGTCAAAAAGAGAAAAAAGAAAGACACAAGCCCAGCAGCAGAGCAGACACTGTTCTGTTGTTAGTGTTGTTAACTTGTTACAATGCAACACACTTTTGATGTTTTTGTTCCATGGTTGAGGATGTTTCAAACTTGTTTTCCAATGGGAAGGATATAGAAGGATTATGTGTAATGTAATGTTTGATAAGCTGGGGAAGTGAATTAGCCTGACACTCAGAATTTTCATTTCGTTTCACAGGGACTGGAGCCATGTAGGCTAAAAGTGAATGAGCAGCTTATGGAAAACAAAAAAGGGGGGAGAGCGACATAGAGACCAAAATGTCAGCGCCAGGGAAAAATAAACCAAAACACCAAACAGCAGGCAGCCTACAGGAAGTACAGGATTCACTGTAATGTACAAAGTCCATGGACCTTTATGACTCATCCGGGCTCACAGTGCAAAACGGGATTAGTCAGGAAATCTTCCACACATTGAATAAGGAGTGTCTATGAAAAAGGGACAAAGAATGTCTGCTGCAGAGATGGACGTGGACAAGTACTTGTTGCGCATCGGTCATGTTGCAGTAGGTCCAAGCGTGCCTACCCTGGATGTACTTTGTCATGTGCACAGCTGTCACCTGCGTTCAGTGCCCTTTGAGAACCTCACCATTCACAGTGGTGGACACCTACGCCTGGACCTTCACATTCTGTACGACAAAATTGTCAACCAGCGCAGGGGCGGCTTTTGCTTTGAGAACAACGGTCTCTTCTCGTGGCTGCTGTCGGAGATGGGCTTCGATGTCACTCTGCTCTCGGGTCAAGTGAGAAATTCAATCACCTGCCAATACGGGCCCCCTTTCGACCACCTGATCTTAATGGTCAGCCTGGAAGGACATCGCTGGTTGTGCGATGTCGGGTTTGGAGGGTCGGGTTTCCATTTACCCGTGTCAATGGAGACCAGTGAACCGCAGAAGCAGCAGGGCCACGGATTATATCGAGTCACAAAGGATGAGGGGGGCATGCACTTCCTACAATGGAAAGGGGACGAGTTCGGAGAGGCAGATGGTGAGTGGACTGATCTCTACAAGTTCATGCTTGAAGCTCGGTGTCGAGAGGACTTTGTTGAGATGTGCGACTATCATCAGAGCTCAGCCAGCTCCGTCTTCTTCTGCAAGTCGCTCTGCTCCGTGCTGACGCCAGGGGGAAGGCTCACCTACATAGGTTATAGACTGATCACCACCACCTTCCCCACAGAGGGAGGTGGAAGGGGAATATTAAAAACCACCAGGAAACTAAAGGAAGAGGAGATTCCTGGCATTCTTGAGGAGACATTTGGAGTTGTGCTCCCCTCTCCACTCATCCCAAAAGATGAAGAAATCACACCACCAACAATCATGTATTGATCAAGTTACCATACACATATACTTAGAAAGATATTTTTCCACGCTGTCTCTGCAATACAAAACAAAATGCAAGAAAAAAATATAAATTGTGAGTTTGATTTAATAAATTAATATACATACACTTTTAAGATGTACAATGGTCATTGCATTAATCCATCCGTCTTTTGTTTTTCTTCTATTTTTTTTTAAGACAACAAAGTCTGCGTTCAAAATATTTACACATGTACAATTCTCAGGCAACTCTTTACAAAGCAAGGCATGAACAACAATACAGACACATAGTTTCAAACCTCTAATTCTTGAAACGTAAACATACTATGTTGTACGACTGCCGGCGACGCGACCGTACGATACAGTATAAATCAGCCATTACTCTCCTGTCCTGCACCTTCAATCTGAACAGATCACTTGGTTTGCGGCACACATCTCATACAATCTTCCCCCCAGCCACCGATTGGGCACAAAGGGCATTTAACAAACTGATTGACATGTATTGAATCCACCAAGATCCACAGGAGATTGCCGAGGAATGCAGTCTTAGGAGCGGTTTGAAACCCGCAGAGGGAAAGGGAAAGGTGGGATTGGGTGCAAAAATGTATTGACTCGTCACACACCAAACACTACTCAGCCACAGGGTTGGAAGGCGGGATCAAGCCTACTCTTTTGCGTTCGTAATTGACCAGCCTCTGACCGACGAGGTACCTGCACAGAGTGAGAAAGGAGAAATGAAGCTGATTTTAGTTCTTTGTTGTTCAATGGACCTATATTCATACTGTAATAACATTTTTGTAAAGCTCTATATCCTGAATTATTGCTATAAAGAGTTTAAGTAACAGGAGTCTCCCCATCTATCCAGCACTTAAAGTATCCAAATTATTTTTTCAGGACAGAACACCAATTTTATCCAATTAAGAGAGAGAACCCGACTAGGTTAATTTGTCATCTTCAACTGTATAGTCACACATGCGCTTCATTAGAGTTGATTAGTTTTTTGATTATTTTCAAATTCATTTAGAAAATCCTCTAGTGGTGTTGAAAAAGTAGCACTAGTGCTGGAACATCTGGTCTGTCCATTGTCATTGTTTTCAATGTTATTGTGACGTCAAGGCTTTCTCTTAATTTTCCTTTTTGCATACTCTATTTTTGTGTGTATGCTTCTACGTTGTCCACTTATTGATACCTTGTTGTAGCTGTGACTACGTTGTGTTGTTTTTATCCTGTTATGTAAAGCACTTTGTGACTATGTGCTATATAAATAAATTCATTATCATTATCATTATGTCAATATCAAATAAAAGAAACCAAAAAAATCAGCAAGTCAGCCTCCCCGTAGTCACTTCTATTTCTATGGGAGCAAAGGGGTGGACCGCCTAGTTGTGGCACGGTGACAGCTTTGAAGCGTGTGAGGTCCAAAAGAGCATCGCAGTCCCGCCCCCTTTCATGATGACGACAGGCCCGGAAGATAACTCCCCATTCATTTTCCCCATAGACGTTTAAGCCTCGGACAAAGCCAACTCTTGTTGTGACGACAAATGACAATAAACACAACGTTGGTCCGATCAAATAATTAGAAAGAAGAAAAACTAAAGAAATGTGTTGTACCCTCACTACCCTGACCTTTTTTTCTTGATCAAAAACCTTGCATGATTTGTCACAACAACAGTTGGCTTTGTCCGAGGCTGAAAAGGTCTTTAAATAAATACTTTGTGAAACGTCTATGGGGAACATGAATGGAGAATTATCTTCCGGGCCTGTCGTCGTCATGAAAGGGGGCGGGACTGTGATGCTCTATGCGTGTGAACTTGAAGTTTGGAGTTTAACATTGGTGGACATTGTCAAACAATAGGAAAAGTATCACCACAAAACCGGTACTGCCCACCACCCAACAGGAGGACAACACGTCTGTCCAACAGTACGAGTCAGGACATAACATATCCAAACAATTGTCAACCTCCTACACCCAGCTCCAGACATTGAAACCTGCCCATCTGGCTTTCTAAAGCAGGTATCTGCAAATCCTTACTTGTCATTCTTGATGTGTTCGTAGAGGCGCTTGAACTGTCGAATCTGGAAGGACAGGATACCGATGAGAGAGACGACCATCAACAGGAAGGGGTAGATTCTCCTCTGCATCAGAATCTCCATCTCTGGGGTCACACCTGTGACAGGTATGCACTTTGTTAGGGGGGGGGTTCAGGTAACACTACCAATAGGTAGATGTCCTACCTGAAACCAGGGTCTACACGATAGTTACGTATATATCAGGGGGGCAGTCAGCCAGATATTTCGTGAAGCCTCATTTGAAATCGGTAGTTCATATAATGGCCTGTTGTGGCGCTGGACTGGACCCAAAAAGCCCCATAGCTCCATAGAGGCCCATGTATTTTGGCCCAACTTCACCTAGACTGTATTACCTTAATAAACATGGTCATGAATACTTTCTTCTTCCAGTCACTAGTTTAAAGTCTCATTTCTAATGTCATAATATTCTTTTTGGAAAATTATGGTCCCATTAATTAAAAAAATGACCATAAAGAAAAAAAACCATCGCGTATGTTCTGAGGGGCGTGGCTACCGTTACAGTCTATGATCGGGATTCCCCTCCCACTCGAGTCAAAATAAAAACCAACGGAGAAGAAGGGGGGAAGTCCCGCCTCGTTGTCTGGGCAGCCAATGGCCAGCTGGTCCAAAACGGAGCCAGCCAATGGCCAGCTGGTACCAAACGGATCTAGAAAGATGGCGATTTACAGTGCAGGAATAACAGGCTTCATTTTACGTCCATGTTAGACCCGGCGAACGCTTTGTCCATATTTTTTACAGTCTATGGTATATATACATATTCGTTAATGCAGCTTTACAATAAGTCATTTAATAAAGAATCATGGCATTGGTTCTTCACACTCTTTCCAAGACTATCATTACTTCTTATGAAATGTTTCATACATTTTCTCCCTGTGTCAAATGCAAGCTCAGCTTGTAGATCTGCTATTTTCAGTGCACGACAACAGCACACAAATATACACACATAAATTAACTTATCTTAACTGTTGATGCTATTAAGGGCATGGCCAACTGTCCACGGGCCAGGCAGAGATTCTGGATCTCAATCGAGAGTTAACCCTTACAATTAACATAAGGGTTGATCATATCAATGAGAAGCACCAATATATGTACAGTTAAACACATGCACGCGCACATGTGCACGCACACACACTCACACACACTCACCCACGGCAGGTACCACGCCTATGGAGATGATGTACGGCACACACAAGGAGAGCAGCAGGACTGAGATGACAGGAGCTGCCAGTTTACGGATGATGAAGTGGAGATCAATATTCCGGATGCCGTTGGCGTAAACCTGAGGAAGACAGCTTGCACTTTAAACACTGTAAGGAAAAAAACCTGGCTTATTGAAAATGTTTGTCAGTTGCAAGACATGGAACAGTTACAGCATCATGGATCCCAGGAACAATAGTCGCCTCTACGTTGTGGACTAATGGGGATCCTTAATAAACAACACCTATGCAATGTGAAAACATTCATCTCAAATTCACCTGTTCAATGACAGTCTTCAGCCACCACTGGGGGCCCATGAGGGTGATGGCAGCGATGATCTTTGCATGGAGAACTCCAAGAGCCCAGTCCTGGAGAGAAAGAGAGAGACTGTGAGCAAGAGAGCATTAGATTTTCAATGAAGGCATTGAATTGTATGAGGATCATCATCAGACTTGAAACTCCCCTCTGCATTTTAAAGCAGTCATTCCATATGACGGGAAAAGTCTAGCTGAGAATTCAATTGAAATGTCCATGACTTCTTTACTGTGCAATGATGTTTAGTTAGGATCGACTACATTATTTGGGTATGTTCGGTAACATTTGGTCTCTGTTTATGTTCGATATATGGCCGATACTGTCAATAGACAATAACATGTATAGACAGCAGGGTGGTCCTTTAAAGAGTTACGGTACATGTGATGGGTAAAGACAAACAAGAGTTCTCACAAGTCAAGAACAATGTCTTCACAATTTCCATGCATGCTGCTCGATCTGTTTCATATGATCGTAGATTGACTACACAACAATGGAACAAATCTTGAGATGATATGTCTAGGAATGGAAAAAGAACCATCACATCACACTGCTGCACACGCATGTGCAAGTACACACACACAACCATATGTGTCCTTCATACCTGCCATGGGTAGAAGAGAGGTGTCTGGTCTAGTGGCACCCTGAGAGGAGCCACGATGACTAGTTCAAACAGCAGACCCAGCAGCAGTGGGATGACTCCAGCTACCAGCAGAGCAACTACTACGGTCTTTAGGATCTGCACGCACGCACGCACGCACGCGCACACGCACACGCACACACACACACACACACACACACACACACACACACACACACACACACACACACACACACACACACACACACACACACACACACACACACACACACACACACACACACACACACACACACACACACACACACACACGTTTGTTTTGTTTTTCTCTGTGTACAGCAAAATATTGATCTCAATTCCAGATGATATGAATCAGGATTGATGTAATGGCTGCGATAGACTATTCCCAGCTAACTTGGTCGATGCTTCATGGAAATTGTAATAACAAATAACGGCCAAAACAGACAGAAAGGTTGGTTGTATAGTAAATGTAAGTGTCCCTAATAGTAGGTATTAAGCACTAGTGCTATTATTCTGTTCTGAACTTGATTGGTGAAATTACATAAGCAGGCAAAGAATAATAGGATTTACCAAAACATGAAGGAAGTGAGCAAAGAGCACATTTCCTGTCCTGGTACCTTTGACAGAAAAAGACTCGCTCACCGTATAGAAAATAGAAGTAAAACTCCTTAGACTGAGACTTAAGAAAATATTATTTTATTTTATCATGCTCAAAGTGCTCTGTGCTCAAAGTGCAATTAATTTTTTTTTTTTTTTCTTAAGTCTCAGTCTAAGGAGTTTTACTTCTATTTTCTATACCTTGAGCGAGTCTTTTTCTGTCAAAGTTTCCCTTATGTTTTTGAGTCCACCGCTACCGTAGTCAAGTTTGGAAGAGAAGAAAAAGGACGAAGAAACAGTTTTCTCAGTGCTTCACTGTCCTGGTACCTTACCATGAATGTCCACTCCTGGACTTTAAGCATGATGACAGTGCGTCCCTGAGGCATCCAGGCCAGCAGCACGGTGGCGCCGCGGATGGACAGCCAACAGGCGTACAGGCCGCATGCCGCCGTGTACAGCTCGTGGATTTTGGAGCTGCCCGTCCAAAAGGACATCAGCCACCGCCCGGTGAATACTGCGACACGTCAGAAGAACATATATATGCTCAAAAACTCTGCACACGTCATAATTATTACTCAATAAGCTAGTAATAATACTCAGCTAACATCTGTGATTTTTTGATTAATTATTACTATACATCGATAGAATTGTGGCTCTCTAAGTCTAGTCGATCTTACGCTTAACTCCCAAGAGACACATATACAGAACAGTAGTACATACATACACTATACAATTTAGGCATTTAGCAGACTTAATCCAGAGCGATTTACAGTAAGCAAGAACAAAAAACATGGTAATACATCAAATACATAAAAATAGTCATCATGAATCATACGTAAGCTAAGAACCTAACAGTGGAATATTAGATATAATGAAACTATGTGTATACACTAGAGTGCTATGTCTACATAAAATGCTATTTAAGTTACATAAGTTGAGTCTATGCATACGCCTATAGAGAGTTAGACACACACGGACACAGCCTCTGAAGAAGGCAGCAGAACCATACTATTTGTCTGTTTTATATATATATCATCTTGAACATGTCAAATAAATACTGAAAGAACTTAATTGTGTGTGGTTCTGTTCAGTGTTTATGGAGACGTATACACAACTATACACATTTACTCTTCAATCATGGCTTGGGCGTGGGGTTAGGAAGAGGAATGGCAGTCTGTTGGTTGTTGTCTTACCTGGCAGGGTCAAACACACCAAGCTAGCCACCAGCAGGGTGATGCACATGAATGCTATCAGCAACACAATCTGCAGACAGAGAGGTAAATAAAAAAGTTAATAAAAAGTCTTCTGTCGACTGACAAGCTGTTGTGTTCTACCACCTATTTTTTTCTGAACCGTGAGCCAGTAACAGTGATCACGTTATCACAGTCTAGATGTGACACGAGCTGATCTGAATTAGATTATGGTGTAAAGGAGAGAGAAATAATCACCATCAGGACACCATTGTTGTGTCATTGAGAGTATTAGAGTTGTCAGTAGTGAGTGCAACCATTGAAGCCTGAGGATGTAGCATAACTTTGCCAGGAATGGCTAAGGGTGGAGTTATAGGGATGAAGCTGTAGGTGGTAGTTAGGGCTTAGGGCGTAGGCACATTTCTAAATTTAACTGCAGCACACACCACAAACTTTAGGTGGTCCTAAAATGCTTTCCAGAGAAGAGGTTTTAATTTGAATTGTTGTGCTTCTACATATACATGTCTGTCTTTAGTAAATTGATAATGATAATATACTGTCAAGTTTGAACAATAACAGTTTCTGTTATCGATTACTGGGGGGTAATCATTAGTGAGACTAACACTACAACAAGAACGATAGTAACTGATTCAAGCTTTACTCTGAATACTGGTTTAGGTTACCCGACTTAAGGAAGTCTAATCCTATTAGAGTCTAATCTTATTCAATCAACGGATTCAACGCTGATGCAAATCAATCCAATCAAGTCCATCCTTAAAGGACAACTTTAGTTTTTTTCAACCTTGGTTCATGTTTTAGGTTGTTATTAGAGAAAGTAAAAGATGAGTGTTATTTTTTCTTCATTTGCTGATTTCTTTGGTTTTAGGGATTTTAGCTGTTTTTGACAGGGGGGGCGGGGGCATTCGAGCATGGGGCTAAATATGTATTTTTTTCCAAGATTTTATAGCGATTTATTTTCTTATTATTTACTATAGTCCTACTAAACTCCAAGAAATTACATCCGACCACAAAAGATCACAGGATCTACTGAATGTGTCAAACTGACATATTGAGCCTATGACACACAGTGTGGCTTCCCCCCAGTAGGCTACCGTCACATTCAGTAGATCCTGTGATCTTTTGTGGCCAGATGTAATTTCCTGGGGTCTAGTAGGACTATAGTAAATAATAAAAAAAGAAATCGCCATAATATTTTGTAAAGAAATACATATTTAGCCCCATGCTCGAATGCCCGCCCCCCTGTCAAAAACCGCTAAAATCCCTAAAACCAAAGAAAGCCGCAAATGAAGAAAAAATAACACTCATCTTTTACTTTCTCTAATAACAACCTAAAAAAAAGAGTATATGAACTACATCATTGCTAAGGAAATCAGAACTGGCAAAATACAAAGTTGGCATTCACTTGAACAACTCATGTTTCTCATCATTTTAATTTGCAACATCCTCTTGCAGAATAACTCTGCGTGTGACCGGAGCCTGAGGAACTCATTCAAAACTAGCCCTCTAATTAACAATTTTATTATAGGCCAATGTGAAAAGGGTGCCATTTCTTCTTACGCCTTGGATGGCAATTGGGTGATTTGAGGCATTTTGTTCCAAAAATGTGTTTTGCTAAAATCCACCTGCACTATAACAGGCCAATGTGAAAAGGGTGGGGTATATTCCTCAGCCTAGTAGAAAAGTCTGTGAAAGATTTCACGTAAATTGCATTCTGTAATCTAGAGTAGTATTATACAATTTTTTTTTTTTTATAAAAGTCGGCCTCCTGGCCGTTCTCGAACATTTGGGGCAGAGGTTCATCGGTGGCATCCAGGGAGTGTGTGTGCAAAAAGACCGGGTTAACGGTACCGGTGATTAGCTGGTAACAGACGGACAGACGGACGCACACACGTTCCTGCAAACTTTGAAAGCCATATGTTTGGACATATGTCAAAAAACATCAAAAGTAGCAGATCGACAAGCTCAAAATGGCAGATGGAGCTTGCAGATCTACTATTGATGCTTTTGTGTAAAATATGGAGATAAGAGGATGTGATTTTGTATTTTCTAATCCTGAAACGTGTCTTCTGCAGGTACATGAAGGACTCGTGTGTCACGACCATCAAGTTTTACCTGACAATTAATTATTACAAATTACAAATAATTGCAATTACATTTTCAACAATGGAACATACTGTATAAGAAAGGGCATATTTAATAACTTTATACTTTCAAACTAAAACAAATCTACGAAACGTTGTGACAACTTCTGATATTTCCACTATTTTGAAAAATGTAAAATATTCAACATGGAAACGATTATGGCGATTACCGGTATGCAAAAATAATTGCAATTACCTCGAATAACTGTGATATTATGCAATAATTGTGACAGGCCTACAGTACATGTGCCGGTTATGTACATTAGGAAGGAGGACCGACTCACCCTGAATGGGAAGCGAAGTGGCCGGTGGTAGGGTTGGAAGCCTACCGGCCCGCCCTGCTGCAGAATGGCCTGGTGAGCGGCATGGAGACCCTCCCCTACAGCAGGCGCGGGGTTGTTATTGTTGTTGTTATGGTGACCCGCGGGGGGGTTGTTGTTGTTGTTGTTGACGGGCTGATTAGGGTCGTTGTCTTCCTGCTCCCCCAGGAGGTAAGAGTGGAGGTCTCTGCATAGTTTAGATTAGAACAACACAGAAATGTGGTTAGTTGACTCAGTTATGTTAATTAGGACCCACATTAGAGACGCAACAATGAGCCTCTAGTCTATAGGCTTCCTGAGGCCCTGAACAAAGCAAATACAATATAAAATATATATACAATATAAAGCAATAAAAAAAAAGAACACAGAAAGACAAATTAACATTATAGAATCAAATCAAAATGTCCAGTCAAATTAAACAAATACATAAATGAGTCACTGTTTTTGGAAAGAGAATTTCAGAGTGCTATTGACCTGAACGGCTGAACCAGGGAATATAGAGCAAATATTAGGACGATCATCAATCAATAGACAGACAGTGGGGAGGAATAATCTATCAAAGTTCAGGAACACACACATGCAACTGGTCCTGGTAGTGGTGCAAATAGTGTACTAATAGTGTAGTCCTAAAGAAAAATATAAATGTATGCCATGCAGCCATACTGTGTATAAGCATTGGGCTGATCTGTGATCTTGAACTTGGACTACCGGTAATTGGAAAAATAAATACTGAATAGTGCCTGATACTACCCTCAATTCATCTAACAAATCTGATCAAATCTGGATTAAAATTAATGTTGACGGATAGACAGATGGCGATAATTACAATGCATTGCACATGCTCTGCTGGACACAGATGTAAAATAAAGTTGAGCGATTTAACATCATAAAAGTGCTGCTATTAAAATATTTATATGGGCCAAATCATAATGTCTTGACATTGAATGCCTCAAAAACAAAATCAGCAGTGGTCACATGACCACGGAGAGGAGGATGTGCCTGAGATGCCTGTAGATTGGGAAGGTTGGGAATAATAGCTATTCTGGGGAGTAATGGAGTAATCAAATATTGTAAAAAAAATTGTTTGTTGTCAATACAGTAAAGCTACAGAAACTAATAGATGGGAAATGCAGTAACTTGGGAAAACATCAAGTCTTATTATTGTATTCTGCAAATCTGTACATAATGTAGAAATGATTGACTTACAGTAGAAATCCTGCACTGACTGTCCAGGCCCGCACCAGGCCTTTGAGCCACTGCCGGGTGTGACCCTGTTCCAACAGAGCCGGCAACACCACCTGGAGTAACAGCAGCTCCAGAGACAGCTCACTGACTGGGGCATCACTGGAGAGAGATAAGGAGAGACTTGGTCAAAGAAAAAGAGACGGCTAGCTCAGTGATTAGGCCATTACTAGGAATATAATGCTCTCTCGGTTGAAACGATGTGAGACTTGGATTTACATTAATGTGAGGTTACACTGAGACAGCAACACATCACTGTGTTGCCCCTTTCCTCTCTTTCCTGTTCAGAGAGGAAAGAAGAGACAAGCCTGGGGAAAGATGTGTATCTCATGAACATTAACCGCACTGGTGGTGGGGTGGGGAGTGGCTCGCGGCTTGGGGGTACCACTGATGGGGAAAGAGGAAGATATTGCCATGCCTTTCTGGAGTGTTAAAGACAATAAAGTGAGAGCAGTGGATCATTAACACCACATCAATTAAAAATGGTAGAAATAGATGGTAGAGCATGACTTTGTAAGGAGGAAAGGTGACCATGATTATTATCAAAGAAGAGATAACATAACCCAGGAAGCTTTAACTCGCTCCACTGCTAATCCTACCCTGAGCAAGCTTAGTGTGTTAGTGTGACAAAGGTCACCAGTACTACCAAAGATTCCGTATAATGGGGTGAGGCTTTTTAATGCACAACAACTGACTAAGGGAGCCGAGCCTCTATGCTAGCAAGCTTTGTTGGCTACCTGTAGAGCATGACGTTGTAAGGGAGGAAGGTGGGCATCAGCACTTTAATGAGCCGAATTGGGAGCCACAGCATGAGAAGCACGATGGAACCGAACACAACCACGGAGAGGATGAAGCGTCTCAGATGCCTGTAGATGGGCAGGTGGATCATCTCCTGAACCGGGTTGAAATCGGGGTCGTTGAGGTTTCGCAGAAACCACAGCACTCCGGGCCTCAGCACCTTGAGGGAGATGGGGGGACGGGAAAAGAGATAAATAAATGGGAGAACGGCAGTAGTGTGGTATTCAATGATTTACACTTCAATGGTGATGTGATTGTATTATCTGCAACTGAATGTGCGACCAGTGCCAGTACCTGTAGTCAATAAAGAATCCATAATGTGTGTTAATACATTTATCTTCCACAACATTAATTTCCCCAGATCCTACTCTCCCTAAATGCTCTTAACACAATTTTGAGTCTCTGGGAAAAAATAAACACCAGGAGAGCTATTATTATCCCCTCTTCTCCCAATTAAGTTGTCAAGCCAATTCCCTAATCATATTATAATTATCTTATAATGTAGTCCCCACGGGTTGGTTCATCAGGGAGGGTGTAGACGAGAACGTTTCACCTGTGATACACGCGACGCCACCGATCCACTAATTAAGTGAGTTAAGTTTCCCAGTTTGTCCTCCTGGTGAAACTCCTCACTCGATTAGTGGGCCGGTGGCGTCACATGTATTAACTTGTTATGGCAAGTCTTTCCTAAAGTGGGTTCTGGGGACACCTAGGGATCGTTGATGGGGTTTCAGGGGGTCCCCAGCTTCATTATTGAACCAAATAGACCCTTACAGGTCTGTAACTCTGAGAGCGAACAAATTACATTTGTACCCTCTCAAGAATTAAAATCAGGATTTGACAGTGTAGATTGGCGTCTCAGAGATAGTAGAGAAAAGCTTTCGCACACCTAGTGTAGAGGCTGAGGACAAATGTATTATGCGGGCAACGTGTCGGTCCTTCTTGAGGCATGCCAGAATGTTTCTATTTTATTATTGGTTTCAGAGAGGGTTTCAGAGATAGAAAATATTGTATCAAACAAAGGTCAGTGGCCTAATGAATATCAAACTCCATCAAGTCCTCCTGCAGGTCCCTGAAACTAAAATGTTTGAGTACAACTGCTGTAGGAGTCGCTAGTGCAGCGTGTCACACATCGCACTCCCCACCACGCTTCTCTCCCACGAACACGAGCAACTGTGTTCGTCGAAACACGTGGCCCAGCTGGACGCACCAGGGAATTCAAAGCCATAGTCTCTGCGGTGGTGGGCAGGAACTTTACCCCATGTGCCAACTGGACACCTCAGCAGGGCTATGTTTGGACTTTGGAATCAGGTTCTCACCTCTCTGAGGAGGAGGATGAATGAGGCGAAGTAGAACACATAGACCATTCCCACAAGCCAGTGTAGGAACATAGTGGTGCCTGGTGCCGATTTAAAACTCAGCTCTCTGTCCTTCAACGAGGCGTCGAACATCTCCTGCAGAAGGAAGGACAGTTTAAACCCACTGCACATTGAAAAGTGTGGTGGAACAGTAACATGTTATTACAGATGGAAATAAATTAAGTACCGGTACATGCAAGAGTGACAGTATAACGTTGCTGTCGGACGGAAACCTTATAGGTCAATGTCCAAAACGGTTACTTTTCAAGAAATAGATAAAATAACCTGTGTTCCAATATATTAAGTAGTTATTATTTATTTGCTGAAAGTCATTGGTACAATATTGATAACCCCCCACAAAAAAACGAAAAGTGAGTTGTGGAGGAGTCTTACTAGAGAGCAGATGTCAAGCCACCAGCCACAGATGAGTGGGAACACACCAATCTCCACCACAACCAGCAGAGAGACCTATAACAGAGGCACAGTTGATCCTCATTAACACTACAGCAGCTTATGTTATGTTTATTTATTTGACATCACAATCACATTGGATGGACAAGACGCACTGCCCAGTGCTTACAGTGTATTAGCACGAGTGCTGGTTTTCAACACCTGATCAAGTACAAAAAAGTAAAAACACACACAGACACACACACACACACACACACACACACACACACACACACACACACACACACACACAAGTAATATTTAACATAATCAAAATTAAACCAAATGAAATTGTGTAACAAAATAAAAGTAGACATAATTATTCAAGCAACCAATCAGGAAAACAAACTAACATGCAGATATGACACTTAGTTATTACTGTGGTATTATATTACCAACGTTACAAAGAATTGTGATTATTTTATTAACACAATGTTCATGAAATACATTGTAAAGTACCCCTAAAATACTCCTTTTCACCTGCGATTTCCCCCTATGTCACTGGTAACCTCTACTGTTGGTCTGGTGTAGACAACCACCTCTCCTCCGATACACATGCTGCTTTTTTGTTTTAGAAACAAGAGGCTGGCCACATAAAATGCTAAATGCTCGAGCTGTCAGTGGACAAGAAACCAATGCCAGTGTATCCTGTGCACCCCAAGACACTAAAACCAGTGCATGTTTGACAGACCACTTTCAAAGTGATTTGCAGTGCTTATGCAAAGAACACAGACACGGAAAAGAGTTACCTTGACAACGATGTAGCAGACTCCCAGGAGACGTCGTGAACGCTGGAACCTGACCAATGCAGCCAGACCCTTACACATAGCTGTCAAGGATCAATATCACACCAACTCAACTCTAAAACTACATGCATTATGAAATTCATCTTCAAGTAACCTGGTAAGACACAGCCCAGGTAAGCAGCTTACAGTTTGTCAAATTATGATGTCTGGTTGTGCATATAAACATGTATGAAATTCATTCATATGCAACTCTGTGCCCATTGCCTACATGTTAAACACAGAAGACAAATGAATTAATCTATGGGGGCCTTTGTGACATGATCATTTTATATGAAGATGTGTTGGTGATATGGTATTGATTGATTGATTGAGTGATTGATTTAATACAGTGGTACAGATGTACAATAAAGCTGAAAATATTAAAACAAAAAGCCCTGGCAGCTTGTTTCCATTGTGGTCCTCATCAAGGTATCAGTAGTAATAAGCAAGCAATACGCTAATCAAGATTAGAAATGCCCTAAAGAAGAGCGACCTTTAAGATGTGCATAAGGCAAAGGATACATGACAGAGAATGAGAGTCATAGCCAGTAGTATGTAGCCCACTATGGTTGTGATCAAGCCCTCAAAATGGGATGCCTGGACCTAAGGACAAGAAGTCACAGACAAAACAAGGAACAATTATTTAGCATAGCTTAAACGGTCCATGGTTTTTGGATGTAATGAATTGATTTGACTGACATGACGTAATACGTTTCTTACATGTTCCTCAAAGCCAAGTCCAACGACAGAGAAGTGCCCAATATGGTAAGGACAGAACGCTGAAAGAGGAAGTATAATAAGATGATACGTAATGCATTTAACCTGCATCATGAGCCTAGTACCTGTACTACTTAATTATTATATGCAGTTCAATTTTTTTTTATTCTCCTTTATTTAAATCTGCAGTGCAGTCCATGAGTTTCATGTCCTAACCAGGATTTGAACCACACATGATACCAGGGGCAATGCATGTACTGTAGGAGCTTCAGGCAGTACTATTTGACAACCAATAGGGATCAAGCCATTTAGGAGGAGATGAAAGTAGACACAAACTCTTGGCTTCAGTGCCACAAATCTTATTGACGGACGAGAGAGAATAAAGCTAAGAGTGTGTGGCGACTACTTTCATCTCCTAGTTCTGCTCCCGCAGGCGGCACCTCAAAAGGTTTGGTGCGCGTTGCACTCCTCTGAACTTCAGTTATTATTGTATTAACCCATTCTGACCTGCGATCAGATTCATACGAGGTTTCCGCCGGACACACACTGGTCTGATGAACCCATTCTGACCTGAGATCAGATTCTAAAAATGTCAGTCGCTCTTCGATTTTTCTAAAATAGCAGACCTACAAGCTCGTATCGCGCCACTCGGTGGCGCGATATGAGCTTGTAGATCTGCTATTTTTAAATAGCTAAAGCACGACATGATGCTGACACCAAAATGGGTGCCCGGTCAGAATGGGTTAAGATACTCATACAAATGAGTTAGAAGTCAGGAATGCATATTTTACCAGGTGAGCAATTGTGTGGTTATTCACGTCATGACATGTGTAATTGTTAGGGTTATGTATCATAGATGCTATTTTATAATATCTTACGTTATAGTACCAAATTGTGATTATCTTCACACCGTTTGATTTTAATCTACTCACCAAAGACCAGGATGAAGAGTGTGTTTAGAGACACCACCCAAAACACATGCTCCTAGAAAATGATAAAACACAAAATCATCAGCTGACTGTCTTTCAAATCCCAGACATACTTCCAAGCAAGTGTTGGGGTAAGAAGCTAAAAACATGACATCGGATAATTCTGTAGGCTTACGTCAACTTACCAGGAAGACCAGAGATCCATCCAGACCAAGCATCTGGGAGAAGGCGCAGAATGACATGACGTTTTAATGAAATAGCTCTAGGTATATAGCAGGACTATATTAGTACTGTACAGAATGTGAACTTATGCAATTATGTGTAGGGGAATGTCAAATCAGTGATATCAATATAATTGATATTGTTGTTCAGACTTACCCTCTCCCAGGTCAACTCTTCGGCTGCTCTATCCCACTCCAGAGCATTCCAATTCATGTCATCTACAAATAGGGATTCAGGCTGATTTATACTTTGTCATAATGACTATCGCACAACCAAAAAGTATGTTATTTTGTGTGCCTTCAAAGTGATTTCCTCAAGGTCACAAAAACTCCAATAGCCCTACATTGTTAACACAAGACTTCACCAGTAATATCTCTTTGACAAAAGAGAGCAATTTGTGATCTAAATTCATTGAGGTAAATCAATCCTGTCCTGTTCCAGAATACAACCCCTGTGATATTTACAAAAAGGGAATACTTAAAAGTATAGCAGCCCCTCTGTAAACAGTGTTGTTGTAGATTATTGCAACTCCCTCTACACCGGAATTAGCCAGTCATTCTTATCCCGACTCCAAATGGTGCAAAACGCGGCTGCCAGACTCCTGACTGGCACCCCTGTCCTGGCCTCTCTTCACTGGCTGCCGGTTCGGTTCAGAATTCAATTCAAAACCCTTCTTTTTACATACAAAGCACTAAACGGACTGGCCCCCTCCTACATCTCTGACCTCCTATCATATCCCTCCTCCATTAGGACCCTCAGGTCAGCAGACAGATGACTCCTAGAAATGCCAGCGACAAAGAAGAGGCTCAGGGGTGACCGTGCCTTTGCTGTCGCAGCTGCCAGTTCCCATTATGGAACAGCATTCCTCTTGCCGTCAGATCTGCCCCCTCCGTTGATAGCTTTAAGTCCAGGCTAAAAACATTCCTATATTCACAAGCCTTTCAGTCCCCCTGATGCTCTTGCACGTTTATACATAGGATATGATTGCCTTGTTGCTTTTAAACTGCACTTAACTTCTTTCTTTTTTTTCCTACTGTACCATTATGGATTTTTTTGATTGCTTTATTTTACACAGGTGTATAGCATTAATGACCTGGTTGGCACTAAAAACTGTGAACGTGAATACAAAATCTCTCCAACCTTGCGCTCCATTGTTAGCGTCTGCATCTTCAGCAGCAGCCCCGTCCTCTATCTCCACATCCTCTTCATTGTTCAGCTCAGCGTCGTCGCCCTGGTCCGGCGGCGCATCAGGGGGCTCTGGGTCTGCCTCGTTCTGGGCCGGGAGGTCAGCTGGGGCCGGCTGGGCCACAGGGGGCTCGTTAGCTGCTCCCTGACCTGCACCTTGTGCCTGGAGTCAGCCAACATTATAAGTCAGTTTACAGGAACATCAGAGAGGGAGGAATGTGTGTATGGGGTGTGAATGTGAGTGTCAGAACAAAAGTGAGATGCTGAGTGAAGACATAGATTTTGCAGTAAGTGACTCCATATAGACTGCAGGACATTTCACAATATTTTTATGTAGATAAATGTTGTAAGAGCCTATCGGTGAAAGCTATGGTGCTACAAAGACAATTTAGTGTATTTAGAGTATTTTTTAAAGCCCTGGAATGATTCACTTAACCTCTCCTTCTACTTGACCTCAACTTATCCTCAGTAGAGCTGGACTAAACCCTCAGTGGAGGGTTACAGTTATGAGAACGTTTCAGATTCTCTGGAACCTGTCCACAAACTGGAATTGCTAAACAACACAGTCAAAATATTGATGGATGGGTGATCTTCAGTGTGAGTGCATTTGACCTCGTTGGCTTGTGCAGCCACGTTGGGTGGCGGCGGCTGTTGCTGCTCGAGCCACTGGGGGGCGCCGCCATGGACGATCTGTTCTCGGAGCCACACCAGGCTGATGAATGCACACAGAGTGCAGGTGACCACGAAGCAGCCCTGCAGACAGTCCGCCAGCAGGTTTTCTCTAAAACATCAAATGCACATGCAAGCATATACACAAGTAATGTATACATGAGAGGGAACTTTGAGTGTGCCTGTAGCGAGCATGCTTTCAGGAGTCGAAGTGAACTAGTTGAAAATGTCCTGTACAATGCAGGCATTGTTGGAAAGTAAATTACGTTGATTTGTCTTCAATTTGACCATGGTGCTTTTTCACCTTCACATAATTTAACCACTTAAACACAGAATTCTTTGTTGTACGTCAAGTGAAAATAGCAATCAAATAATAGGCGATCGGCCCAGGCTGTGGCGTAACGGTCTGGGCACCGGACTGGTAATCCAGTCGCAGTGTGCCGCGGGTTCGACTCCCGAACCCGACACGGCCTTTACTGCATGTCATCCCCCCATCTCTCTCCCGTTTCCTGTCAGCCTACTGTCTGTCCCTTCAAAAATCAATAAAAGGTGTAAGCCAAAAAAATATCTTTAAAAAAGAAAAAATAGGCGATCCAGGTAAAAAAAAAAAAAGAGGGAACAGCCTTTATTATACCAACATGTTTGGACCTCACTCGGTCTTCACCAGGGAGGACAGTGGAAATAGCCAATCACACAAGCTTATATATCTATTTTCACCAAATATTTGTCTATTTTCACCTATAATGAAAATGGGTTTCTAGGATTCATGTGGTCCAACGACAGATATTACTAAAGTACAGTACTTTGATCATCACTCACGTGGAGAGCATGTCCAATGGCAGTGTCAGAAGTGAGCTCACAGAGCCAGTAAACAGACACTTGTAGATGCGACCTGTGATGAAACAAAAACGATATTTTACACCATTTAAGTGGTATAACATCATTTAGCATTTCTGTGACGGGCCTAAACATTCTCCCCTTCCTCCCCACACACAGGAACAGTTTTGACGTGGGTTTTGACATATAATCATTTTGGAAATATCAAGATTTGCAACATTTCACAAGATCGGTAGCGGTATCGGACCTATCGTATCGGCCGATCATGAGAAAAACAATCAGTGATCGGTATCGGTCCCAAAAAACCTGATCGGAGCATCCCTACAAAAAGATAATACATATTTTGGCCTAAAGTTACTCCTTTTTCTTCTAGTTGTTGTTACCCTGGCTGTAGGTGGTTGTACTGTTAAGTAACTTGAAAAATAACCATACAAATACTGCAATGTTATATTTTTCCATATCGCCCACCCCTAGCTCAGTTCTAATTTGACATGCGGCACAGACCAGAGAAAGGAGAAGAGGTGGGAATGGAGTATAGTCCAGGCTCTCAGTGTGCATGCTTGCATGTGCGTTATGGTATCTCGTTAAATTCGAGTCAACTGCGATGCAGTTCAAATCATTAATGATTGCGGTGCATCCTGCACTATACTTATATGCAACAAGACACGAACAAGACGAGTGCTACAGTGGACTGTTTTCTGAGTGCTGTGCCGGTGCGGAATCAAGCTACAGCGAGCAATGAGGGACAATACAGATGGTACAGAGGCTCAATACAAAAGGCAAAGCAACAATATATTAAAAGGCTGATTATATCAACAATTTTACGTTGTCAGGCTTCCAAGTTGCCTAACTTTCCGCGGGTCAATGTCGCCTGCAGTAGGTTAGGGACTTAATGAGTCTAAAAGACCCACTAGCATCTGCTAGAGGGTAGAGACTGAGGAGACAGCTCTTTGCTATCACTAGTAGGGCTACAAGTAAAAAATAACATTACAAATTGAAATTAATATTAATTAGCAATAGTGGCAGAATTAGGGGTGGACATATAATTGTATATTCATTGGTGGGCCATGGGGTCACAAAATGAATGAGGCCCACCTGCAAGGGTGAGGGTCCTTCAAAGGGTTACGCCAGGGCTCCACTGGGCGCGTTTGGGCGCGTTGCGTCACGCGTGCGTGCGTCAAAAAACGAACCGGTTCAATTTTATGGTGACGGAGACGCGACGCAACACGGGCAGTGGAGCCACCCTCCATTGATTAAAAGGGCACATTCCCGACGTTGACGGAGACGCAACGCAGACGCGACGCAGACGCGCCCAGTGGAGCCCTGGCATTAGGGTTCACCACACTGCAAGTTCCAAGGCAAACCATTCAATTTTCAGAACCTTTGGTCTAATGGTGGCACTAGAGACCACCGTCTCTGCGTCTGTACTGCAGCATGAAGGTGCACCGCAAATTACAATGTAATCCATCCAATAATCTTGTTTGGGAGTAAAATATGAGCGAGGTTATAATTTCTGGCCTGATGGTGACAAGATGAAGGGTCATAGGCATGACAATCCAGTTTGTATTCAGCGTTGGATGGAAGTCGGCTCTTCGGTGCTACTGAAAGTTTCTGACGAGTTTTCAGTCTATACTGAAAGTTGCGCATCAGAAGATGTACTTCTGATGCCTAAACATGAGTTGTTGTGCATTTATGAGAATTACAACCATTGTGTTTGATGTTGTTTAAGATTGTCCTCCCAATGTTAATAAATGCATACTGTGGGACAATGTCAATTTATAGTAATTCTACTACTTTGCTTACCGGTACTACTTTGTAAGTGTTTTTTACGTAACTGTGTGTGTGTGTGTGTGTGTGTGTGTGTGTGTGTGTGTGTGTGTGTGTGTGTGCACTCACATGCAGTTAGAGGAACTACACCAAGCCATGCGAAAGCCACCAATGTATAATGAAACCAGTAGCGTATTGCCGTGCCCACACTGGTCAACAACCCTGCGCAGATGTCCTGTATGGGAAGACGGGACGGCATATCTGGGGAATAGACTGGGGGTAACAGAGAAGACAGATGTCAATAACAGAGCCACAGCATCCTTATGTATCTACTTTAACCCATTCTGACCTGAGATCAGATTCATACGAGGTTTCCGCCGGACACACACTGGTCTGATGAACCCATTCTGACCTGAGATCAGATTCTAAAAATGTCAGTCGTTCTTCGATTTTTTTCAAAAATAGCAGACCTACAAGCTCGTATCGCGCCACTCGGTGGCGCGATATGAGCTTGTAGATCTGCTATTTTTAAATAGCTAAAGCATGACATGATGCTGACACCAAAATGGGTGCCCAGTCAGAATGGGTTAAAACTGCTGATCCGACAAGAACTATGATCTATTATAGAAGAAAGCAGGTCACAGGTGTAGTGTAGTACACTACACTACACATGAAATAAATGAGTATAATGTGTTAAGTAATGTCGCTCCGTACAAATGCTATTAGAGTCCATAAGAGCCCATGTGTTTTGAGGAAAGCTGACACTGTTTAAGTACTTACTTGGTGTGAAAGCAAATCTGTGCTTGCATAATTCACAGTACTCCTTTCTGCTGTGTTTCAACCACTGGACCAAACTGTAAAACAAACAACATGAACAAGGTGAGAAATAGAGTACACTGATGCCCCAAGATGTCAGACAGATGCATTATGCATTTTTCCGACAGTGCTTATTTCAGATACTATAATTATCCTCATCAAAATTCAATATTCGGTAGAAACCTTGATGATCAAAGTCTTTATAATGTTCATAGATGTGTGTTTAAGACAGAGCTGACAGTTAACACCTACTACTAGTACAACAAAATATGTATCCATTGTGCAAGACAAGCCCTTCATACGATGGCTAAACTTATATCAAGATATTAGCCTAAGGCGTGATTCATACTCCTATTTTAGAGCCGAATAAAAGTCGGTTCGGCTCTGTAGACTAGAGCCTACAATGTGACGTCATTTGAGGTTCGGTGGGGTGGGTACCGTCCTAAACCTTTCCGGTGCTACTGAAAATTTCTGACGAGCCAAAATCATTTCGGCACTACAGCGGTAAAATAGCAGTATGAATCGGCCCTTACTCAAGGATAACCGTGATTATAAGAAATAAGAATGATGACAGTCTCGGCTATGGTGAACTTTTCAGGACACACGCAAGCACGCACGCACAGTCGCACACACACACAGGCTGTGAGCATGTCGTAGGCCGATAATATTTCAGTCATAGTAAAACACACAGTATCATGAGTTTCTGATCACAATCTGGTTAGTCCCAGCTGTTTCCAAACACACTGACCAGGCAGTACAAAATAAACTGTGATAAAACCTACAGACTCCACAATTCTACTATTCAGATGCAACCCCCCCTACCCAAAAACCCTGGCCTCAACCTGTTGTTCAAAACTCTGTGGAGTTCATGAGCTAATATGGATTCAGCCACAGGTTCAACAAATGCCACAGAACAATCCAGGCCTGGCCTTTCTGACCTCCCCCCCCCCCCCCCCCCACCACCACCACCACCACCCACCACCCTAATGCTGCGTTCACACTAGCCACGACAAAAGCTACAAAATGAGTAAACGACCGGTCCGACTGGCCCCGTTATAACTAAACTAACCCTATTCCTAACCTTACAGTAAACTAATGGTCGGAATAATGGAATGTCGGAATTATGAGCGGACCCCCGACTGAGCGTGGCCAGCTACATTTCTCGCCATTGAGTCGCCATTGAAGTGTTGCTCAAGACACATTGTGTATGAAAAGGTTAGTGTTGAAAAACTGGTTAACGACATGACTACATTTTTCTTCCTTTTATAGAAAAGAGCAGGAATTTGGAGTGAAAATGGTGAAACAAAAACATTGATTGATTGACTGATTGATTGAAGCTTCACTACGTCATAGGAGCACTGAAAGAGTAGAAGACAGGTCGACTTTTTTGTAGAGCGTCACACCTGTCACACAGCGACAGAGGTTGTCAGCCGTCACACATTCGACATACATACGTCGTACTGTATATACACACATTTCTTCAGCTGTCACACATTCGACATACATATACATATTACATACCTCGTACTGTATATACACACATATTTCTTCTGTTACACACCGGCTGTCAATGCAGCCATTGTCACATACATTATCCTCAGTAACATGTCATAGGATTCACTGTCTACTTGACACTGTAGTAGATGAATGGTAGAGATGGTAGTGTGGTGTGGAAGATGGGCAGTCAACAATGACTGTTTTATTTTATGGAGGAGACAAAGTCACATACCATTCCTGATGGATGAACTTAATACTGCCAGTGCAGACGCATGGGTGATAGAGGGGTTTGTCCGGCGTCCCCTCCGAGCGGCACACACGACAAATATCCGCTGCACATATGAAAGTGAGGAAGATATATTTGAGATATTAAGACAGGTACCAATGGCACAGGGAGGATGGGGGAAAGTAGCATCGTTAGAGGCATCATGTTGAGAGAATAAGCGACTTGGATTGATGTATGATTAATTTGACTATTGTGGAAAGAGACTTAATACAAACTGGGCTCAGCTAGGACCATGCCAAGTTGGGCTATTGCTGTCCACCTGACATAACGTGCAATTGACACATAAGTTATTGATATGCTCCCTGACATGTTGACAACATATCACATCAGCTTCATTGAATGACAACATTATTCTTAGCAGTATGATCTCTTGTAGCTCAAAACATTCACTATAGCCTTGGTTGATTGTTAGCTAGTAAGCTTGCTTAACCACTAGGAGGCCACCATAGCGCCACCAGACTTGATTCTCTTTCAATGATGCAATTTGTGCAGTCAGTTCATTTACCTTCCTCGGCGGTATCCATTATGCTCGCAATGTACCTTTTCCCCCAGTGGTATGCTCTACTGAGAACCCATCCACACGTAATAATGTATAGCTGGCTAACAACGTTAAGCTTGCGAGAGATCAGAGTTTATCCTTGGGGTTCGGATGCATTGACAATCATAAAATGGTGTCCGTCCACACAGTTTTAAGACCCAGCAACGCTGCTTTGCTTCTTCACGTCCGATCTTACAACCAATTTTTTGTGTTTACAAAAGGTTTTTTTTTAAGTATTATTATTATTTCTACGGTGACATTTCCACCAGAAACGTGGCTGACGTTAACATCCTCCTCTTGTTTTGCTCAATAGTGACTCTGTCTCTGACTCTGAGTCTCTGACAGACAAAATATGCTAACCTCGCTAGTTGTTTCCCAAGTCAGTGAGCCTTGCTACCCCACGGCCCACATATCCTGTCACAACAGAACACTCCCATGTACGGCAGCGTTGAGGCCAAGCGCTACACACAAATTGGTGACCTATCGACTACTGTGACTCCAGAAGTCGCAATTGTCAAAGGCAAACCTAAATAACCTAAAAACTTAAAGAACATGAATATTTATTCGTTTCGGCAAATGCGCTCAGTTCACTGTAAAAAACAAAACGAAAAAAAAAACAACAACAACAACAACAACATTTGATTGTTTTCTAGGTTGTAAAATGCAAGAACTGCATGGATTTGATTTGATGGATTTCTTAATTTTTATGATTTTTTTGTGGCTTTCACCTTTATTTTATATTTTTTTATGGAGGGATAGACGGGGAGTAGGCTGACAGGACATGGGGAGAGAGATGGGGGGTGAAATAGTGGGTGAAATGCAGTAAAGGCCGTCGGGATCGGGAGTCGAACCCGTGTCACACTGCCATACTGGATTACCATCCAAGGTGAGCTGACCGCTGAGCCACGGCCTTGCTAGATTTAAGACTTTATGTTATTTATTCGTTTCGGCAAATGCGCTCAGTTAACTGGAAAAAATAAAAATGTATTGTTTCCTGGAGTCACATAATTTGACAGATCACCGATTTCAGTGAAACGTTTAGTTTCACCATGAATTTTACGGCAGGAAAACATCCGCGACTGTTGTCACGTGGTATACATAAAATAATCAGATACCGGTGACCGGTGTTGTATCATTTTCTCACTCAACACTGGTACACAGTCACACATGGATATTATTTACTAACACTGTGTGATGAATTGAACATGGTGGACCCTCTTGTAAACAAGTGTAATGCTTAATTGGGTCGTCCACTCACAGCTAGTTATTGTATTGTATTGTCTTTGTATTGAGTTTGTGCTTGAAATGTACTGTAATTCTGCAAACTGTTAATACATATTTAAATCAATCAATGTGTTAGTAAAAAATATCCATATGTTTTTTGGTTATAGCCACAATTGTGTTTGTATTTTGTAACACAAGTTGTGGCCAAAAAACATATTAATTCCATTCCAAATAAACAAACAAACAAACAAATAAATACATAAATGTATGCTTTGAAAAGGTAGTCAGGTAGATTTCAACATGCTTGAACATTTGGGTCCCCTCCATCACACACACACACACACACACACACACACACACGCACACACACAGACCCAGACTCTCGGTGACCACTCTTCCTTTATCCTCACCATCCCTCCAGGTCTTTAGTAAATAAATAATTTCAGGTTGGGATGTAACACATTTTATCCAACCAGTTCAGGAGAGAGCTCATACTTTTTGTGAGATATAGAAGTGATGAGGAAAACATGTTCTCTAAGCAGTATCTTTAAGACAGACACTAGGAAATTTGTTTTTATTTCATCATGAAGGGTGAAAGGTGCAATGCTCTGTGCTCACAATACAAGTTTTCCTTTATGTTTTTGAGACCATTGTTTTTGTGACCATGCAGTCAGTCCTGAACAAAGGGCACAATTATTTTTCCTAAAGTACAGGGTGTACTTTAGAAAAAAATATTTGACTAAATTAGCCCAACTGAACATATTTTCCTGAAGAGCTGGAGAGACGGTAACAAGACTACTTGCCCTGTTTCTGTTTTCCTCCAAGAAATTTCCCCAGTGAGGGGTGGGAGAGGCTGGACAGCAGACGGCTGGACTTTGAATTTCTCTAACTATAAACTTTCATGACAGCAGAACAGCCTAAGTACAAATATAATTTATGAAAAGCTACTACAGTGAAGTCTGTTCACAGAAGTTGTAGGTGTGGATTATCTGACGAGGTACCATTTGAGGGGGCAAAACCTTACATATACTAAATAATACTAAATTGTTTATAGGTTCAATATAAGTCAAATAATATAGCCTTTCCACAGGAGTATCTTTTTATATTTTTCCAAAAAGAATACAAACAGCCAATAGCATATTACAAAGTTATCCCCCTCACTGGGGAAAATTCCGGGAGGAAAAACGGGCAAGCACCGGGGCGAGTAGTCCAGTATTCGGTCAATTCGGAGAGACGGGAAGACCCCTGTTGCTGAACACTACTACCACAATATCTATCTCTAACTTGTTAACAAAAAATCACACCCGTGTGAACTGAGTGGTGCAACTCCCCTCTCTCTCCCCCCCTCCCTCCTCTCCTCTCTCCTCTCTCCTCTCTCTCTCTCTCTCTCTCTCTCTCTAGCAGGCAACAGTGCAGCACTAATACTATCTCTCTCTCTGTTTCTGGCAAACAGCGCCCCTACTGGTACTAATAGGCATATACTGGTGCTCATGACCACATAGGTACATAGGTGTACACGGACATTGCTGTTCCTTGGAGTGGTTGCACCACTCAAAAATCACACCCGTGTGAACTGAGTGGTGCAGCCCCCCCCCCCCCCCCTCTCTCTCTCATTAGCAGGAAACATTGCAGCACTATCCCTCTCTCTGTTTCTGGCGCCCCCTACTGGTATCCTATATTCATGACATATACTGGTGCTCATGACCACATGACCACATGCCCTATAGCCATCTCAGGCGTCTGTGTGTAATGTCCTTGGAAATGCTCCGGCTCCCCGTTTGTTTGTACAGTTCATTGTTTGATATTTTGTTTGGCCAAAAGATCTGACATATACGTCTGAGGCACTCTCCAGCTCTCAGAACCATACAGCAGGACAGACTTGACATTGCTGTTGTATAGGAGCATCTTTGTTTTAAGGCTATATTGCACAATCTATGTAAAGCGCCTTGGATAAAGGCGCTATATAAATGCACCCTTTACCATTTACCATATTGCTTTGATCTCCAGATGGATCGGAGTTGGGAGAAGGCACCCTGAGCCTTTCCCAGCCTTGCTTTGATGTCTTTTGATGCCCTTACTGATAAGGCTGCCTAGATAAGTGAAATCGTCCACAAACTCGAGTGGTTTTTCATCGACAAGGATGGGTTGTGTGGGGATGGAGTTCACAAACAGCACTTGTTCATAGAATGTTTTGATGATGGATATGATCTTTGGTGGTATCCCATAGGAGTGCAGTATCTTCCAGAGGGTGTTTCGGTGGACACTATCGAAAGCCTTCCTGAAGTCCATGAAATTTATATAGAGGGGTGTGTTCCATTCTAGGCACTGCTCTATTATGTTTCGCAGTGCAAAGATCTGGTCTGTACATCCTCTTCCCTTCCTGAAGCCTGCTTGCTCCTGTCTAAGCCTGGTATCAATGGCTGTCTCCATCCTGTTGAGAAGGACTCTGCAGAACACTTTGCTTGGAATGGATAGTAGTGTGATTCCACGGCAGTTGTCGCAGTTCTTGAGGTTGCCTTTCTTTGGGATTTTGACAATAAGACCTTTGGACCAGTCTTCAGGGATGGTGTCACTATTCCAAATGTTTTGGAAGAGGTCCGTCAGCACTCGTGTTGATGTAGCAATGTCGGCCTTCAGCATCTCGGTATGGATGGTATCAATGCCACATGCTTTGCCACTCTTCAGGGTCTGTATGGCGGCTTTAATCTCAGCAGAGTCAGGGGGATTGATGTCGATGTCCAGGATATTATATGTTGTTGTGATGTTGGCTGGTTGTTCTGGCTCAGGGTGGTTGAGTACTTCCTGGAAGTGTTGAACCCATCGGGCTGCTTGCTCACGCTCTGTTGTACAGATGTTGCCATTCTTGTCCATAACTTGGGCAGTTTGGTTTGTACATTTGCCGCAGAGACGCTTGGTTATCTTGTACACTGTGCCCAAGTTTCCATAGGCTGCAGCCTTCTCAGCTTCACTTGCCAGGTGTTGAACAAAGACCCTTTTGTCTCTCCTCGCACTCCTCTTTACCTTTGTTAGCCTTGGATAGGCTTATATATTGAAGATTACAGCAGTAACTCTTATATTATACAGAATATACACCTTATAAATGTAATCAGAATTATATTATAAAATACTAGCCGTATCTTATCTTAGTATTTTTCACACCGCAAACTGTTAAGTAGTAAGAATCTGTATACAATCAATCAATCAAAAAACTCTTGGTCACCCTCTGCTTGTACGGCCGAGTGGTCTTTTATTTGGAACAGACCATGGTCAGTAACTGTAACTGATTTCCTGTATCAGTAGGGAGCTGTCAAAGGGCTGGTGCAAAGAGGCTCCTTGAGGGGGCCTTATAGTTTAGGGGAGGGAGTCGAATCGCTAGAGCCCAATTATATTTAGGGTACCTTTTTTTATATTGCTTAAGGTATATTATTATATTATATTCTTTCTACTGCTTCTGACTTGGCACACCTCTTCTGTCTCTCTGAGCCATACTTTATAGGGTGACGTGACGTCGTAGCCTGACGGCACGCCACTGACCGTTTCCGTGGCAACAGTAACAGACAGTCCACCACCAAGCTATTATTGTCCCCTTTCCATTGCACTGGCACAACACGGCTCGACCTTCATTGTTTGCCGAAAGTTTCCAATTCCATTATGAGGTTTTGGTGCCAGTCATGGTCAAGTTATAAAAGCAAGCTAAGCAGTTTAGGTCACGTAGTTCTTTGCGCTTTGACAGTAAAATAATAATAACTTGGCTCTCAGCCTGAAAAACATGGTTAACCTCTGACTCCAACTCTTCCAACAGGCTGGTATGGTTTTCATTGGATAAATAGACCTTCAATGTGATGAAACATAAATAAATAAAAAGAATTGATTGATTGATTGATTGAAATATTTATTAACAGTTTGTAGAATTTACAGTACATTTTAAGCACAGACTCAATACAAAGACTGATAACTGTGAGTGGACGACCCAATTAAGCATTACACTTGTTTACAACAGGGTCCACATTGTTCAATTCATCAAAACATTTAGAGACATACAAATAGACACTTCTATGTAGCTAAAGAACAGAACAGGAATTCATCATATAGGAAGCAAAAAGGGAAAAGATACATATACAGTGAGGGGAAAAGGGGCGGGGGGGGGATTCAGATTTTACAGAGGCCAGTTTCGAATTGCAGCCATCCGTAGGTGCCCTTTGAGAGCGGTTTTGAAGGAGTCAAGGGATTCACATGTCTTAATGACTGTTGGTAGGGCATTCCACATTTTGGTGGCATAGGAGCGAAAAGAATTTAGTCCCTTGTTTGTGCCGAATCTGGGTTGTACATGGTTTGTTGCACTCCCTTTGGTGTTGTGGGTGTGGACTTCGTTTACATTAAGGAAGTATTTAGACAGGTACATGGGTATCTTGGTGGTGTATCGAATCTTGTGGACCAGACCCATTGCAAGATGCTGTACTCTGTCGTCGACCCTAAGCCATCCCAGCCTGTCAAAGTGGGCAGGGGTGAGGTGGGTTCGGGGGGTGAGGCCAAGTAGGAGCCTGACCAGTTTGTTTAGGGAGGTCTGGAGCCTTGTTTTAAGGGCCTTTGAGGTGCTGTGGTACCAAGAGGTGGATGCATAGTCAAAGAAACCTTGTACGAGGGCTCCTGTTAAGGTCTTCAAGGTGTTTTTGCTGACCAGTGAGGAGATCCTGTAAAGGAATCTTGTTCTTTGATTGACTTTTTTGATTACGTTGGTGGCCATTTTAGCACCGGAAAGATTGGCCTCCAGGATGGAACCTAGGTAGGTAATTTGATCTTTTCGTGTGATAATATTGTCACCCACTCTAACCAAGAAGCCATCTGCCTTGCTGAGATTACTATTTGATCCGAAGAGGATGGATTCAGTTTTTCCCAGGTGTAAGGATAGTTTGTTATCAGCGAGCCAGGTGCAGATTCTACCGAGTTCAGAGCTGAGGGTCTTTTCAACCTGCAGTTTGTTCCTGAAACATCCCATGAGATGCTCTAGGTATCTCAAGACAATTGCGTGTATATCAGAATTATGACTTATGACTGTGTCTCAAAACCTCAAAATAGTAGGCTTTCTGAAAATAAGGAGAAACTTGGTCAAAATAGGCTAATGACTGATTCTGCATTTACTAGCCTACACCAGTGTCGACAAAGCAACAGGCTACTGCTAGCCTCAGGGAAGTCAGCGACATACAAACTGATGCGTGCCTGACACTGTCACTTGCATGACGGATGTCAAAAGGTTGAGCTGGCTCCAACCTTTTTTCTGTGTTCCAATGACGCAGTGAAACATCAATCAATACATGTTTTCATTTAATTATTTCCACTCCCCTTCTCTCTCTCCACAATTCCCGGTATGTTCCAAAAAAAGGAAGAAAAACTCATTGCCCTTAACCAGTTCCCTGTGCTATGTAACGATACCCTTTTCATTTACACAGTGTGGCTTGAGAAATACTGAACACGACTCGGCATCAATTAAAGGTATATTCAGTGATTTCACTCAAAAAACCTTAGGTTTCGTTTTTGGCTGTGGGACCCAGCCTTTCGTCCAATCAGGATAGAGAGTCAAAAACGAAACCTACGGTTTTTTGACCCCCAGGGGTTCAAAACAAAACAAAAAAATAAGTGATATTTGAATTAAGTGAAATCACTGAATATACCTTTAATGTAGCTGACCATGCTTGGTTGTTTTGTAGCTTTTGTCCGTGCTAGTGTACTGTGAACACAGCATTATTAGTGTAGGAATAGGCTACTTATCTCAGTCGAAAGAGTGGCCCAATCCTAATCCTAATCCACAATGGTCAAGAGGTGCACGCACATCCACAAATTGCAACGGGTGCAGGATCCAACAGAATAACTAAGAAAGGAAAGAAGAGATCCACACACCGTATTAAAAGCTCCCAAAACAATGTATTGACAACAGAGCGGAAAACAATACAAAGTTTCGGGTAACGAGTAATGTAACGACACTACTCCTCCAAATTGATAATCACATTACAGTTACTGGTCTGGTCACTTTGGAAGTTACTAGTTACTTGTGTCCTGCATGCTGCTGCTTTCAGCAGTGTTGCGTTGGAGAATAATGCACACAATTAAGGAGATGAGTTGAACAGGTATACTGTGAGCTGAAAAGGTGCACCGGCCCGGCAACGCACTATGTACATTACAAACCGGTGTCAGCAGCAGCAACAACAACAACACACAAGACAACACAGCCTTACGGCCACAGGCACACTTTTCGTTACTGTCGTAACAACATGGGAAAAGTTAATATTTGCCTATCAATCAATCAAACCACCCCTCTGGTGGTTTGTCTTATGGGGCATCCCCCCACTTCCGAAAACACTGCGTAGACCTACGTAGTATAGCTACAATACTTGACTCAAGGACAAACATATGTGACAGGTGACAGCATCCGTGGTTACCCTTCATGTGACAAAGGAGAAACATCGGCACACGAGTTCCACAAGAGACTTACTTTATTTAATGGCAAAAAACTGCAATGTTTCGACCCTTTAGGTAGGTCATCATCAACCAAATGTGCCTGATACATTTGCCTGATGAAGACCAAAATCACATTGATTTCAGTTGTGCAACTCGGTGTGGGAGTCCCCGGAAGTTCCAGACCCACAGGACCACAGCCAGGGTGCATGCCGGCCCTGAAAAACAAAGAAAAGGTCCCAGTGCACTGCACTGTCAGACACTCTCACAATGTTTTTCTTTAATATTAGGTTGATGTTTCGGTCACTTAGACCATTGTTTCCCAACCTTTTTATACTGAAGTAGCCTACCACCTCAGACAATATTTGGCTCTCCAAGTTTGATTGATTGATTGATTGAAATATTTATTAACAGTTTGTAGAATTACAGTACATTTTAAGCACAAACTCAATACAAAGACTGTTAACTGTGAGTGGACGACCCAATTAAGCATTACACTTGTTTACAACAGGGTCCACATTGTTCAATTCATCAAAACATTTAGAGACATACAAATAGACACTTCTATGTAGTTAAAGAACAGAACAGGAATTCATCATATAGGAAGCAAAAAGGGAAAGGATACATATACAGTGAGGGGAAAAGGGGGGGGGGGTGGGGGGGATTCAGATTTTACAGAGGCCAGTTTCGAATTGCAGCCATCCGTAGGTGCCCTTTGAGAGCGGTTTTGAAGGAGTCAAGGGTTTCACATGTCTTAATGACTGTTGGTAGGGTGTTCCACATTTTGGTGGCATAGGAGCGAAAATAATTTAGTCCCTTGTTTGTGCCGAATCTGGGTTGTACATGGTTTGTTGCACTCCCTCTGGTGTTGTGGGTGTGGACTTCGTTTACATTAAGGAAGTATTTAGACAGGTACATTGGGTATCTTGGTGGTGTATCGAATCTTGTGGACCAGACCCATTGCAAGATGCTGTACTCATGTCGTCGACCCTAAGCCATCCCAGCCTGTCAAAGTGGGCAGGGGTGAGGTGGGTTCGGGGGGTGAGGCCAAGTAGGAGCCTGACCAGTTTGTTTTGGGAGGTCTGGAGCCTTGTTTTAAGGGCCTTTGAGGTGCTGTGGTACCAAGAGGTGGATGCATAGTCAAAGAAACCTTGTACGAGGGCTCCTGTTAAGGTCTTGAAGGTGTTTTTGTTGACCAGTGAGGAGATCCTGTAAAGGAATCTTGTTCTTTGATTGACTTTTTTGATTACGTTGGTGGCAATTTTATCACCGGAAAGATTGGCCTCCAGGATGGAACCTAGGTAGGTAATTTCATCTTTTCGTGTGATAATATTGTCACCCACTCTAACCAAGAAGCCATCTGCCTTGCTGAGATTACTAATTGATCCGAAGATAATGGATTCAGATTTTCCCAGGTGTAAGGATAGTTTGTTATCAGCGAGCCAGGTGCAGATTCTACCGAGTTCAGAGCTGAGGGTCTTTTCAACCTGCAGTTTGTTCCTGTCCGAGACCAGCAGTGCTGAGTCATCTGCGAACAGGAACAAGTTGCAGTCACAAGCTGATGTCATGTCGTTAACATATATTAGGAACAGTAAAGGCCCCAGTATGCTTCCTTGTGGGACGCCACAGCTCACTGGGAGGGGGGGGGGGGGGGGGGGGGACAGTGTTCCGTTCACCTCCACCATCTGTTCTCTCCCCTCCAGGTAGGATAGCATCCAGCTCGCTGATGTGCTATCAAAACCAATAGCTTTAAGCTTGTTAACCAGTATGGAGTGGTTCACAGTAATACCACCATAATATATGTTAAAATACAGGAGCATATACGTGCCCTTTTTGTTCCATTCCTATAAGCCAATAATGCTGCTGCTCTGACAAAACTGCCTTTGACAAAGGCAGCAAGTCGCCTTTGTTTTAAATGCCCCCCCATTAGCAAGTCCACAAAACCGGTGTCACCTATATCTGCGATGCTAATTGGCGGCCAGTCAAAACTTTTATCCACGCTACACGCCTGGTAACATGACATTCTCTCAAGGTACTTTTTTGTATCCAAGGTAGAATGTGCGTCCCCCCCCTCGATAAAATAAAACGCAATTGGGTCATAACTGTAGGCCTACATTTAACTGTATTCTTTTTTTTTTTTTTTTTTTCACAAGTTTAATCCACAAATTTTATTAAACTGCAAAACAATGTTAACGTGAATTTTAGAATGAGTTTGCAATTCTAGCCTATTATATGCTGATCATTTGTTGACAGTTGGCAGAGTCTCATAGAGTCTCCTATATGAGTCTCTTAATTATTTATTGACTGATGACCCGGTCATCAAATTATTGGCTCAGGAATGTGACAAAAACTAAAACATATCCATGAATTCAATGTATCATGGGCTGTGTAATTGATAGAAAATAAGTAATTTTTTGGGTGAAATACTCCTTTCATTCATTCATTTTTGTCTTACCTGCTGTCCTAATAAAATATTGGAACTCTGGCTATTGGTATTGGCGTGTGTGGCCACCTTTTCAAGATCTCCTCTGAAATACTCCTTTAACCAACACTACACTATAACACATGTTCTGACTGATTTCACATTGAAAAGCAAAATCTTTTAATCAAAAACAAATGTTTGTCATGTGGAGGAATGTTGATTTGCAAATGTAGGCTACTGACACGCGCATATATCTCTCTGTGTATCAATGAAATCATTTTCATATCTACTTTTTTTTTTAACATAAACTCACACATGTACAGTAAGCTACATGTGTGCCCAGGAATTCGTATCATTCGATCTCCATAATTATGGTGACATTGGCGCCGTGGCTTAGATGGTTAAAGCGCCTGTCTAGTAAACAAGAGATCCTGGGTTCAAATCCCAGCGGCGCCTTTTGAGATGCAATTCAATTTCAATTCAATTCAAAGGGCTTTATTGGCATGAGAAAACATACGTTTACATTGCCAAAGCAGAAAGAACAATAGGCCTACAACAATACAGCAATACAATCAAAACAAGAATGATGTACATTTGAAGGTCAGAATCTTCAATAGATCAATCTATGTACCAAGATTACTCGATGTAGGTATAGTGCAGGAATATACACAATGATTAGTCTTTAGGGTGGTTGTGTTCCATTTGATATCCTTCTCCTATCACAGCAACTCACAAATCTTGCTGCTGTGTTTGCACATTGTTGTACTTCGCCCAGCAGATATGGGCGAAGTGGGAGATATGAGAGATGTGTCTGCAGTGACACGCAAGTCCAAGCATGTGTGGGTGGTATTGGCGTGTGTTGGCGTCATTGCAAACAACATGGCTATTTCATCTTTCTCAAGCATTTTTGGAACGAATTACCGGAAGAAATGTGATTGGGGGTGTGCATTGTAAAGGGGGCGTGGTCTAGGCCATTAATATAAACGGTCTTTCTGAGCATACCTTTACATTGTGCTCTTGAAGTCTTCAATAAAGCTTTCCTCATCCTCAAACAGAAACTCTAAGGTAAGTTTTAGATCTGAACATTTGCAAATAGTAGAGGAACAGGCTTTGGTTTTTGATATAATTATAACAGGTCTGTCTCGTTCTTTCTTTTTCTTCTTTTTTGCGGTTGCCTTTTATTATAGAATTTTTAAAACTATTCTTGTACACAGTACTCTCTTTTTAAAAAATATTTTAATTCTACTTCTTTAGTTTTTACATTATTCAAATATACCTTTATATTGTAAGAAGGATAAATCTACTGCTTTTTTATTATCAAGGTGCAGAGTACACATTACAGTCCACTGTAATTACTTGCGCAAGAGCGCGCAAGTAATAGTTTCGCCAGGTCTTTATGTACCGTCCCAGCCAACCCGCCACCTTTTATGCGTATGCAAATAAAACAGCAAATTGTGCCTGATTTGCTGGGACCAGATTACATACATGACCAGATTTCTTACGTCATCATTGAGAGCTAGTCATACATATACTATATATATGTAATTTGTAAAATAAAATAGCAAATTGTGCCTGATTTGCTGGGACCAGAGTAAATGGTGTGTATATGTATAACTAGCTCTCAATGATGACGTAAGAAATATGTGGATTAAAGGACCCAATGCCAGAGTGTAATTGGTCTTCGATTGTGACGTAATGACGATATGTTTTAGTGTTGGGAGGATTAAAGGTAATGTTCCTGTGTATACATGTATGTAACCTGGTCCCAGCAAATCAGGCACAATTTGCTGTTTTATTTGCATACGCATCAAAAGTGGCGGGTTGGCTGGGACGGTTTTTGGCGCAAAGTAACCACAGTATACCGCTAATCAATTTACAAATTACATTAGCTAACACTAGCTCTCAATGATGACGTAATAAATATGGTCATGTATGTAATCTGGTCCCAGCAAATCAGGCACAATTTGCTGTTTTATTTGTTTAATTAACAATTAAAAAACTTTTTTTTTATTGTTTAATAAAAAACAAATCCAACTACAGATTATGGAAGTATTTTAGATAATGTATATTTTAACAAATGTGAAAGTATTATTACAGAAATTGAAGTTAGAGACACATAATACTCTGATCATGATTTAGTATTAATATCACTATAGCCCAAGATGAAATACATTTAAAACAATTGACAATTTACAATAAATAATAAAATAATTATACTGTATACGTGATAACATATTTTAATTCAGTTTATATACCTTTTTCTTCATCACATATCAATGATTTATTTTTCTTTGAAAAACTAAAAAGGGATCCAGAATATTTCTAAATTGATAAAACTGTATTTCTTATATAGATAGAAACTTGAACCATACTAATAATAATACTAGGTGTTTACATGCATAAAGTAGGTAGGTAGCAAATAGTTACACCTAATAATTAGACATTTCAAACGTTCCTTCACAGAGATACTGAGATTTGACAGTTTACAGCGGTCGAAAGTACTTGCACGCTCTGCTTGCGCACTAGTTGGCCATTTATGGCCTACTAGTGTGCAACAAGCAAGTATGCACTCGACAGAGTGCAGTTCTAGTTTGTACTGTGGACCCTAATAAAAAGGCTCCGGTGCCTCCTCTGTTGCCATTGTCCTTCTCCTATGATGCACCACCGGACCTGCTGGGCGGGGGACAGAGGTCCTCAGCACCCCCTGGTCAAAACGACTTCCCACGGCTATCTCTGCTATTTTGTAGTGTTGTTTATTTTGAGAGGTCTACTCTGTATTATTGATTTTAGTGACATTGAGGTGTTATGGAACCTGGCTGGAACAAAAGCTTTCCCCTGCAGCTTTTCACGAGTTTGTATTGATTGGCACAACGCTCTTTGCCTCTATACACTACACAGTATGGTTATTGTGCATAAGGGCAGAAGCTGAGCTTGCTTGGCTGCAACTTGCATAATAAAATAACACAAGAATGTCACTGTCATCACACTTGATGACTCTTGTGTCTCTTGGCAAAGTGGATGGCATGCACTGTAGCACCATCCAGGTTCCCGGCCTCTGCTTGATCACTCAACAAATAGGCTAGCCTTATGCATTTTTGATTTCTTCCACATCTTCATAACTATCTTTCTGTTTATGTTTATTACAGATGGCAGATGTTAGTGACAAGGCGGAGTATGGCACCCTTGGCCAGGAAGTCCAAATAGAGCACATCAATGCTTACATTGTAAAGCCGTCCGGTGCTTCTGACAAAGCCGTCATTATTGGATCGGACGTCTACGGATGGAAGTCACGTAATACTAGATATCTAGCTGATATGCTGGCTGCTAATGGATACATGTGTGTAAAATCTAATATTTAATAATCATACTAACATTAACAGTAACATGATAGCTGTGCTCTAAAAAACAAACATACAGATACGGATATTGTATAAGAGTTAATTTTGTAGTAAACCTTTTTTATTGTATTTGAATGTTCTACGTTGTGTATCTTATGTGGACTGACCGGTCTGAGGTTGTAATGGTGACTTTGTCTCCTGTTTTGCCATTATCAGTGCTGTCCTGCCGGATCTCTTTGTGGGGAAGGAACCATGGTTGGCTAGACCATGGTTGTCTGAGATGGGGCCAAAAGTCACTACTTGGATGTCAGACAAGAGCCCTACAGACGTCATCAAGTAAGCTACCTGGGTTTTACTAGTACTCAGGACATAAATTATAGAAGTCCTTGACCCAGGAAAGTCTATTATGACAAGCTTGAAAAACTCAGGTCCTCCTGGTTCCACTCATGGATATGCTTTAATTTATGCAAAATACCTTTCATTCAGTAATAGAACAACCAAATAAATCAAGTCATATCACAATATCTCACATTGTGAGTTTGTGCGTTCAAATTCCCACGACAGACAGGGCCTCGCCTCTACTATCTATGTCAGAAGCCGTTGGGGGGCTGATTTCACCCTGTGCATACAATTCCCTCCAAACTTGGTTGGGATATTTATCAGGCTAGCTTCCATGCTAGCCTGTCAAGTGTCATACATTTTTATCAGCTTGCAGAGCTGATCGTGTATCAGCCAGCTCATACCACTCTCCTCCTACTTCAACACCCAGGTCCTCCTACTTCAACACTTCTCATTCAACTCCATTCAACTCTTATCTTCTTTTCACTTCTACACTTTGTTTCCTGCCTAGGGAGGTGGATGCAGTGCTGAGATACCTGAAGGACCAATGTCAGGCAAAGCGCATCGGAACAGTCGGCATGAATTGGGGAGGGGTTACTGCGCACTTAGTGGCCCTGCAGTATCCAGAAGTCAAAGCTGCAGTCTCTGCTTATGGTAATGTGATTAATTAATCATTTAACTGAAAAGCTGTTCATTGACATTCCATCATCTGAACTCATCACTTTAGTCGACTGACATCTGTGGGGGAAACATTCTTGCTGTGTCGTGACTTCACAATTACAATGACAACATACTGCTGTAATTACTAGTTTATGTATATAGTAGTGCTTTCCAGAAGACAATGTTCTCCTTCAGCAAAGCATGGATATTATGTTGTAAAGGTATACGGTATAATTTCCAGATATGTTATGAAGTGATTAATTTGAATATGAATTATTTTACAAAAATGTAAAGGAATCTTCAGTATACTAGCTTTGTGACATATGTTTTTGTCATTCCCATGAGGACAGGTATCGTCAAGGACAGGAATAACGTGTATGAGCTTAAGTGTCCAACACTGTTCATCTTTGGGGAGAAAGATGATATTATCCCATTGGACCAGGTTAGTATGTATAATAAATGATATAAATTATATACTATGTACACTTGCACTATTCTTTATAAACAAAAACACTCACGCATGCGCGCACACACACACACACACACACACACACACACACACACACACACACACACACACACACACACACACACACACACACACACACACACACTACACACAATAAATACATTCCTTATGTACCGTTTTGCTTGTTTGCACTGCAGTCTAGGGAGCTTTAAAGCTCACTTTTTGTTGTGCCTAAATTGCAGTAAGTGTACCATTACAAAATGGGTTGGGTTGAATGTAATTGAATTAATTGCTTTGTATGATTTCTGGAACTATCAGAATGACAGATTAGCCATTTTATATGGCTTTACAAAGGTTCTCTTGCATGCTTTGACTTGTAGAAGTGGATCAATTACTTGCTCAACAAAACAAACATGGAGGTGACAAACTCCTATGGGTGATGCTTGGTCATGCACATGACACCATTGTCTCACATTCTCTTTTTATTATGTGGTCTCCTCAGGTAAGTGACCTTGAGGCAAAACTAAAGGAGAAATGCACCATGGACTACCAGGTGAAGATTTACCCCGGTCAGGGCCATGCGTTCTTGGATCACGGATTCAAGGACGTCAACCCTGCAGACAAGCCCAGACTCCAGGAGGCTAGGAAAGACATGATCAATTGGCTGAACAAATCCATGTAGAGCTTCAGTGTGGCGTTAATTGATACTGATACATTTAGTAGAATTCTCGCACATCGCTAACATTGCATGTTATTTTCACACTTTGGTTTGAGGTGAAATAAATGTTAGAGGGAGCAGATAATGAGTGCTGTGATGTGTTGCAGAACTACTATGGTGGTGGTGATATTCTACGTAGAGGTGATTTTCTACCTATGTTGGAACATCTGGGGGTTATAAAGATTTTTTTTTTACTAACAACAACAGAGACCACAGGCATTTTGTTTTCAAAAGAAAAGAAAACAACAGCACTCTCCTTTTACCTGCTTAGACTGCTGGACAAAGCAGTTTTTAGTCACAATGAAAAGTGGACTTAAACCATGGTTCTAAAAAAATATTTGGCACTAAACCTTTGTGTAGATTACAATTTGAATGCGCAGTATAATCATTTTATATGGGCATATGAATCAAGGCATCTTATTGTAACCTAATTTATGTATAGGGAACCCACTACATTCTAATTCGTAATTCATGTACATGTGTGTGTGTTTACCACACTTTTTTTATCATGATCAAAGTTCTGTAAGACCTGTGATATATACCTCACCATGTCATATACAAATAAAAATGACGAAACAAACCAACTTGAACAGAACATTTGAATGACTTCAATGTTGGGAGGGAGGGATTTTGTATCAAATGATAAATAATAGTATGCATAATGTTTTGGACAGTGCCTTCTAGTGTGAGCACACTCAGGTGGACATCCAGTTTTCTGTGATGAGGTGACCAATGAAACCCGTTTCAGCACCCAGCCTATGGGTAACTAACAGTGTCAACATAGGTTGCACTAATCCCAAAATCTAAAGGAATAATAAGGTAATAAGGTTTATTCCTTTTGTTTGACATATTATATCAAACCAATAACCAATTTCCTCCATCTGAAAATAATAAATGTCAATCATGTAATTACAAAATAATAAAGAACACTCAATTGCATGTAAAGCACGTTGTGAGTTTTCTCTGTGAGAAGTGCTATATAAATAAAATGTACTTACTTAATTACTTACTTACTTCTATGGATTGGAAAAATGCTAACTTTTGAAACTTGATATTGAATGATATTGAAGTTCTCGTTTTCTTTGGAATAAGTGAATGAGGAGGTGATTAGATTTGAATTTTCATTCATTTCATCACTCTTAAGCAGCAAATGATGTTTTCAGGTGGTTTCCATGGCAATGATGATTGTCCATCATGATGTGACAGACATCCTATCCTATCCTTACACCTGGGAAAAACTGAATCCATCCTCTTCGGATCAAATAGTAAACTCAGCAAGGCAGATGGCTTCTTGGTTAGAGTGGGTGACAATATTATCACACGAAAAGATGAAATTACCTACCTAGGTTCCATCCTGGAGGCCAATCTTTCCGGTGATAAAATGGCCACCAACGTAATCAAAAAAGTCAATCAAAGAACAAGATTCCTTTACAGGATCTCCTCACTGGTCAGCAAAAACACCTTGAAGACCTTAACAGGAGCCCTCGTACAAGGTTTCTTTGACTATGCATCCACCTCTTGGTACCACAGCACCTCAAAGGCCCTTAAAACAAGGCTCCAGACCTCTCAAAACAAACTGGTCAGGCTCCTACTTGGCCTCACCCCCCGAACCCACCTCACCCCTGCCCACTTTGACAGGCTGGGATGGCTTAGGGTCGACGACAGAGTACAGCATCTTGCAATGGGTCTGGTCCACAAGATTCGATACACCACCAAGATACCCATGTACCTGTCTAAATACTTCCTTAATGTAAACAAAGTCCACACCCACAACACCAGAGGGAGTGCAACAAACCATGTACAACCCAGATTCGGCACAAACAAGGGACTAAATTCTTTTCGCTCCTATGCCACCAAAATGTGGAACGCCCTACCAACAGTCATTAAGACATGTGAATCCCTTGACTCCTTCAAAACCGCTCTCAAAGGGCACCTACGGATGGCTGCAATTCGAAACTGGCCTCTGTAAAATCTGAATCCCCCCCACCCCATTTTCCCTCACTGTATATAGTATCTTTTCCCTTTTTTGCTTCCCATATGATGAATTCCTGTTCTGTTCTTTACCTACAGAGAAATGTCTATTTGTATGTCTCTAAATGTTTGTATGTCTTTAAATGTTTTGATGAATTGAACAATGTGGACCCTGTTGTAAACAAGTGTAATGCTTAATTGGGTCGTCCACTCACAGTTGACAGTCTTTGTATTGAGTTTGTGCTTAAAATGTACTGTAAATTCTACAAACTGTTAATAAAGATTTCAATCAATCAATCAATCAAGACAGACAGCCCAGACTGTGCGAGTCAGTGGGACTGGGACACATCTCGCGTCACCGGACTTAGTTGGTCAATCAACTCAGTAACAGGCCAGTGCTTGTGGATAGCATTCATTCACATCGAGTCTTACGTTTACTTTCGTATCTTATGCAAATGTCAAAACTCAAAATCGATAAAATGCGAGTGACTATGAATCTGATAGACTCAATAGATCCAAGGCATGGTCCTTTTATAACCGTCGCACAGCACTGCCACTGGACGAAATGTGATTGGCGGTGTGCATTCATATTAAGGGGGCGTACGTTTCAGCCAGCCATTCATATGATCTGTCTACAAGTTCTGAACATACCGTAAAGCAGTCGTTTTCCTTCAATAAAGCTGTCCCGAGTCCTCACAGGCTCACTCGTCTCGGAAAGAAGGTAAGTTTGAGATCTGATCAATACAATATCTGCTGATTGATTGAAGAAGTATTTTCACATCCATAAAAAAATGAAGACATAACACAGTAAATTGTGCTGTGTTATACCCGAGCCATCGTTCCTCTAATAGTTTCAGAGATAATTCAGAGGGAAGCAGCCTAGCTATTTAGAACTTTGTGCCACTGCCAACATGCATGCCAAGTAAAGTAATGCACAACGCACTATAGGCCTATCCTGGACCTACACATTCCGTTATATAGTAGGCAATGGCGTGCATAATCTAGCATTTATTCGCCATAATGAGTTTGAAGATACATCAGGAATCTGAACAATCCTTAAAGTATAATGTATAATAAGGAAAAATCTCCTAACGCACGCGCGCACAGACTGCACACACGCACGCGCGCACACACACACACACACACACACACACACACACACACACACACACACACACACACACACACACACTTTGACACTCGTCTGACGGCCAAAGCTACACTAGGCTTTTCAGTGCGCGTTTACGCGAATACGCACACACGCGCGAATTCAGGTACAGTCCTATTTTAAGTGCGCGTACGCGGGGTTCGCGTTTTTTAGGGTAAACGCGCACAAAACGTGCGCGAAAAGCCTGGTGTAGCTTGTCCGTCAGTCGTTAGACATGTCACACTGGACACACATTGTTGGCACAATGTTAGTGTAGCCTACTGTTGCTTGGTCAAAGGTTGCTCTCCAGTGCATGACTCAGTCATGCAGACATCTATCTATACGTATGCCATTTTTTGTTGTTCTTGATTTACCCAGGGTAATAGCTGAGTGAGTGCTTGTTTTCAGCAACACCCTGCACATAGAAACACACTTGACCACTAAGCAGCTCCACTGGAACAGTTTGGGGGTTAGTGCCTTGCTCAAGGGCACGTCAGCAGTGCTGGGGGAGTGATGATGACCATTCACTTCCCCATCCAGATTTCCTGCCAATCTGGGGAATCGAACCGGCAACCTTCCGGCAACAAGGGTAGCCTACTCCTCTAGCCCTCGTCCAGTGCGTTAGCGAGTCTCTCGGCCCTGTCTGGAAAGCCTCTGCTGCTCACAGGCAAAATATCCTACTTCGTCGAAGCGTCTCAGCTTCTCTCTAAAATGCATTATTTTTGTCATGAAATAAAATGCATCCAACTGGATTGGCGCAGGCACAACCCAGAAATGTAGTAATAGTCTAGTAGAAGAAGTTACTGTCCGGTATTATTAAAATGGCACAAAGTGCATTTTAGAGAGAAGCTGGGGACCGGAGACGCTTCCGAGCCTGGAGAATAGAGTTTCACCAATACAAAACAGGCTTTGTTTCGGTGATTAGCAGAGTAGTTTTGTTTATTTTCGGTAAAATTTGACCCCTTGCACGGCAGTGGAATTTTTCCCTTTGTGCAGCAGAGGCTTTCCCGTCAGGGTGTTAGTGAGAGACTGGCTAACTCACTGGACATGGGCTACTGCTTCTGACCTGAGATCAGATTCATACGCGGTTTTCACTGGACACACTCTGGTCTGATTAAGGCCTGCCTATTCAATTCATACTCCAGTATTGAGTGATAAGCGACTCACCGCTCACCCCAACACTGTTTTTACTAACCACTTATCACCTTAAACTGGATTATGAATTTACTTTACTTTATTTGTTTATGTGGACAGGACAATGCATATTAATGGACGTCACATGAACGTAAATACACCGGATATAGCACAGTTGCTAATTTTCATCCGCAGTCCTCGCAAGAGACAAAAAGCAGAAAACAGACAGGCAAACAGTGGAATACATTTACATAACATTACATAGGGAACACCGCATAAAAAAAGAAATGCACCTAAAATAATCATGAATGGTTGCAGCTTTGGTTTTCAAGCAACCATTTTTTCAGATTTAATTTAAAAGATGGAAATGTAGCACAATCCCTTATGCGCCGAGGAAGGCCATTCCATGCTACACAACCCTGTACTGAGAGGACATTTTGGCTGAATGTTGTTTGCCGGTGCGGCACTTCGCAGTCTCCTCGAGTGGTTGCTCTGGTACCGATTCCCCTATCAGGCTTTCGTTTAATTAATTCACTTAGGGGGGGCGGGCACAGACCATGTAGGGTCTTGTATATGACCTCAACCTGTTTGAGCATTTTAAAGTTATCAAAGCTCAAAAAGATTAGCCTCCGGAGGATGTTACAATGATGATATGAGTGGGGCTTCCTGTCAAAGACTTTGAGCGCACTCTTGTAGAGCTGTTCTATGGGTTTGAGAGTAGTCACACCTGTGCAAGACCAGTTTGTGAAACAGTATTCAATGTGCGATAGGATCATACAGTGAATGAAGATACGATCTGGCCGCTCCAACTGTCAGGAAGGGTCTAATTTGTTTACAATTTTGAAGGTTGAATTTAATCGTATTAGTGACTTTCTTCACATGTTTTTTAAAGGTTAGCTCTTTGCATAGCTTTTACCATGGGCAAGTACAACAGCATCATCTGTATACACCTGGACATACTACGATAATACTACGATTATTACATACTTCAGGTAGGTCATTTATGTACAGAGAGAACAAAATTGGACCTAGTATTGAGCCCTGGGGGACACCGACCGAACAGGTGTGGTAGGGAGATTTTACACTGTTGACACTTACACACAGTTTTCTGGTGGATAGATAGGAACTAAACCAATAGGCCTTTAGGCCACCGCTGCCCCTCACTACTCAGTATAAGATATGCACACCTAAGCTATATTTCTGTGTTTAATGTGTATATTACAGATGGCAAATGAAGCAAAGCCATGCCCGTGTGATATTGGTGACAGGATGGAGTATGGGGCCCTCGGCCAGGAGGTCCAGATAGAGCACATCAAGGCTTATGTCGTGAAGCCGCCCACAGCATCCGACAGAGCCATCATTGTCATACAGGATATATATGGATGGCAGCTGCCCAATACTAGATATATGGCAGATATGCTGGCTGCTAATGGATACATGTGTGTAAAATCAAATCTTTAATAATCTAACATTGACAGACAGTTCAGGCTTTTAAAAGTAGACCGCTCTGATATTGTAATGATTTATTCTCCCGTTGTGCCATTGATCAGTGCTGTTTGCCCAGATTTATTTGTGGGGAAGGAACCATGGAGTCCTACACATGATTGGTCCAAGTTTCAGGAGTGGCTGGAGGACAAGAAGCCCACACACATCAACAAGTAACTATTGTCATCTAATTCAATAGTCTATTTAGAGTTAGCTTTGTCCGAGGCTTACAGGTCTTTAAATAAATACTTTTTGAAACGTCTATGGGAAAAAAGAATTGTGAAATTCTCTTCCGGGCCGCTCGTTGTCATGGAAGGGGGCGGGCCTGCGACGTTCTATAACAGACGTCTACTCTACTCTTCGCCCCTGTGTTTCCTGCCTAGAGAGGTGGATGCAGTGCTGACATTTCTTAAGGAACAATGTCAGGCGATACACATCGGAGCAGTGGGCTTCTGCTGGGGAGGGGTTGCTACACACTTACTGGCCCTACAGTATCCAGAGGTCAAAGCTGGAGTCTCAGTATACGGTAATGTGATTGGTACCCAATAACTTGTTTAATTGAAAAGCTTTAAATTTACATGCCACCATTTGCACTCATGACTCTAATCAAATTATGTTAAATGATTCCAATAGCTACACTATTGGAACTCTATTACAATGCCTTTGTCATTAAATCACAGAGACTATGTTGTACAGATACCTTAAGATGTGACTAATAATGAGTGATGAGAATTACAATTATTTTTGAAAAATGTAAAGTAATCTTCAGACGGCATGCAGCTTTCTGAGATAATATATTTTTTGTCATTCCCATGTGGGCAGGTATTATCAAGGAGAGGGAGGATAGATATGAGCTCAAGAGTCCAACACTATTCATCTTCGGGGAAAAAGATGAGGTTATCCCATTGGACCAGGTTAATTTTCTTCACTTTCTCCACTACCAGTAATCAAGTTTTGAAGAAAAATACATACAGTACAATACGTACAGCTCAGAATATTCTGCAAAAGTTCATGTTCTCCTGTAATATAATTCAAAAGGGCATTCTTCTGGTGTACAGAACACCACCTAGTCTACTGTGTACATGCTTACCGTGCGCTCAGGTATAAACAGTTAAAGCTGTCATGTTATGCAAAGAAGTAGGCACGGTACTTGACACGGTGTGAAAATAGAGGGGGGGGGGGCGCCAACAAACCTAGACCACTGGGTACTTTGTGCATCTTATGACGCGAGGTTGATTAGGTGCATCTTTTAATACTCTATGGTACATCTTCTCTTGAATCTAGGTGGGCGTGTTCTAGCGTGCACGCACATGCACCATTCCGTCCCTGCGCGTGCGCGTCAAATTATTACTTGTACCACTGTATGGTACTGCGTTCTACGAGCATGACACCACTGCGTATGTTGACAAGCTTTATGGAGATGCTGATTTTCCTTTCCAGCAGGATTTGGCACCTGCCTGCAGTGCCAAAACGGCTAGTAACTGGTGTATTGACCGCCTGACCTGAACCCCCCAGAGAATCTATGTTGTATTGTCAAGAGGAAGGTGTGAGACATAAGACAATAATGCAATGAATACAAATTAATTTACGGCTGTTATCAAAGCAAACCTGGGCTTCCATAACACCACAACATTACCACAGACTGATCACCTCGATGCCACGACCGGTGATGAAATAAAGATTAAAACAAAAAAGGTGTTAAATATTTCACTTTATGCGCAATGAATTGAAATATACTTTTGCAGAATATTCAATTTCTTTGAGCTGTATGTATTGTGTATAATATATAATGCAACTACTATCTACTGTATTCAAATTGTTCTTCTAAAGTCCTAATGTAATGCATGTGTAGTACTGTAGTCTAGGGAGCTTCAAAACAGACTTATTTTACCTGAACTTATGCAGTTTAACAGAGTTGGGTTGAATTAAATTAGTTTAATATAATTTCAGGGGATTTCTACAAAGGATCTCTTGACATTTGGTCCGATTTCCCTAGGAAACCCATTGCATACAATTTTAAATAATTTAGTCGGGACAAATTATAAAAAAAAAAAAAAAGGGATTCAGTTCAAAAGCATAGAAATGGTTCAATGAATTGCTCAAACTTTTGGGGTGGGGTGAGAACATTTAAAAATATGAATTTAGATACATCCCTTTTTGTAGGAAGCTTTTAATAGTCAAGACCTGATTCGTCATTATGTTTCTCATGCTCTAGTTATGTGGTCTTCTCAGGTAAGTGTCCTTGAGGCGAAACTAAAGGAGAAATGCACCGTGGACTACAAAGTGAAGATTTACCCCGGTCAGGGTCATGGGTTTGTCCATCGCAAAAGAGAGGACATCAATCCCACAGACAAGCCCAGCATTCAGGAGGCTAGAAAGGACATGCTTAACTGGCTGAGAAAATACATGTAGGGCTTCAGTGTAAAACCATATTTGTTTAGCTTAACATTGCATGTTATGTATTCACTATTCACACTTTAGTTTCATAAACTAAAGTGAATAGATCTCGCCATATGGGAAGATCTGGATATTGTCAAGATAGTTTTACCATTCCAACACCAACATTCCTTTTCAAACCTGCATACTTGCCGTTGTACAGCGCAATTTAGTTTTAGTGGACTTAAATTATGGTGCTACAAATTACTTGGCATTGAAACTGTAAATTGTAGGGATACACTTGGAATATTAAATAAAGGCTTTTTGTAACCAACAAATCCCACTAAATTAATATGCATGTTTCACGTTTATCATAGTTTTCAAAGTTCTGTAATACCTATGATATGCTTCATCACGTCATACCAATAAAAATGACCAAATAAACCAACTTGAACAGAACATTTTAATCATGACTTCAGTGCTACAACACCTTGAAAAGGGAGAGATTTTGTATCAAAGGATAAATAACAGTATGTCGAACGTTTTGGACAATGCTTGGGGTTAGGAATAGGGCAGAGCCTCCACATAATGCACACTCAACTGGACTTAGTCTTCAGACTCTCCGGGGCTTCTGATGTCATCGATTTTTAAGATCATCTTCACCACTTGAGTGGCCAATGAGATCTGCTGCTTCTTGCCAATCAGGGTCTCAATTACGTGTTGCTGCTTCATGTCTGTAGTGGAGTAAAACAGATTTATTATTAGTTCATTGACCAAGACACTAAAGTATATATACTGTATATGTCCCTTCAAAAGCAGACCAATCATAGCTCATGCTATGATAAAGACATGAGAACCGCCTCCAGCCATGAAAGCCTTAAAAGGAACCCTGGGTGATATGACTTATATGGCTTTAAAGACATTATACTTGCCCTCTAGAACTAACATTTAAAATGTAAAACACATCTTATTCACTTTAAAAATAGTTAATATTTTAATCGTGAGGGGGGTGCCATTTTACAGTATCTGGCGAGTATGACGTCACTCGCCTCGTTGACTTGTCAACAAATAGCAATAGTATGGATATGTCTGTCTGTTTCTGGTTTGGCCGAGCACAAACAGTTTAATTGTTGTTGCATGGTGGTAGACTAGGACAAGACTGAGCTTGGTGCTGCTGGTGGGTGGTGGACACTGGACAGCGAGTGAGAACCAAGAAAGCTCTTAGAAGGAAGTGAAGTGGTCACGTGACTGGGCTGCGCCATGACACTTTCATGGACACTTTCATGGGAGCCAAACTACACCCGGAAGTTTGGCAGAATGCATTGGAGTCAATGAGAGCTCAGTGACCAGCTCATGAACAAACATTATTTATGAATGGCTGAGACCTTTTGTAAAGTGATGCTTCTGGAAAATAAAATAATGTATATAACACGTTATTTTAGGCTGTCTTATTTTTTGATGTGCATACTACTTAATGTGATTTATTTTTTCAAAGAGCAGAGAGCAGCCCAGGCAGAAAACTTACTATGTGCTCTTCTATAAATACCTCAATAAAAATAAATAGTTATTAAGTCGAAAAACAACCACTCAGAAAAAACGTGTGATATCACTTATGTCTTCTTTCATATTCCTGAACCAATTATATGACAAAGCTTGCAAACGTTCATGTATAATGTTTGTTATGAGCTGGTCCAGCCGGCTCCATTCACTGCCATGTATTCATTGCACTACTGGTGTGAGTTTGGCTCCCATGGAAGTGTCCATGAAAGTGTCATGGCGCAGCCCAGTCACGTGACCACTTCACTTCCTTCTAAGAGCTTCCTTGGTGAGAACCAAGGACTGTATAAAGAGGACAGGAAGCGAAGACTGTACGGGTGCCACCATGTTGCTCCATGGAAGGAAAGAAACATGCGCAGTTGAGACCAGGAAGTTGGACATGCATATGGCACAAATGGCCCAGCAGATGGCGTGAGGTGACTAAAGACCTTGCTGAATGTAGGGACGCTTGTATCTCACTCTTCTGCCAGCCTATATGCTGAAGCCAGCTTGGCTCAGTGCTCACCATGAACGGACTGACTGAGACAGCCGTGTCATGATCAGTGCAACTATAATATCTATATAATTTTATGTAATACAGTGGTTTTCAAACCTTTTTGTATCAAGTCCCATTATTTATTGGGCATTTTATCCATATGGACCACCATTTTTTTATGAGATGTAGCCTCTCAGACCCAAAACTTTTTCATTTAATAAGATCTTGACCACAATCTCTCCATGTACGATCATCAATACAGCATGTGTATTGATGATGGTAGCCTACTTAAGGAGAGACAACAGGCAAAAGTTGATCAAAATAACAATTATTCTACATTCTCTTGTGTAGACTTATTATGCAGATCTTAACAATAATTGAACTCTTGAGAGTTTAAAATGAAACCAAATGGACGGGTTACGCTCTCAAGAGTTAAAGATCTATAAGAGTCCATTTGGTTACCAAGCTGGAGACTACCTAGCTGAAACCCCCTCAAGGGTGCTGGTGGTCCCCAGACCAGGTTGAAAACCACTGTATTACATAAAATTATATAGATATTATAGTTGCACTGATCATGACACGGCTGTCTCAGTCAGTCCGTTCATGGTGAGCACTGAGCCAAGCTGGCTTCAGCATATAGGCTGGCAGAAGAGTGAGATACAAGCATCCCTACATTCAGCAAGGTCTTTAGTCACCTCACGCCATCTGCTGGGCCATTTGTGCCATATGCATGTCCAACTTCCTGGTCTCAACTGCGCATGTTTCTTTTCTTCCATGGAGCAACATGGTAGCACCCGTACAGTCTTCGCTTCCTGTCCTCTTTATACAGTCCTTGGTGAGAACCAGGAAGACACTGGCTGCCTGCGGGTTGACCAGTAGTAGGCTACCAGCCAGGAGCCTGAGAAGAGCGCATCTTTCGTCTGCAGTGCTTGCAAGAAAAACACTCAGCCATAGATGTGCTGACCTCATCATCACATTTGTGATGCCGGGTGCAGTACTTAGTTCAAACCCTCACCCTAACCTCTCACAGGGCAGCACACCAAAACCTAACCCACGTCTAACCAATGACTAGTCTAAACTAAGTATGCACCCCGGGTTGCCGGCTATGGCCTTTTGAAGCCCAAGGAGTGTTTTTCGTGCAAAACTAATGCTTGGAATGGATATGAATATTCCTGAAAACCCCCTAGTTTGACCATAGACCCCCAACTGTCTAGCATCAAATGTTGGATGAATGAGAACTTTCTCAAGCTAAATGAGGATAAGACAGAAGTTCTTATAATCGGTTCTAGTGAACAGAAAGAATCAATATTAAGCAGACTTGGCAACCTGACTGTAGAAAGTAACAGTACAGTAAAGAACCTGGGGGTTATTATTGATTCTGAATTGAATTTTAATTCACACATTAATCATGTTACCAAGATTGCCTTTTTTCACCTTAGAAATATTGCACGAATGAGAGCCTATGTGTCCTTGGACGATGCAAAAGCGCTAATCCACGCCTTTGTTTTTTCTCGGCTTGATTACTGCAATGCACTTTTTTCAGGACTGCCTAAGAAAACAACTGACAGATTACAACTTGTCCAAAATGCAGCAGCCAGAGTTTTAACTAGAACTAAGATGAGAGAACATATTACTCCAGTTTTGGCATCACTGCACTGGCTTCCGGTTGTTTTTAGGATTGATTTTAAAATTATTTTACTTGTCTATAAAGCTCTCAATGGTCTCGCACCTTCCTACCTACATGACTGCCTGCCTAGATATGTCCCAAACCGCCCCCCCTAAGGTCTTCCACTGCTGGCCTGCTCGCTTTGCCTAAAAAAATGGCAACAAAAAAATACGGGAAGCAGCTTTTTGCTTCTACGGGCCGTCGGCATGGAACAAGCTCGCACTGTACCTTCGTCAGGCAGCCTCTGTAGACATTTTTAAAGCTCAGCTCAAGACCCACTTCTACAACATTGCTTTTAATTGATATTTTATTTTTTTGTTATTCATGTCCTCACTGTATTGCATTACTGCTTGTTTTTTGTCGTTGCCTTGATTTTCTTTTATTCTCCATTGTTCTGTAAAGCACTTTGAGCTGCATTTCATGTCATGAAAGGTGCTATACAAATAAAGTTTTATTATTATTATTAACTTTCAGCAGCTGTCAAAAAGTCAGCTCCTTGGTTATCTGAAACTGTCAGAGCTGAGCAAACACATCTCAAAGCAGCTGAAAGGAAGTGGCACAAGATGAGGCTTCTCACTGCCTTCAGCTTATGGTCATATATACTTTTTCCAGACGTCACCAACTACAGACTGGTATCACTCCCTTTCTTTGCTAAATGCCTCAATCTCAATTTTACCACTTCACCACTTTTCAACCTATCTTCATATAATAGGTCCTCACTAATAATCTTGAAAAAAATGGCGCAATTTTTTTCTACTCTGTCTGTGTCTCATAGGAGGGCTGTGGGCAGTTCAGAAACCGTCTTCCAGTGACATCATCGACGGGGAATAAAAGCTAATAAAAACTGCAGGCTTTCTAGTCCTGAAAAGTTGCAATGCGAAAATGGAAGCCATCATTCTCACGATAATGAAAATCTAAACATTTTTGTAAAAATATCTTGTTTAAAAAATAATCTGCATAATGATGATGTCACTGGAAGACTGTTTCTAAACTGCCCACAGCCCTCCTATGAGACACAGACTGAGTAGAAAAGAATTGTGCCATTTTATCATGATTATTAGTGAGGACCTATTATATGAAGATAGGTTGAAAAGTGGTGAAGTGGTCCTTTAAGTCCCCCCACATGAAGCTGGTTACTTACCATTGGTGTTAAGGTGGAGGCAGTCAATGCCCAGGAAGGGGTTGTTCTCTGTGACCTGTTTGGCTCTGACCTCTGTCATAGTCTTGATGGGGTTCAGCCCACTGTTCTCAGCCAGTGCCATTGGGATTACCTCCAAGGCATCTGCAAACGACCTCATGGCATATTGCTCCAATGACGGGCACTAAAAGAGAGAAGAGCTGGAGTCAGGTATCCATCGGCATGGGCATAATATTCTCGCAGTGCATCTACAGATTAAAATCTACAAAGTAAATCAAGCATCACCTACAGGTATTATAGAACTCTGTAAAGTCTGAATACACTTGTATTCCTGCTGTAAATTACTGAACACTTATTAGTCAAAAAGACTACAATGTTTATCCCGAGTTGCTTAATGCTTACTTTATCAGCTGCCTTGTTGACAGCCAGGGCACATGCAATCTCAGAGGCTCCTCCACCATAGACGACACGGTTGTCTCTGACCAGGTTGCGGATCACACACAGAGCATCATGGAGGGCACGTTTGGCCTCCTCAACGATCTAGCATTAAAGAAAACACAAAATCAATCATTGTCAAGCAATAATCTAAATGACCTAACCAACATCTGCAACAGTCATGGTTTCTGTGGATAAAGATTCTGTCTATTTTAGAATCACTGGCAAAATGTGCCAAATAACATTTGGTTAGCAGAAGCAATCATTTTGTGAAAACTATGTGCATGATCCACACAGGATAACCCTATAACCACACCTCCAAATTACTGAAGGCCATTTCACTTATTATAATAACTTAAGTGCCGGAAGTTCATAATTCAAATTACTGCCTACTGGACGTTAGCTACATTAATTTGATCCCCAGCGAAAATTACATTAACAGGCTTCTGTTGGAACAGAACAGAATGTAGAATTGACTAGAACTATGTTCAAGTTTTGCAAAGTGGAAGGCACAACAGCGACAAAGAATGAGGCAGTGGCCTACTAGTCAGAACTTAAGTGCCTTTCCCTCCGTGATTCGGTAAATGTTAACTTTTGTTTCCATGCTGGTGCTAGTCTTCCTGGGGTCCGAAATCACTTACAACATACACACGCACAGTGTCGCACACAGAGTGGAGAAGCTTGTTTTCCAGATCTGGAATTTCACTTTTCATCTCTCACTCACCATCTTGTTGCCTCCGCGGATAAAGATGGTCACAGCTCTTGAGTTTTTGCACTCCTCGATGACGAGCATGCGATCCTTGGTGGTGCCGAAGCAGATCTCCTTCACTAAACCGGCTGAGCCAAGCTTTTCAGGGGTCAGCTCAGAGAACCGTGGCACAATGCGGCCACCAGTAGCAATGGCGATCAACTGGAGGAGAAAAATGTTATATATTTGAACATGGACAGTACGTTTCCTAGCATTTTAGAGATATTTTTTTTACGCATGGGGAAACGCCAAGCGCCAAATTGCTCAAGGCCAACGGATAGCATGGCAGTGTTAAACCAATAATTCAGAGTTCTCAAATGTCGAATCACACTGGGAAAATAGCCAGCTCTATGAAAAAGAATAAATTGTATTTGTTCAGCAGTTACAATGAAATGATTTAATCTATACAGACATGAATCCAAATTAAGTGACGCGTTGATTAATTTAACACCAAAGTGTAAAAATTAAATAAATAAAAATGACAATGCACCTTTATCAAATTCTAAGCCAGCATGTTTTTTTTTGGGGGGGATACAGTAGTACATTTAAATAAAGGGTCTTGTCTCACCTCGATCTCAGGCCCTCCGACCCAGCGTATGGCAGGCAGCTCACTCTGAAGCAGAAGGTGGTTTGCCTCATCATCAAAGCCCCACTGACATATGGCCAGGTTGGCTCCTTGGTCTTTCACCTGCATTAAGAAATATGCAAAACGTTTTGTAGTGCAATAGATCAATAGTAAAACAAGTACTTAAAGCAATCATTCAACATTGGTACAATAGATTGATTTCAGTTTTTATTGTAAGTGATAGTACCCACTAAAAGTATAAATTTAACGCAGACACCACAAGTTAAATTAGCACTTTGGTTTCTGGAATATGAACATTACACGTTTGAATAGAATAAGGCATCATTACCATTACTCTACCCGTCTAATTGCTGAAGGATGCTGACAACACTAACCTGCTTGATCATCTCCAGGAACTTATCTTTCTCATACTTCTGCAGGGCTCTGTAATCTTCCACACAGGTCACATCCAACTTATGCTTGGTCTTGGGCTTTGGGGGCTCAAACGGGCAGGTAAGGATTGCAATCTTGCAGTCTCTCAGAACCTGTCGACAAACAAAGACATTGCTTAGTTTTATTGGCAACAGTATTAAAAAAAGAAAAAAAAAAAAGGGAACAAATGCAATGACTTAAGAAATCTCTGCAGGTCTTAGGGTCTTTCGAAACATTTTCATTATTGCCTTTTCCTTAAGTTTTCTTAGGTAGAAGTCAGTCAACTATTCAATTGTGTCTTAATCTACATGGTATGGGAAAGTGACAAAGAATAAACTTGATCTTTGCTTGTGTGTACCTTGGGCATCTGTGGGTGGCTGAATTCTTTGTCCACAATGACTCCCTTGATGAGCTGAGTGTCCTCCAGCTTTCCTCCCACCTTGCCCTCCATCTTGATAAGCTCAAAGTCCACATCCTTCCTTTCCATGTCAACCACTGTGAGGATGGCATTCACTGCAATCTCAGCCATTTGTCTGTGACAGCGATTGATACTGAAAGGGAAAAAGGTGATATTTTGATAAAACATCTCCAACAGTCTTGACAGCTAAATATCTGGAGAAGAGCGAGACAGCCATTTATACATACAGTACATGGTTGGCAACTAATTACCAAAGGGAGCAGCCACATGAAAATTAACTGACATATCAGCCACTAAAATAATGCACTATTGAAAACATATAGGCTATAAAGATTCTCAAGTTGACCATTAGGAGTAGCCAACCAACCCAAGCCATGTTAGTAATATAAACCTCACGGTTAACAATTTGCACAGGTAGGGACGCAGTCAAACTGGCCTGCCTGGCTAGCAGGAAACAAGTGGAAACAAAGTGAAGCAACGTCCAGCAGACACGGGCAAAAAATATATAGTGTTATTTTTGTATCAAATAACTGAAAACAGAAGTGCTTTCAGAATACTCACACTTTGGATCCCAGAGTTGTCATGGCCGTCTGGATGAGAGGCTCTATGTTGTTGGGGTCAAAGGGGAAGGTCTCACCAATCCTGTCCAGCTCCGCAATGGCAACACGTGCAGCCCGGTCGAAGCCGTCAGATACACGAATGGGGTGGATGCCACGGTCCAGCAACAGCTCGGCCTCCTCCAGAAGAGCTCCAGCCAGAACTGATGGAGGAAGACGTTAACAGTTTGACGGCCGCTAATTGTTTAATCCAGGGTACAATGCGTGCTTACTACGACATTCCTGCCTTTTGTTTTATGCGTTTAATCTGCCGTATTGTTATAATTAAAAATAAACTGTCTTTGCCGTGGAGCTAGAGACGAGATGGTTTCGTTTTGATGATGCTAGGGCTTCTGGGAAATTGAGGCCAATGCAAATGAATGGGGTACAATTCCTCGTGGAGGCGGGTCTTGTGCTGCGGTCTTCCGGTCGCACCAAGATGGCGGGTGGTGCGATCGTTCATAACAAACGGAGGAACCTTTTTTCGCCGGATTTTCACGGATCAAAAGTAAATAAAGGTAATACAACAATCTCGGCAGCGTAGGATATTTGATTAAAATGCGGGTTACGCGTTTTATGGAGTCAAACTGTTAAAGAAAAACTGGAACAGTGTAGCAGGCAGCCAGCCAGAAACACACTGTGCTGGTCTGAAATAAGCATGGACTACTAAGCATACACATACCCACAAAGGCACAAAAGTACACATCACCTTTCAAGGTGTTTCAGATGCTTTGTACACCTGCATTTAAAAACAAAATACTATTGGTGTGAAATTGGCATTAATCCTGTTTCAGTCTTCTGTATGTGTAGTCATGACTGTGCAGATTACATGCACTCTCTCCAAAACAATCAGGTAATGGCATAGTTATTGCGGTCAGACCGGCTCATACGTGTTCTCTCGAATCTGTCGAACAGCAACTAAACTGTACGTAGTCTCACCAATCACCATGACTACATGCTAACTAAGCCATGGTACTTAACCCATTGAAAACGGGAAAGCATCCGTGTAATTTTAGATTTTTGCATTTGAAATTCATGGGGGTCCTTGGCACAAAAGAAGTTTGAGAATTTCTGATTTGAATGAATGAATTTGTTTTTGCGTCCGGATACCCCGTCGAGAACAGGCTTCAGACACTCCTCAGGAGACTTGGCTCAGATCTGAACCCATTTGATTTGGCGTTAGGAACCCATTTGGACCGCATGTCCCAGGCAGGGTTCGAACACACAATCTTCCGCATTAAAGGCATAGAGTTTTAACTAGAACTAAGATGAGAGAACATATTAATCCAGTTTTGGCATCACTGCACTGGCTTCCGGTTGTTTTTAGGATTGATTTTAAAATTATTTTACTTTAAAGCTCTCGATGGTCTCGCACCTTCCTACCTACATGACTGCCTGCCTAAATATGTCCCAAACCGCCCGCTAAGGTCTTCCACTGCTGGCCTGCTCGCTTTGCCTAAAAAAATGGCAACTAAAAAATACGGGGAAGCAGCTTTTTGCTTCTACGGGCCGTCGGCATGGAACAAGCTCCCTCTGTACCTTCGTCAGGCAGCCTCTGTAGATATTTTTAAAGCTCAGCTCAAGACTCACTTCTACAACATTGCTTTTAATTGATCTTTTAGTCATTTTTATTTTAGTTTTTGTTATTCATGTCCTCACTGTATTGCATTACTGTCGTTAGCCTCGATACCCAGGCTTTCATTTCGTCTGCGCGAAAGATGAAAGCCTGGAAAAAGCCGTGGGCTGAACCAGTCTAAAAGTGGGAGTCAACCCTTCCGGGTGGGCGTCGCTCTAAATGATGTGACGTAGCGCTGCACTAGGGGGGAGAGGAGGGGCCGGGGGTGACGGACAGATCGATGAGATCCAATCAGGGTGCGCGCATTTCTGAGGCGCGACCCGCCCCTCTAGACCAGAAATGTCTCTGCTTAGGTCAGGCTATACTGTCGTTGCCTTGCTTTTCTTTTATTCTCCATTGTTCTGTAAAGCACTTTGAGCTGCATTTCATGTCATGAAAGGTGCTATACAAATAAAGTTTTATTATTATATTATTATTATTATTATATTATTATATTTATAGGGCCGATTCATACTATTTTACCGCTGTAGTAACGAAATGATTTCGGCTCGTCAGAAAATTTCAATAGCACCGAAGAGCCGACTTTAGGATAGTAGCTGCCCCCACGAACTTCAAATGACGTTACATTGTAGGCTCTACAGCGCCGAACCGACTTTTATTCGGCTCTAAAATAGGAGTATGAATGGGCCCTTATGCTCTAACCACTACACTAGGGTGGCCCCGAAGGCATTTGTATAATCTTCTTCTCCTTACCAACTACTCCAGTGGTTCCATCACCAATTTCATCATCCTGGGACTTGGAAAGCTCCACCATGAGCTTGGCGATCTGGTGGTCCACATCCATCATGCCGAGAATAGTGGCTCCATCATTTGTGATAGTCACTTCTCCATCCCTGTCAACCATCATCTTGTCAAGGCCTGGTCAGAGATAACAGGAGAACAGTTAAAACAGTATACCGGTACATGCAATATGCTGGCAAACAACACATTATTTTAATTTTCATATATAAGCCATTATCCAAGTAATTTAATTTTAGAATCTTAGTAAATTAGTCCATCTCAACTATAGTCTCTTTTCATATGTGTGATGAGGAGGATAAAACATTGTTTGTACTCACCGTTTGGTCCCAGGGATGTTTTGAGGGTTGAAGCAACGGCTTTGGCTGCCATGATGTGAGACTGCAAACCACAAACACTAGTGTCAACTAACATCATTTTAAAAACAGTTTATTTTCTTTTGCACAAGATTAGTTGAAACCGCACAACTCATGGGAATGGCTTGACGACACATCATGAAAAAAAAAAAGGATGATGACTGTCTTGTCTACATTTCATTCACGTGAAAAAGTCATAATGTCAATGCTTCATTCTTTGAATTACTAGTTATAATATGCACACTTCATTCGAATGAGTTATAGTGTCCATGATACTTTCAAGTTTAATTTATGATGTCCAGTGGCAGTGAGTCCACACTTCTTTAAACATGCAGCATCATTCTCAAGTAGCATCTCAACCCGAGACCGAGAGACAGGGGAGCACATGGGCTGTCGTGCTAGCATGCATAATCCTCTGGCTAATCTCACACGACTGCAAGAACATAGCACACTACATAAATACAATTTCACCTAAAAAAGGTACGGAACAAACAGGGGTTTAATAAAAACAATGTTTAATCAGTGATCCTTCCCGTTTCAACCACGGTGAACATGCATCCAGTTATGCTATCAGCATGCGTCACTGTTAGCCTAAGCCCATTGTACCTTCAGTGCGTCCAGGCCCGTTAGTCGTGTCTTCTTATCCTGGTCTTTGATGATGATAAACGGCCTTCCATACTCATCGAAGGCGAGAGTCCCCATACTGGACATGTCGAGTGAGGGATTGGACGCTTTACAAGCGTCTTACGGACCAAATAGTGCCTTTTTAACGGGAAAAGGTTGGGAGTGTCCAACAATGCAAGCCGACCAAGTTTGCCGGCGACTTCTGGAAGGGTCTCTGGGCGTGAACAGTGTTGCCAGATACATAGAGAAGAAAGAGATAAATAAGCAACATATATGAAAACAATACCAAAAGTGGCCACATAAGCATCTTGTATCCCTCCCCGGCACAACATATGTTCAGATGATGTCTGCTGACAAATACATACTAAACTAATGTTGGGGGTCTTTGACATGAAAATGTGTGAGAGCCACAGCCACTTGTTTAAAGTAAACATGACATTCATTTCCCCTTTTAGGTATTATAACCTCAATTACACTTTGAACATTCAGTGGATTTTCGGTGGCCTGTGTGTTCTGAAGCCTTTTGAGCTGCAATGAAAAAATGCAAACAGGCCTCAACAGTGACATCTGGAAAATGTTAATTAATTGTTTGAGCCAGAAAAGCCAGTGCAATTGAGCCCAGGAAACATAAAAAATAAATTTTAAATTATAAAAACTTTTTTTTAAATGTCACAATCCAACAACAAGCAAAGCAATCTAAAAGAAAATCCCGCAGCCACCCAATATTTACAAGCATCTTTACAGAAACTTATGCTTTGCTTGTAATAAGCAGACATGGCAACAGCTAGACTAGACCAAAAGCTATGAGTTGCACGCTAGACTGGCATCATTACTTTACAGATCACTGATCCGGTCTGGGTGTAGAGCGGATACGGAAACGATACATGCATGCATATGTGGCTTTGCAAAAAACCGGATACAGTAGGTGGGTTCTAGACCAGATCGGAATAGAAACCAGGCATTCCCCCTATATTCCCCACATACATACTTGAGGAAGTTGAGGTTAAAACTTAAAAGTAAAGCACATTTCAATTGTGTATGATAGAAACCATGGGTCTGAAAATATGTTAAAATTAGTAGTTTTTTTAAATTAACATCTACTATGACTGTTATAATTTATTTATTCATTTTTTGACCCCCTTTCTAACATGGATTCGTCCAATCTCGAGCGACCACGGGATGCACTATTATCTCGCGTGACTGAATCAATCAATGGATGGAGTAGTAAACACTATGGTCCGACTCCACACACACTGACAGACAGACAGACAGACAGTAGAAGAAGCTATTTTGGAGGTACAAAACACATTTTTACACAATCCGACAAACATAATTGCTGCTATGTGCATTTCGACACGTTTCAGTGAGTTGTAAATGTCACTGGTTTATTGTTTTGATAAAGTTGAGCTGACCAGTGCTGACACCGTCATCATGATGTTTACCACAACAATAGCCAATCATTGACTGTGTAACTAAAGCAGTACTATACCGTCTGTAGAGAAGACAAGCAGCACAGAGTGACATACATTTAAATTACTATCCACGTGCTCAGTCCTGTGTCTCTGGACGTCAAATGTGACGTAATGTCCAAAGGTGGTTCATGGTCTTCTTGAGGCTCCACAATGTTGCAGAGCATTTTCTGTGGCAGCCCGTCTGTTTATTTTCCAGACTCTCAGCGACTAGGTAAGACTGAGCACTATATGCAAATATGTTTTACTCTGTGACAGCTAAAATCATGTTTTAGTTAGGTGAACTTTTTGATTGATTGAATATGTATTAACAGTTTGCAGAATTACAGTACATTTCAAGCACAACTCAATACAAAGAACTGTTAACTGTGAGTGGACGACCAATAAAGCACTAGAATTGTTTACAATAGGGTCCACCTTGTTCAATTCATCATAACTTCTTTGTTGACCAGAAATGATCCAACTAATTGGCACACGTGACACCAGTATTAATTGCTTGCTGATAATATGCACAATTTGCACATATTATTATTGCTAGTCTTTCCAGACAGTAGATACTATTATGTCTATATAGCTGTGTTAGATACCAGGCCTAGGGGAGCCAAGTATACAACAAAAATACAGGGGACACAGAGTACTCAAATTAAATATACATTTAAGTAATCAAAATAAGGAATTAAACCAAATCATACCCAAATCAAGAGCAAACAGATAAGGTGTGGAAATCAGTAATCAGTAGTGTAGTGCGTGTATGCATGAGTGAGATGTGTGTGCATGTTGTATGTACTATTAACCCAAATGCTGAAAAAGGTGCATGGTGGGAGAGGCGCAAAAGAGAACTGAATACAACAGAGCTGAGGAAGTGACTGGGGAGACAGGCTTATATAGGGCGTCGGCACCTAACCAGGCCCAGGTGCCGACCCTTGGCTGATTGATCATCACAGCTCTGCTCCCCAATCCACTGCAACACAAGGAGAAAGGGAATTAGGAATAGCAAAGCAAACTAACCTAAGTGAATAATAAATATAATATATAAAGCTACACCAGACCACCTAATATAATTACCGTACTACCACAATACCATACCATACACCCTAATATATAGTACAATACAATCTATACAGGGGGCCGTCACAAGCTGTAATATGAGAATGATATTTTAGCTACATATCAAGGCATTCCATAGAAGGCTTTTGACGTTTGACGACCGGTGCAGAGCCTATTTGGTTTCCTCGTTGAAATAATTTGATTGTGTTTCTTACTATTGCAGAATGCCCTGTGAAGCGAATGGCCGGTTCTTGATTTTGTATGGTTCTCAAAAGGGACAGGCCCAGTCCATTGCAGAGGGGATAGCTGAAGAGGCAGGGGAACACGGACTGGTCGCTGACATTAGCTGCTTGGACCAGAACGAAAAGGTAGTTAACCCATTCTGACCTGAGATCAGATTCTAAAAGTGTCTTCTACATCCTGACGGTTTTCTGAAAAAGCTATGTTTCTATGTCAGTCGTTCTTCGATTAAAAAAAAATAGCAGACCTACAAGCTCGTAGCGTGCCACTGCGCGCTATGAGCTTGTAGATCTGCTATTTTTTCAATAGCTAAAGCATAACATAACATAACATAACACCAAAAGGGGTTCCCGCCCAAAATGGGTGAACATTTGTAATTGGAGCAGAATAATTAATAAATATTATGCAGGACTCAGCAGGAGGGTATCACAATATTTCTTACCAAATTCCACAATATTGATATTGATATGATAATTGGTGTTTTCACAAAGTATTACACAATGACAGCTTTTGATAATAATTATGATGAAGGCCTATTGCTTAAACGTGCAGAGGCAAATAATAGAGACAATAATAGCTAGACCAGTCCGGCAAGTTCCGAAAATGTCATCACTTTGCTTTTATTTGCTTTAAAACCAGGAAAATACATTTTCAGCCATATATATTATTATGACAATAGAGAGGGTATGCGCGTGGCATCGTCATCATACCCGGAGGTTTTGCGGGAACGGCCGGGAACACCTACTGAGTGGCAAAAAACTACTTTCTAGCCTTGACAGCTCATACATCCTATCAGACTGCATTAAACAACATTAAATTGAATTCACTTTGCCACTCTATTTGCCATTCACTTTATGCATGCGCATACTCTGTACAAAATTCCAGACAATATTATCTAGTAGTCTCATAATATATCATGAATGATATCAATATAATATGTCCCAGTCCTATGCATTGCCAGTAACAGTAATGTTAACACCACTTGCTGATCATTCTTGCTGTTTCCAGTATGACTTGGAGAGGGCGAAAGGTCCAGTGGTATTTGTTGTGTCTACTACTGGAGACGGAGAGCCACCAGACAACTCACTCAAATTTGTGAGGGGAATTAAGAAGAAGACGCTCGCATCAGACCATTTTAAAAACCTTTGCTATGCTCTTTTAGGTAAGCTACTGCATTGTGCGGTCTATCTATAAATCAATATTTGAAATGTACACATTGAACACAGACTGTCAATCTATGACGGCAGTTTACTGTACATAACACTTTTTTCATTTTTTAGTGCAAAAATGTTCTCAAAAGGTAACCAACCACTAGGCGTAATTTATAAACTATAATCAGAGAATTTTGCAAGCACTCAGGTTATGTCATTCACTAGGTACTTATTTATATTTAGGTTACATATTGCGTATTGGGTGTTGTGCACCGAAAATTCAAGGTCTACAATACGTCACAGTTGATGTGTTGTGAATGAGCTTTTAGATTTAATATTTCAAGTGCACAACACCGGTGTGCAAAGTGTAAATCAGGCATTGCAGTGACTGGGTAAACCATTGAAATAACCCCTAACACAGGCTTTGTTGTGTACACTCCAGCCTTGGGAGACACAAATTATGCAAATTTCTGCAACTGTGGCAAGACAATTGACAGTCGTCTACAGGAACTTGGAGCCAAACATTTCTATGCGACAGGACATGCAGACGATGGTGTAGGGTAAGTTCAGAGAGAGACAGAGAGTGTGTGTGTGCGTGTGCTGCTATTTCAACATGCTCAGGATTTCATGGACTGTGAATTTCACAACTGTAGCCAGGTACTTTCCCAAGTTGACCCCGGTAGCCTTCTTCCAATGCTCTGGTACAACTGAGATATTATCAGGCTTTGTCACCTTGTGGACTTTGCTGTCTGTCTTTTCTCCAGGCTGGAGCTGGTTCTGGACCCCTGGATTGAAGGACTGTGGGAAGCAATGAAAGGTGCCTTATCAATCATGGCCACTGAGAAGGACACGCATATAAAGGAAACTCCCAGTCTTCCGGATGTCAAACTAAGCCTGCTAAGTCTCACTGAAGGTCAGAACTCTGACCCAGACAAAGAGCCTTTAGCAAGCGACTCCACATCATTATTTCTGGCTTCAGCACAAACGACTGTTTCTGAGCCCAGACTAGCATCTTTGTCGGATAGTCCTGGGGTATCGTCTGGGTCAGATGGCATTGCTGATGTTTCTAAATCAGAGCCAGAGAGACAGACTGGGGATTCTGGAGTACCCCATACTGAGTTGGAGGCTTCACTGACTCACTCACTCCCGCCTTTGTCACAGTCAGCTCTAAACGTTCCTGCACTGCCCTCTGCCTTCCTTGATGTCTCACTTCAGCAAGACAAAGTAGATGAGGTGAGATTTGCTGCTGCACACAATTCAGGCAATATATCTCTGTGTCTTTCTTTAAAGGCCAAATGCAGTTCGTTTTGAACATGAACATACATTACACAGTATAAATGAGGGTTATATTCACATGCATTCACAATAAGTCAAAGTCGTACGATTTGTCACACGTTACCACAGTGAAATTTGTTCTCCGCATTTGACCCATCTCTTGGAGTGGCGAGCCGAGTGATGAGCTGCAGCCGTGCCGCGCTCGACAGTCATTTGATTAGTTGATTTGACACCCAATCCAACCCATTCCAGACCTTACTGAAGTATTTTAGATAATGTATATTTTAATAAAAAAAAGGAAAATACCATTACAAACATTGAAGTTAGAGACACCTATTGCTCAGACCATGATTTAGTATTGATATCACTATAGTGCAAGATTAAGTCAATTTAAAGCAATGTTATTGACAGTTTAAAATAAATAATATTATTTAAAGGTATATTCAGTGATTTCACTCAAAAAACCTTAGGTTTCATTTTTGGCTGTGGGACCCAGCCTTTCGTCCAATCAGGATAGAGAGTCAAAAACGAAACCTAAGGTTTTTTGACCCCCAGGGGTTAACTGGGGACAGGGAGGAACTCCTTATATGGCCAGCACACTCTATAGTAGGGAGGATTATCACAACAAAACAAAAAAATAAGTGATATTTGAATTAAGTGAAATCACTGAATATACCTTTAATATTATAATAATATCTTTTCAATTAATATAAAATAAAATCATCTGATATCCATGACTTATTTTTGGACACTTCTAAATCAATGGGACTGTATTTATTTTATAAATAGAAGCTTTTACCATACTTCAAATAGCTAAACCTAATAATTCAATATTGTAAACGTTCTTTCACAGAGAGGCTGAGATTTGATGGTTTGTAGCAGTCGACAGTACTTGCGTGCTCTGCTTGCGCACTAGTAGGTCATTTATGGCCTACTTGGGTGCAACAAGCAAGTAGGCACTCGACAGAGTGCAGTTCTAGTTATATTTTTGGTGGTGGGGCTGGCTACCCATTTTATTTGTTCTGTTTGAGTGCCTTTTAATAATTGGCTGAGAGAGCTCTGGGGTATTCCTTGTGACCTCTTTTGGCTTTGTTTATTTGAAATAAATCTTTTATTTCCTCAGAGCTCTACTCTACTGAATACAGAAATGCTTCAGGAGGTGCCCATATCCAGGGCTGTACAGCTGACCAGGGGGGATTCGGTCAAGACAGCCCTTCTGTTAGAGCTGGACATATCTGTAAGCACCACAGCATACTGTATTACTATGTTTGTCTCTTTTGTTCTAAATGATGAAGGGCTACAGCATGATATTGCAGCAAGTCTGCAGTGTGCATTGTAGTAAGCAGCATGAGTTATGTGTTCACGCCTCTTGTTCCTCTGCCTCTGCCTTGTTCCTCTCCTCTGCCTGTAAACAAAGAAAGTAAAACACCAACTTGAAATGTTTTGTTTACAATGTTCCTTCTTTCTGTGTTCGAGGCCAATCCTGCAATGACCTACCAGCCGGGGGATTCATTTGAGGTGCTATGCCCCAACAGAACGTCTGAGGTACAACAGCTTCTCTATAGACTGGGCCTGCAGGAGCAGATGAACCACTGCGTCCAGCTCTCCCTGCGCAATGACACCAAGAAGAAAGGTAATGTGCAGGATGGTTATTAAATCTTTTCCACAACCAAAATACCTGATATTTGCACTAAAGCATGGAATGAGTCAAATCTATTTCATAAACACAAGGTTTCCAAAGTGCTGCACAAAATAAATGCATAAAAACAACCAGGAAAAGTAATACGGTACATAGTAATAACAGCACATAGTAAATATTTTATAAAATAATGCAAAATAGGTACAAATAAGATGAGAAACCATAAAAAGTGCAAACATCAACTACCAGCAAGGAAACCTGCTGGTATTGCTGGTCATTATGTTCTATCATACAGGACTTCCATATATCACTCAGCTTTTGTTGACAATGGTCAATAATTTACCCACTGTTTTCATCTTCTAAGTTTTGGATTGTTAGCTTCATGGCATTCACATTGGCTACGTTTACATGAAGGGTGATCATTCCGAAGAAATACTTCTGAATAAAATACATCCGATGTAATGTTTTTTGCCGTGAGTTTACATGGGAAATGGTCATTCCGAATGAGTGTTTATATGGAGAAGTGATAGAAGACATGATACATGTTAATTCACGTGAAACTACGCCATCTGTTGGACACATAAAATATAGGCAGTTCATTCATTGTGACTTTCAGACGAAAGAAGACACTTTGAAATCCCATCATTTCATTCCGCAGTAGTTTTGAGGCTGCTGCTTGGATAGGGACGGACATACATATTATGTTTACCGTCTTTTTTTCCCCACCTGCTGCGAGCGGCTCCCCTTCTCCGCTGGGAAGGTGATCATCTCGTTTTAATGTGTAGCCTACTTTATTATCTACAGCACGGCCAGGGCACGCAACACACTGATTATTATTGTATCGGGTCGCTCGTTATTTTTGAGAGAGAGAGAGAGAGAGTGTGAGAGAGAGACCGTTGAACACACACACACACACACACACACACAAAATGCACGAAATAACGCGCTCTATGTGCAAACTCCTCGGCGCGCCTTGGATATGAGGCTTATGAGCGCCTTGGAGTTGGAGCGCAATGGAAATGAGCATGCTCAGAAAGACCAGAATGAATTTACATCCGAAGCAGTGTATATATGAGTCCAATTTTATTTCAATCGCATTGAACATCGGAGTAATCCGGCCAGTGACATCGGAATGGTTTTTAGATCGCATCGAGCGTTTTCATTCGGATGTAAGTTTTTGTAGGTGTTTACATAACAACGTTTAATAGGATTGAACTTCTATTCGGAATGAAAAGGGGATTTAACTGCTCATGTAAACGTAGCCACTGTCATGAACATGACATGATTTTGTCTGTGTTTTTGTCTCCCTGCATATAGGTGCCCAGGTGCCCTCCTATATCCCTGAAAACAGCACTCTGCAACACCTGCTCACATGGTGTCTGGAGATAAGGAGTGTGCCTAAGAAGGTGTGCTATTCTTAAACTCTATTGTAAAAGTTTAACCCGCTAAGTTGCAATACTGTATCTGTAAAAGCACTAGGTATACTTTTGTGGGCTGCTATTCACACCAAGTATTTGTAGTTGTAATAATAAGGGGAGGGGAAGTTTTTCAACAGCAATATTTTTAATTATTTCAAGTTGTTATAAACCAAAAGCGGTTGCATTTCATGTACTAGATTAATTGACAACACTGTTCTTACTGCTGAGAACAGTAATAGTCACTGTCAGTCAGTGTTAGAACAAAGCCGGAGATCCGGGCACACTTAAAGGTTAAAAAGGAGGAAAACTTTATTCAACCAAAGTCACTCAGTGTTGTTTTAGTTTTTTTACCTCCCAAATTTCAGTTCTTATGCCAATTAATTCCTAAACACGTGTGTTGTCACTGCTGTTGTATCCTACTGATTAACCTGCCAGTGAGGAGCCCCTACCGGAAGGACGTAGTAGACTAGAGCCTCTGTCCTACTCCTCCCACCCAACTCTCCGGCATAGGTGCCCGCCTAGCCCGTAGGAGTACGTGTGACAAATATTGCCCTCCCTGCCGGGCTTCCCTTCCACAAACACGGGCCAATAAAGGTGGTTTCACACCGGCCGCGTTTTTCAGAAACTGTGCCACCCACTCACAGTTTTGCATTGCTTTGTGGCTCAACAACCAGCCAACTTTCTCACAGAGACATCTCCCTGACTTCCTTTCCTGGATCATATGAATAACATTTTTATTTCTGTTTCCGGCTTCATAATCACAAATTGCACAGTGCAGATATGACAAATAACTTAAATACAAAGAAATTACTGACACAATTTTAACAATTCTATACTTTCCAACGATTTTTTAAATGGCAGAAAAAGCTGATCTACAAGCTTACAAGTGATGTGTTGATTAGGTGATTATGTAATAATTGTATGCTTCACTACAATGTACATTAAATTAATGTCTAATCACCCAGAACATCCTATTCATCACAGCCATACACGCTCAGAATATATTATCTCGACTGATCAGAATGCATTTGGGACTTAACAGAATAAAGAATGCAAATGAATGCAAATTCATTGCAAATTTGTTGATATTTACAATTCTCTCATTTTGGGATTACAAGTAATTGAGTCCAAACAAATGGCCTTCTAATGACTTCACTTAGTATAATGCTGTGTAAAGAGTGTTATCTGCACCATATCTATGGCATCACTTCTAAAATACTGGGCCACTGGCCTGTTTCTGTTGGGTTCCCATTTTACAAAAGTTCCAGTACATTTTAATGAGCTCAGGTGAGACTGGTGGATTTTCTAAATTTGGCTCCCAGAAAGTGACATGTTTAGCTTCATATTCTGCTATGGCAAAGGAGATTCAGTTTGACATTAGGTCATAAATGGTTTTATTCTTGAGCGTGTGTGTCCATAAAAGAGGGCCATTAGGAACTTAAGCTGAAGGCATTCTAAATTGCTGTTGATGTCCATTGAAATTAATTGGCTCCTTTGGCTTGACAACATCACAACATTGTTGAACATGCTGTAAATGTGATGACTGCCGATGGCTTTTCTGGCAGTCTCATTTGCAAGTGTCGCGTCGGCATGCCACAAGACATTGACATTGTATTACGAGTTCTCACAGGTTTATGTTGTTCTTAATCCAGAGCGATTTACATTAAGCAAGAACAAAAAAGCATGGCAATACATCACATACATGAAAAGTAGTTTTCATGAAACATGCGTAAGCTAAGAACGTAACAGTGGAATCTCTATATAATGAAACTATACATATATACTATAAAGTGCTATGACTACATACAATGCAATTCTAGTGCTGTCTACATCACTTGCTATAAGTCTGTATAAAATGCTATCTAAGTCTACTAAGGGGCTAGGGTAAGTGCTACAGGCCATGATGGAGTCTGAAGGTGGATTTGCATTAAAAAACAACTGGTAGATTGTGCTCCTAAATGAGAACTGAAGTGGATGTGTTCCTCTGGGGGAAAATAAAATCCTGACACCACTGACTAAATGAGATGCAAACCACCACACTACTTTTCTTTCTATCCCTTCAGGGGTTTGTCAGAGCTTTGGTGGAATATACAGGGGACAGCATGCAGAAGAGAAGATTGCAGGAGTTATGCAGTAAACAAGGCTCTGCAGACTACAATCTGTTTGTGAGAGACACACGCCTCAGTGTGTTGGACCTGCTCTCTGCTTTCCCTTCCATCTCGCCTCCTCTCAGCCTCCTCATAGGTCAGAATGACAAACGTTTATATATTGTCTGTCTGCAGTATTTTTGGTGAATGGGAAAACAGTGCATGTTCCTCAAAGTATGGGCCTTCATACTTAAATGCCAATATGCCCAGGGGAGAATTTGAGCCCAATGACATATGACGGGTGTCACATTTCTTTGGTTTCTTTCACGTTGTTTTTTTTTTCTTTCTTATTTCACAATGAGACAGTTTTTCTTTTTATATCTTTTGCTTGGCATTTATGCTCTGTCTCCATCATCTTTTTATATGGGAAAAACTATATAACACCCTGGGCTTTTCAGTTTTTGAAGATGTTAGGAAATGGTACATTAATTTTCTGGAATTTCTGTAGACATTTATTGAGTTACAATACAATGCCTTTATAACCAGATGCAGACTTTACAGCGTTTTGAATCAGATGTGATTAATTGTAGATATTGGATGGAGACTGCGAAGGCCTTTGCTGTAAACTACACCTGGGTGGAAGAATATACTCTCTATATATATTCTTTACTTTTAAAAGGATCCAACACCAAGTGCTCCTTAACCTATAACAAATGTAGTCAAGAGAGGTCTGTCCGTCTAGCATATTTGCATTCACTAGGGGTCAGTATAACCCCAGCAAAGTATGGATCTTGTTTATTGTCCCACTTGTCATAACCCATAATTACATTAAATGGCTAGCTAGAGATCCCAGAGCTTCTCCAAATAATGTACATTGATTCACTGGTGCAATTATTAACCCCATTAGACACAAATGAGATTTTGAGATAGTTTCTGTGAAAATAATGACCTGACCATTTCAAAAGATAACCGTTTCCCCCCCTCATTCCCTGCTAATGACATTGATCAGTTGTTTCTCTGCCTTTCCCTCTGCATTTCACACCATCACCTTTGTGATCTTCTAAACCGGAGCTTAGTGAAAGAATGTTTTCAGTGAGTTCATTAGAGAGTTGGCTGGTCATTCAATATACATCTAATATCCTTTGACTGAAAACTACCAGACAGTGAAATTAGTTGGCTACAACTTTACATACAACTTGAATTGTCCTCTAAAACAGCTGTGTCACATATAGTTGGCCTACCCAATGTCGGTTATTTTTGGCCTGTATTGCCAACCGCAGCACCTTTCTCAGTGGTGAACCGATGCAGAAATTGGCAATCAGGAGTGGACATTCGTGCCCCCGTGAAAAATGTGCTGCTGGAGGCACTTCGGGGCAACAGCTGTTGCCCAGGTCCATTCATCGGTCAGCGGGTGAGCTTCACAAGGACATAATGCAGGGTCAACCAGGACTCAGGAGCATAGGTTAATGGTCAGCCCTTACTCTCTGTACACTGTTGAAGCAAATTAACACATTACTTTACCGTTGGTGCTTCATTAGCTTGACCGAAAGTGGAAGGGTTGTGCTGATTGATGTTTTTGCCATTGTACTCTTAACTATAAATAATGAGGAAAGAGGCACATACATCCAGACGTCTGTGGCCCTGTGCCTGCAGGGTATAAAATGGGTATATAAATTGGTTCCTGGATTTAATGTCTGTGTAATGTGGAACAGGTGGAAAGCCCTCTGGATTGAACGGTTGCACAATGAAAAACACAGAACTGAATCATATCTAGTCTGGGCATCTTTTATTTAAGCTGTAGGCTTAACTGAGATTGTATGAGAAATATTTGTAGGACTAATGTAGTGTGACTGGTAGAGCGTTAAATTGTCAGTATCCAAGGAGTCTTGGATAGATAAAAAGTGAGAAAACCTCACAGAATCAATATGTTTAGATATATTCCGATACCATGTTTTTCCCCCCCTCCCAATACTCTCTTGTCTTTACAGAGAAGAGTTCCCATGCCCAAATAATGAATGACATCGGCAATTTGACGGTAGAATAAAAACTGCATTGAGCACAGAATCGGATGTGCCTCCACACACACACACATCCAAATTAATGGTACAGACTACTAGACTAGAGGGACTTTAATGGTACCTCTGCGTACAGACTACTAGACTAGAGGGACGTTTGTGCAGCATCAACATAGAAACCCATCGATCATAGCGGTTAGATCAGAGATGGTTCTTGGCCATCTCGTATGAGTCACTTGCAGAACTTTTGAACTCTAAAGGGTTAAAAGTGATATTATATCCCATGTGTCAGCGGCAACGGTATCCTCTGTGCCAGCAGTGGGAGAGAGATGATGGATTAATTCACCTTCGTTTTCCGACATTGCTGTCACATAGCGCATTGAGGAGACAGTCACAGTGATACGTGGTGAAGGCAGAGGGTGTGTGTGTGTGTGCGTGCATGTGTGTGTGTGTGTGTACACACTGTATTTTGTTTAGAATTGTGTCCTTCGGGTGGTCCTGAAGAATGAAGATATTTTCCCCAAAGTTAAATCAATTTTGCTGCAGTGTGGAGTGGTTGTTTCGGATTGATTTTGGGATAACATGCCCACTAGGAGACATCCTGTACTTGTGCAGTGTGTTTCAGTGTACCGTATCTCTGCAGCCCACCAAATGCACAGCTCACAATCAATACTTTTTGATTACGACAGAAGTTCTCTGTAAAAATACAGTGTTGGGCTTTATTTAATGACGAATATAAAACATTGAGATACCATAGTGAACATTATAATCCGTAAAGCATCCGGTATAGTAGTGACAGGTTCACTTCCCATTTTGTAATCAGAAGTCTCATCTGAATGACAGACGGTATCAGACAACTGAAGAGACATAATATGTTAGTAGTACATTCATTGCTGATCAAGGAAGTTTGTAGGAAACATGAACTTATCGACTATGGCATTTGGTAAATATTGTGATGCCACTTTAAGTCCTTATTAGCGGATAGATGCCAAGTATATCTCTAATTTAAGGTCCTATGGTCTTTATGACTTTTTGGTTCTCCACTGCTAGGCTAACTAATAGTACCTTTACTAATCTGTCATACAGTGTATGTTTTATAATTTATTTTAATATTTAACTTCATTTCATAATGTAAGTCTATGGGGCTCTAATCTGAAACCTTGCCCAAATTTGGACTGGAGTCACAGGATGGTCACATGAATTTGCCAAGCCGTTCCCATGTGGATCCTGAGATGCACATCATTCAAAACAATGACAATTTCTCCCAATTGTCAATGGGTAGTGGCTCAGGGTTAGAGTGGCCGGTTGGTAACCGCACGGTTGCCAGTTCGAACCCGGGGATCCCCCAGAGGTGTTGAGGTGTCCTTGAGCAAGCCCTAATTGCTCCTGATGTGCTGGTTGGTGCCTTGCATGGTTTCAGCTGCCATCAGTGTATGAATGTATGTGTGAATGTAATGCACAATCTATGTAAAGCGCCTTGGATAAAGGCACTATATAAATGCACCATTTAGCATTTACCAATTTAGTCGTTATTATGCCAAGCCCAAAACCCAATTCTCCCATCCAATAATAATAATATTGACCTCCTTGCTCACCCAAGTGTACATTTAGTTTCAGCTCAACCCAGATGATCGCTGCCCACAGAGGAGAGGACCAGTTCAGGGGTTGGGTGTCTTGCTCAAGGACACTTTTGTCCAGTCATACGCAATACATCCCAGGCCTGGAATTGAACCTGGGACAACTGGGGACTCCGGCTCTCCAGGCGGAATCTCTCACCATTCACTGCTTAGTGCTTACCCCTTCTGGTTGGTTTAGAGTTAGACAACCATGTGTCTCCTCCAATATATTTAAAATCTTTACAAAAAATCACATCTGTGTGAACTGAGTGGTGCAACTCCGTGTGGGGGTCTCCGGGGGGGTCTCCGGAACTTCCAGACCCACAGGAACAAGCCCAGGGTGCCGGCCCGGTTCAAGCAAAACGATGGCAATGAAACTGGGACTCTCATACAGTTGTCACACGACCGACAGACAGACAGAGAGCGAGAGAACGGACTCAAAAATCTTCCATAAGACTGTTGTTGAACAGAGAGACTTTCTCACACACACACACACACACACACTCTGACACTAGCGAGAAGTTTGACTTTAACGAATTAGAAAAATGCGCAAGGATTAATTAGCAATGCAAACTTAATAGGCGAGTGCGCTCCGGTGCGGTATTTCCGAACGCGCCCTTAGTTATTAACTGGTGTTTTTAGGGTGTCATGTCTGCAGTTTCTACATGCAGGCTGCTGCTGGTCAAAGTATGGGAGTGAAGTCCGGACTTTGGTGCTCTATAATAAATACTAACTAGTATAACTCTTTACAAACGCATCAACCAGTACTGGACCTATATGACCTATATTATGTAGCGCTTGTTGTGCCGCTTGGCTTCAGTGTTGGCTGTCATGCTGCATGTTGCAGATTCATTTTCTTCTCACTCCGCTCGGCCAGAGAACGGGGACTGGGGGAGGCGGTGGGCGCAGGGGAGAGCACGGTAACTGGCAACACTCTCTCTCTGTGTTTGTGTTTGTTTGTAGGCAACAGCGCCATTTTAGCACCTGTTGTTACCCTAAACATAGTTAGGGTCAGACTCAGACATAGGGATGGACATAGGGAGGGTCCTTGAAGAGGCTGCACCACTCAAAAATATTTTCACCTGACAGTGAGGAGTTTCAACGGAAGCACATACATACGCATGCAGACAGAGATACATGCTATTCATCTCAATTCGCTCCCTATATATTGAACAGGCCTCGAGCAACCTGTAGTAACTGATCGCCCTCCTGCCAAGATGCATCATGTTTAGACCAGATCCACACTTTGTTCCCATGTGGATCCCAAGATCCACACGATTCAATTTTGGATTTTAGAAGTAGTAGTAGTACTACTACTGGGTATTTATTTTAGCTAATACCTGAGCTTGTTGTGTAGTCTCTTCTGTCGGGAACTTGATGCACATTTAGAAGGAAGACCAAACCTGTTCATTTGTCACAAGGCTTTAACGCAAACTAAGGCTAAGTGGTATCATTCATCATCAGCTTTTGTTCGTCTTCAACGGCACACAAAGACATGGAATGCAGACTTCATACGTCAATGTGGGGAGCTGTCTCTCCCTGAGCTTTTTAGATGTCAGAGAAAGAGGGAACGTCGGGTGGAGAGAGCTGATTTCACCCAGCTGCTTACTTTACCAAAGGGCTTATCAGGAAAAATGTGTGTTTTTCCAAGGGCTCAGCTGGTATACATGGTGCAGCCTAGCTTTTTGGTTCATTTATCATTAGATTCAATGGATGAAAAATAAGAAAATACACTGTGAGCATGTTGGGTGGGGGGAAAAAAACGACGTCTTGTTGCTAATGCCTAGAACTTTTCTTTAGCTCCCTCAACTTTTATCGCTTTTTATTGAAGCCTCCACACGTACAGTACTGTATGCGGCACACACACCACATAGCTTACCCAAAGGAGGGCACCTTCATGGCTGCTATTGAAATAAGGTCTGCATAAGCAATCTGTTTCCTACTGGCTCCACATCTGGACACTTGGGACTCCATAACCCTGAGTTTGTAATTTCATAAATATAGAAGTGTGTCCTAGAAATGAGTTTTTAACCCTGCCAGGGCAGGCGGGGGATAGATTGGTAGGTAGATGTCCCCGCAGCCGAGGGTGACATTCACTGCCTTTGGTTATTGGGGTTTGACGGCATGAAACAGTCAAAAGTGAGAGATAATGTTATGACTCATACATTGCTTGTTTGTTTTGCAGAGCACCTGCCAAAGTTGCAGTCTAGGCCTTATTCAGCAGCCAGGTAAGGTGACAAAGAGACTTATCTTTTGTTCTGCACGAAACCATGTAAACATGAATCATTGTCTGTGTTCACTGTAGTCTGTTTTTTTTTAAACCATAGCTGCTTGTTTCTATTGCTATTGTTGTACACTTAGCTGGTCATTGATTCGTGCTCCAGACTTCCAAAAACGAACTGGTCAGGTTACTACTTGGCCTCACTCCCCGAACCCACCTCACCCCTGCCCATTTTGACAGTCTGGAATTGGAATGGCTTAGGATTGACGACAGAGCACAGCATCTTGCAATGGGTCTGTTCCACAAGATTCGCTACACCACCAAGATACCCATGTACCTGTCTAAATACTTCCTTAATGTCAACGAAGTCCACACCCACAACACCAGAGGGAGTTCAACAAACCACGTGCAACCCAGATTCGGCACAAGAAGGGACTAAATTAATTTAGCTCCTATGCCACCAAAATGTGGAACGTCCTACGAACAGTCATTAGGACATGCGAATCCCTTGACTCCTTCAAAACCGCTCTCAAAGGGCACCTACGGACAGCTGCAATTCGAAACTGGGCCCCGAAAAATCTGAATCCCACCCCTTTTTCCTCTCACTGTATATGTTTTTCCCTTTTTACCTCTATGATGATTTCCAGTTTTGGCTATAGTGTTTATTTGTTGTCTCTAAATGTTATGATGAATTGAACATGGTGGACCCTATTGTAAACAAGTGTAATGCTTTATGGTGTCGTCCACAGTTAACAGTTTTGTATTGAGTTGTGCTTGAAATGTACTGTAGTTCTCCAATCTGTTAATACATTCTTCAATCAATCAATCAATGCTTGTTAATTGTTCCTATTCGATTTGCTTTAAACCTCACATGGAACAGCAACATCTAAATAAACCAATGTCAGAACTGCCTACCTCCTCTCATTAGTTCTCCACTAATCTGTTCTGTTTGCAACTTTGCACGCAGCAACATGTGTGTGTGTTCACTGTTCATGCTTGTGTGTGCATGTGTGCACTGTGCACACTAAAAGAGAAAGGAATGAGAGATGGGGTCTGTAGTTTATTAGATGGCACTGAGACATTACAGAGGCTTGCATTATTGATGCTGTGGTCAATGGAGGTCTCCAGTGGCACACAGGAAATGGAGAGTGAGGGATGGGGAGAGCGTGCTTTCCTAAGCAAGGAGGTAGAGGATGGAGGAAGCACGGACGCAGTTTTGTCTGTTAGACAAAAGAGACAAGTCAGTCGTTTTGAATTGGCGCTGTAGTTGTTAAAGCGCGAATTGGCATTAACGCACAAATTAGGTTTAATTTACATTTCATGTAGATCATGATTTAGCGCTCTCATTTTCATTCTACTTCTCCCATGCTCATTTCCATACTGTAATTAGAGTTGCATTTAATGAGTGCATAATCTTATTCCTTTGATTATCCTTTGTTGGAATGCACCTCCTCTAAAGTTGTATTCTTGGTGAGACCAGTGTAGCAGATGAGAACAGAACATATCTTCCTCTACTGCAGTGCTTTTCAAACGGTGTGCAATGTCCACCTGTGCCTTGGGACTTTATGACAAATACACATTATTGTTGCAATATATACAACTATCATCATTTTTCCTGACATTTCCCAATACAGAAACGGGTGAAAAGTTGTATTTTTATGGTGGCTATTTGCGGGTCCTTTGCATGGAAAGGTTTTGGAACCCCTGTATATACTTGAGCGCTTAAGTGCTGCATTTAATAATAATACCGGCAAGTAAAATGTCTAGCTGTTAAAAGTTGCCAGTCTGTACCAACCAGCCAAGTCTGGATATCCAGTATCCATTATTTGCTCTGTCGATTAAGATTCTGAATATGAGATATTGATTTGTCAAATCATACCGTAGACCAGGGGTCTGCAACCTTTTTGAAACAAAGTGCCATGTTTTTATTTTCTAGAATCTAGATAGTCAGTGTGCCATGTCATTTTAATGACACCACAATTCCAAAACATATTTTTATTGTCCATGAATTTGTCCATTTAATTTTAATTTTAAATATTCTATCACATTGTTATAATGATCAAGAGCATAACCCTCCTGCCTCCCCAGTCAGAGTTCAGAGTAGAACGTAGAATTATGTGCAGGATGTATCTTTCAAATTGTTTATTTTAAACAAAACATCCTCTCTCTCACACTTATGCCAGTGTGCCAGTGATCACCCTCCTTTGTGCTAATGTTGGCACCAGTGCCAAATCTTGCCTACCCCTGCTGTAGACGAGTAGGGAATGGATTCTCACATTTTGTCTATAGAAAACCTATGTAAACATTATTTGGGTTGATTATTTCTCCGCTTCAATAATGTCTGTCTGTCTACTCCTGTGTCCTCAGCTCCAATCTAAGGAACCCAGAAAAGCTGCAATTTGTCTTCAATGTGGTGGAGTACCCTGTGTGCCCTGGGAGAGCTGCTGGGATGCAGGGCCTGTGCACTGGTTGGCTGTCTGACCTGGTCAGTTCCATGCTGGTGCAATCTGCCAATGCTCCCTGCTGGCCATCTCCCCCAACGGTAAGGAGCCTATCGGACAGGGATGCACCCATGTGAAATGTCTGGCCATATCAACATCTCTGTTCTGGTCGATAACCAATGTCGATATTATCTGTATAAAAAGATAAACATGACTGATGCGTCATGCATCAGATCATAAAAGTGTGTGTGGGCTCTGCCTCACTGAACCCTCCACGGGCCCAATCTTAATGGTCTCGGATGATATACTTTTAATTTTGTTCCAATATTACATTACTGTACAGGGAATTTGGCTTGGGGAATTAATTGCTCACATAAAATACAATAATTATAATGTAATTAAAATTGGTTAAAGAGCGGGTATAATAAAAATACAAAAATCATGGGAGCAAGGGGCCTCACTCAAGTTGAGAGGTGATGTTGTGGATCAGAATGACATACTATATTCCTACTGACCTCAGATTAGATGCTGCTAGAACCGTCTCCCCAATGCCAATGCTATTACAAATATATATTTTTGCTGACTTTGTACTGCTGCTAGCCACTTGAAACCCAGCATCCATATTCTGGGAGAACATTAGCCAAAAGTAGCAAATATACAAGCTCGTAATGCGACACATTGGCGAGCTCCTGCAGTAGATCGTCTATTTCTGGCAAAGATATTTTGTATAGAAAGAAACAAAAGCAGACCAAGCACAGAGCCAATCCAGCTCAGGTCCGTTTCACTAAGTATAGAGAGTTTAAGTGGTTGATGGGGAAAAAATACCAGTGGAGTTGGAATGTTCTTATTGACATTTCCGCTTTATTTCTGATGGCAACAGTGGCTGAGAAAGGAAAAGCAGGAGAGCTAGAAGGGATGACATGCTGCAAAGAGCCTCAGTCGATTTATGTGGTCGTGACTCGTGAGCCACCGGGGTGCTCTTTTCAAAACATCAAGAGATTTTTGAGTTTAGGAGTGGATATGGAGGGGTCTGAGTCACAGGAAAATCAGTTGTACAAGTACTGCCTCAGCTAAGCGGAGTTTGAGGGCCTGGGGAGTTCAAGACATCTGGCATTCAGGCAAGGTTTCCCTGCTCACCAGGAAGAGAAACCAAAGTACGTCTTATTGAATACTCGGGCAGATTGTAACCCCTGTCACTTTTCTTAACTTCTTTCATTCAGGGCTAGATGAAATGGAAGGTTTGCCATAGCTAAAGGCTGCACCGTAGTCAGTGGTGCATGGAAGAAATATTGATTTCTTAATTAAAGTAACAATTCCACAATGTAGAAATACTAAATACTAAACTAAAAAGTTTAAGTTTTAAATTAAAAACGTTACTTGAGTATCTTTAAGTAATCCATATGGGGATCCATATGAATAAAGAATAAAGTACATTTTGAGTGTTGGGATCTAGTTAAAAGTATCAAAAGTACTTATTATAGAGATCACAATGCAACACGTTGTGCGTAGTGTTGTGAGCTTGTAGATCGGCTATTTTCGAAAGCCCATATATGGGAATGTCAATATATGGTCTCATGATAACCAGTGTGGTTGCAGCGATGCCAGTCACACTTGCAAATGAACCAACACATGGATTTCCATTTGTGGAGCTGATAGTCAGCTGATAGTCATGACAATGCGCCAGCTCTCCCCCAGCAGTCTGCCGTCACCCAGGCGGATCTCACCCTCAGGGCGTCTTACTGGTAATAAAAGTTTTCAAATAATTGTAGTGTAATAATAATAAAAAAGTACAGTATCCCTTCTGAGATGTAGTGGAGTAGAAGTATAAATGATCAAAAAGGACATACTCAAGTAAAGTAAAAGTACCTCAAAGACAAGTTGTACATTACTTAAGTATATGTACTTTTCACCAAGCATAGTCTGCCTAAACAAACAAATGTTGTTCTACTAGGGTAGGTCAATAAGAACAAAATGGAGTTAGTTCTTGCTGTCAAAGTTCTTGGTCAGAAGTTCGAGGTGGGTGTGATTTATTTTGTTTATTTCTTTTCTGCAATCAGCCCAAGGCTTAATTCTGCCAGCAGTGAAAACAACAGAAGTTTGCCTGAGGAGTTTCTGAGTCACCACTCACCATAAACGCAACCTGTCTGAGCTAGAAGTATACAATGGTTTTGTGTGGGTTCAACAAGTTCTTGTTTGTTTGGAGTATGCTGCAATCTTATTGATGAAATAAGGTGTATTCTGTTGTTGGACTCATACATGAAAGTATTTTTATTTTTGAGTGGTGCAACAGCTATGTGTGTCCCTGGCTGTGTCCCTGGGTCCGAGCACGGAAATAGCATATTTTCACCACCAAGTGTCACTGTTGTGCAGCCCAACAGAAAGCATACAGGAACACAAATATGTTAGGTGCAGTAAAGGTTACATTTACAAACTCATGGATATGTCCTCATGATATAACAAATAACACACATGTCACTTAGCACTCCATGGGCACAAGCAGTGGCAGCAGAGATGGCCGGGTCTATATTGCCTCTCTTCCCAGTAAGTTGTTCATGGGAGGGGCCGTCAGGTAGCGTTAGCCTCGGAAATTTTTAGTAGTGCCTTCTTGTATGCAAGTTACATAGTCCACAGAAATTGCAAATGCATCCATGCAGCTACTACATTGACGATGGTAGTTACAACGGAGCAGTTTAACGTCATGCCCAGGACACACACACGCGCCACTCACTTCAGACGGGTCTCCATTTTTGGGTTATTGTTCTCTTTAATCATCAATCAAGGATTGTTTAACCTTAAGCATTTAATCCCTGTATACTTTTTTTTTTTTTTTTTTAAGATATTTTTTTGCGGCTTACGCCTTTTATTGATTTTTGAAGGGACAGACAGTAGGCTGACAGGAAACGGGAGAGAGATGGGGGGATGACATGCAGTAAAGGCCGTGTCGGGTCCGGGAGTCGAACCCGCGGCACACTGCGACTGGATCACCAGTCCGGTGCCCAGACCGTTACGCTACGGCCTGGGCCCCCTGTATACTTTGTTGACCAGGGTCCCCCAGCGGTCTATACTTGGTCCCATCGTTTTTGATTTCTCCCTCAGGCTCTACACTAAATCTCTTAGGCAAGAATAGGTGATCTCGCATCACTTTGCGACCCATTGTGAGCTTGTAGATCTGCTATTCTCGCAAAATGTTTGCCCTTTTTGCCGAATGATCACTATGATCACCTATTCAACATATCTAGAATAGGGATTCTAATTGGTTTCAAGTGGTTTTATCCGTAAGAGGTCGACTTCTACTGGCCTTCATTGTAAATCAGAAAATTATTCTGGATTAAGAGCATAAATGACATAAAAAGAAATGAAACCTGACAGCCATATCCTGCCCAGTTTCCAGCGGGACCTCTTGGGTCTCCTCACTGGTGTATTGTTTTGGATTAGGTCCATTAATTTCAATCATTTTGATCATTATATGTGATGTGGAGGGTTTCTCATTATCGCAGTAATTTCTCTAATTGAACGTAAATGGCTTCTAATGATTTCTGACCCCAGATCCGCACGAGTCTCCGACCAAACTGCACCTTCCGACCTCCCTCTGACCCATCACTGCCATTCGTTATGGTGGGACCAGGAACAGGAGTCGCACCCTTCATCGGCTTCTTACAGCAAAGGTACAGCATTTTGTAGAGCACGTATTGTTTGTAGCTGTAGGACGGAGTAGGGCATTCATTTGTAACGGTCAGATATTTCTATCACAAGTTAAAATTTCATGGGGTATTAATGATCCTCCTTGTACATGTTTCAACAACGTAGCAACCAATGCATGCTTTACGTATAAACCACTGACACCAACACAGAAGTAATGTCTCAGAATAAATTGCAAGATGCTGTGCGTTTTAATCACGTGTGTCACGGCCCGTCAATCGATCAATCTCCCTCTCAACATTGACATTGACTTTGACATTTAAACCCTCCAAAACATAAACAAAACAAATACCTCTCAAATAAATTAGGACATTACACATAAGGATGGGTTAGTGTTAACCCATTTTGGACTGAGGTCGATTCTAAAAAGCCCTCTAAATCCTGACCTAAGGTTTCTGAAAAACGTCAAATATTTATATAGCAGCATCAAAGTTTAATTTTTTTTGAATACTGTACATACTGTACAGAACCCCAAGATGGGTTCCCGTCCAGAAGGGTTAGAACACCAAAAGGGGTTCCCGCCCAGAATGGGAATATTTTCAATGAATTATATGTGGCAGTGCTACACATTTACAAAAAATAAATAAACATGGCGATACAAGGTTTCTGCCCGACAACAATGATATGATATAGATATATTTTTAGCTTGGCTAGCAGCAGGACTTATGTAGAACGTATGGCAATGTTGGTCCTTCTCTTGGTCTGTCCCAAACATTATGCCATGAATACCACAAGCTGTATTGCCAATGGAATGTTCTGTGCGCCTCCATTCTCCCAGGAGAATGACGCCTACTGATTTTAGTGAACCCATGGCCTTTCCTCTTTTACTCAAAAATCGAATGGATCGATTGCCATGAAACCTACTGAGCTCATTCATGCTCCTAACCATTTGAGTGACACGCGATTTCCTCTAGCACCACCCTTAGGCCAAAATGTCCACTTGTTTTGTTTTGGTATTTTATTTTGCTGCTGTTTGCAGTACTATGTGGGTTAAGGCTTCAGTGAATATACAATTTCTAAGCTGTAAGTACCGTATAGCAATGTCAGGCGGTTCAAACCACTTTGTTATATCGCGGCAGATATTCACATGAGGTACAGCAATAGTAACAGATGTAGAACATAGACCATTGTGTTCTATATATATATAGTAGCATAGGGTATTGGGGGTTCTTGCTCTCATGGTACCAAACACTTGAAAGTGAAGTATCAATGCAAACTTCAGGAACACACATTCAGCAAATAAAAATATTTTACTGTATGTCATAAAATATTTGGTTACTTACAGACCTTGCTTTATATACATTTTAATGAATTGTCCAAATTCTTCAACTGTGGTTCTCAAACCTTTTAATTCCAAGGAGCCCCAGTTTGGTAGGGCGCATGTGTTTGGTCCGCCATAACAGTCGGACCAAATCCTGAACCCTAAACCTAATGTCACAGGAAGCAGAGTTTTAACCTGACACGGGTTAGTTGTAACCGGCCACGCATGTCGGGAGCAACGGTGTTGTCAGACAATACGGAACGCCATAACACTTGAGCGTGTGCAAATGCAACAAAACGGTTACATTTGTACACTCTCAGAGTTACAGACCGGCACAGAGTCCATTTGGTTCCCTATCAATCATTTAGCTGGATGCCCCTTCGAACCCACAAATGTGCTGTTTTGACTTAACACAATCATTCCCGGGATTCCTTCAAAATAGGAGCTCTGGGGTGCCGGAAAGACAGGGCCGCTTTTACTCTGAAACCCCCCCCCCCCCGGCTCACTAAAAAACAATCTGAATATGAGTCTCTGGCCTGATATCATTGAGGATGCGCTAGGACGTGTACACACGTCCTATGCATCCGTCGATTGGATTCCCTATGGCGTGTGGACCATAGACTGTAAAAATAAATAGTCCTATGAACGGAACCTGTAAATGACCAAATTAATAGGCCAGGTAGAAGTTGAGAAAATGCAGGAGAATGTAAACTGTCAAGCACCCTGATAGAATGGTGACTTATGTGATAAATGATTATTTTAAAAGAATGCATTAATTCATAGTCATGTCATTGACATTCAGGTGATGTCAAGTGAAGATAATCTGCATATATTTTGAATCAACAATTGCAAAAGACTTGGCTTAATGCAACACAAACGCCGGCGTGTCCCAGCGCTCCGTGGACGGCCGTTAATCTGGCAGACAGGGCTGTGAACACGTCAGGGATTATACCGGGTGCTTCAGTTGTCCCAGCAGGAATAAATCAAGCCCTCTCCAAAGCCACCGTTTATGACTTCATCTGTAATGAACAACCACGGGTCAGGTGAGAGCAAAGAGACATATTGATTTCGAAGTAAAGAGTTCTAGGGGGTGGTGAGGGTGTTAATGTAAATCATGACTAGTAATTGCTGAGGAGGTGAAGTGGGGATATTGACTGTTGGCTGCCTGCACTATTTCCTATGCTCTTCCACCAATCAACTATGCATGCATAATATACACAACAAAAGGCTTACTACAATAAGGTTATGGTATCATGTATGGTAAAACAATGGTTAGAGTTATAGAGTTGTGCCTCCTAATATTACTGTCGTATCGTCTTGACATTAAAGCCCTGTAAAATGCACCTTTTATGAATAAGTACCGGTATGTGTCAGAGGGGGCCAGAGAAATCTTCCAATGAATGATTGCTTTACAACAGCAGTTCTCGTTGGACGGCTTTCCAATGACAATTGGATGGGTTAATTTAGGCCACGTTTAGACGACGACGGCGGCATCTAGAAGGAGGCACGAACGAACGCACATGGTGTTTGTTTACATCAGCCGGTGTGAACAGAGCCATGACATCACACATTTTGAGGATTTCATGTTTGCATGGAGACGCCAGGCGCAGCGTTTTCAATGATTTCCACTCTGGAAGGTAGTTCCACTTTGTTGCTTTTTCAACCCCCGATAATGCATTTGCCGTCTAAAGTTTAAACGGAAGGCACATCTGATATTTTATTTTGCCGTTTTCTTTTGTACCAGTAGCACAGAAGAATGAGTAAATGTTTGTATTGTGCACTTTATTTCCAGTAAAAGCGAAGCAAAATGAATGCAATTTCTTGTGGCCATAGAATGGGTGCATCAGTGGGTTTGTCAAGGAACTGTTTGAAAGCCGACAAACAGCACTTATACACAAGGCATAAAAAAACGATCCGGGCACTCAAGGTTAAAATGAGGAGGAAAGCCTTTATTCAATTAAAAAGGCAACTGCCAACATGTTTCGACCGGTAACAGTGGTGTGTCCATATAAAAGCATTTTAACAAATACTGTACACTTTTTGGAAAAAGTTATATTATAATAATACCTGATGATCATGTTTTAGGGTGGAAAAAAATCGTGGCACTCCATCTTTAAACATTTTTGTATAAAAACAACTGCAGATCTATACAAGCTCATAACGCGTCACATCTCAATGTGAGCTTCAGCCAGAGAGGACATGTTCTGGTGGACAGGACACTGATCAATAACCACGGGCATGGATACTTTTATTTGGTCCCCCCCCCCCACACTTCTTTAATCGTTTGAATTATAATTACACCACGGCCGAGTGGCCACATGCATCTTTTAGAGTCCTTATGGTACCAAACAAACCTGGACACTTGCTGCGCACAATATACAGGTCTGTGTCTGATCAATACGTTTGTCAAATAGGCTGCTAGTCTCAACCATGTCTGGGTGAATTGACTTCTCTGTCAGTCGTTTTCTGTTCTATTCTGGAGTGAGTGCGAGTGCATGCATACAGAGAGAGATGCAGAAAGAGGGAGAGATTGGGAGAGAAAGGGAATATTCAAGTGTACAGTATGTATATTAGGGCTGTCCCTGACTAAGGACTTTTATAGTAAACTATTATATATTATTGTGGGAGCTGGTGAATAATACAGGTATGGTGTGTGTGTGTGTGTGTGTGTGTGTGTGTGTGTGTGTGTGTGTGTGTGTGTGTGATATGAAATGTGAGCTTAGTTTATCATAATCACAGTGTTCCTTAATCATCATATTCCGTCATATTCATGGGCTTTTGGAGAGAAACTCCAGTCACTTTACTGCAGAACTGACATGTGTGTCCAGCTCATTGATGCTCGTTAATGCATCAAGGCAAATTTGTTTCTGCAACTGTCAAATAGGTATTCTACATGTATTTTAACTAAATACAATTACATTTTTGTGGCACCAGCATGTCACCCTAGACAAAATTTGGCCCTTGGGGAAAACTAATTGGGGAACCCTGCAATAGAGAATCATTCAATTTGGGCTGTGGGGGTGCTTAATGTCTGATAACATACAGTACAGAATGCTTGGTTTCTACCGATAAATCATGATATATAACCTATTTTTTTAAACTATTTGTTAATTAATATAACAAATTAGTCAAATCTCTAAGTCGAATCATGCAAAAAAAAAATAATTGACTAATCGACTAAGGTCACATTCATACCAGAGAGCTTTGCTGCGATTAAAACGAATTCTGCTGCGCATTTTCAGAAAGTGCACTTCGTTTGGCAGGTGTGAAGGCTCATTCGAATCCTAATGCGTATCAAAGAACCGCATTATACTCCGAGCAAAAACGGGGGTTTCGCTTCGCTTCCAATCGCACTTGATTACGATTCGGTGCAGGTGTGAATGCAATCCGCAGTAAATAAAGGAAATGAAGCAAACAATGTGGCGGGTGAGGAGCTGAACACAGTTGGAGACGGAGAAAGCATATTTTACGCAGCGCAAAGATGTCCCGTTACCGTGGATAGACGTGGTCGAATGAGGAGACTGAAGCCCTGATCGAAATGAGGACGAGTACATTAATCAATTGCTTAAGAAAGAAGAACACTGCAGTGCAGTGTAATAGTATTATAGCCTACAGAATATTCTGTCTGTCTGTGCGTGCCGTAAACATGGAGTGCTGTCACTGTGTGGGGACTAGTGGGGACTGGAGTGGAACTTTCATCCCAATAAACGTGTAAACATTTTGCGCTGCTGTCTGTTATATCAGTGCGCTCAGCGCTGTGCCTGCATGCCCAAAAGAACAGTGTGTGGCACTGTGGCTGCGTGCGTATAGTGAGAGAGAGAGAGAGAGAGAGAGAGGGCGGGGTCCAGTCCCAGACGGCACGACACATGCACGTTATGAGTATCATTTTATCACAATAGATTTCACTGTGTTGTAGGCTGTGTTGTAGGCTAGGTTTATGAATGGAACACATTGATAAAGGTCCCCCCTGCTGCGTTTCCAATTGCTACGAATGACAGTGTGAAGGCAAACCGCAGCAAATTAAATATGCAAGAATCCCCAAATCTCCGCCCATACGCATGAGTCTACCGAAGTATTAGGTGAGAATGTGACCTAAGAGAGCAGTTTAAGACTCATTCCGATCGATTATTCGACTAACCGAGGTCAGCCCTAATGTATATATCGGACACTAAGCTCTCAAGGTAGATTAGGAGCTCTGCAACACATTCTAAACTGATGGGTTCCCAGATTGATCAGACACTGACCATATAAACAGTTTAGGGTCTTCTAACCTCAGCCAAGTGGCTTATTATCTTTACAATTACATTTCTCAAAATAAATGATAACGGTAAATGTTTTGTGGTTCATTGATATCTGCACGGGACCTTGTCATGATGTAAAAATAATACATCTCTCTACTGCCTATCTGGCATTAGTCAGACTACGCTACTTCAAAGAGACTAATTTGCAATGGGAGGAAGCCATGTGAAAGCATCTATCAAGTACATCTTCTTAGTGTCTCCATCGTCTTTCCTTGCAGTCTTCCTATCTCCATCGATGTCTCTCTCTCTTTGTCTGTGTCTCCTACCAGCTGTGCATTGTGTCAGGGGAACGTGAAAAGCTGTCATGGGGCACGGCTGTGTACACAATCTGACTCGAGATTCCAAACAAAGAACCCGCTGCTGATGCTGCATTTTGATAAGAGATAACAATCACCATTTTGTCAGCAGGATGATGTATGCTGCCTCAAGGTCCGAGCTAGCAGGAAAACGACACAGGGACACTCCAATCCCTAAGCCATGCACGCACGCATGCGTGACACGCACGCACACACACACGGCACAACACACACACAGTCGCACCTCCACCTGCTGCTATTTGTCCCAAAGTGACTGCAAAGAAAATGCTGCTACTTGTTTCAAAAAAGCTTTGTACCCTGTACAACATGTATATGACGATGCAATGTGACTATAGCTCTGTTTACAAAATGCTGTACCCCGTCCAACTGTATACTTTCCCCATTTTCAACTGGTTTTATATTTTGACACTTGCTTTGGCAATTTAAACGGATATTTTCTCATGCCAATAAAGCTCCCTTGAATTGAATTGCCTGTTTTAGAAACTCCTTTGTGCTATTTTGTAGCTATATTAGTAACAAGTGAAAGTAGGGTGAAACGGCTGAAAGGTCAAGAGTAGATGCTTGAGTTGCTGCTATCTGGAGATGTACAGTAGAGAAGACCCTGGACAGTCTGGTATTGATTACAGTCTGAGTGTACCGGTACTGTATATGAGTAATGTGGCATGAGATTCTCACAATCTGGATATTGGGAAACCTTTCTATGTAGGCTGTAGTGCCTATAGTTGAAGGGATATCATTAAGCATTTATAACATTTACGGGGTTTTTTTTATCGACTAACTAAGTGTGTGTGTGTGTGTGTGTGTGTGTGTGTGTGTGTGTGTGTCCGTGTCCAACTGTCCATTCATCCGTCAAATGGCTGATTACAATTGGAGTGTGGTGCACATGTGTACTGTATTGTGCTGAATGCAATGTAAAGTGGGCATGCATAGAAATAAAAATGTATATGGAATCGCGCTGCACTAGTGTCAAGGCAATTGTGAGTTGTTGTGTGCAAGGTTTGTTTGTTTATCCTTTCATTGACTTTTGAGACTCTCCCATCGGCCTTCGTGGATCACAGTATTAGAGCGCATACCACATAAACAAAGCTACTGTTCTACCCACAGCCGTCCTGGGTTCGAAACTCAACCTGGGTGTTAACCACCATGTCATCCATTGCGATTTCCTTCCACCCGCTGTTCCTCTGAATGCCACTGAAAGGTGACCGCCGCCAAATGGAGTGCACTGGCAATGCTGCTGTCCCCTCTGGGACTGTGTTGCAGACCGTTCAGTGTTGGCTATGCAATGTAATTTGTATTCTGGAGATGACGCTTGTGTGCTCTGCTCAGAATGGGATCCTGGTTTTTCATATTGGTATTGATCCCTCCGGGGCAGGGCGAGGAGAGGAGATAGACGAAGCCGCTAAAATGAGTTTACTTGGGGGGCTGTTTGCACATCTGAAGAATCTCATCCAGGATGCTAATGGTTGGGGATCAGAGTGTTCCGAGCAGCTCTGCCATGCAGCTATCTACCTGACCCCATTCTACTAGCACAAAGTTGAGACAAACTTGTACAAAAACTGTCAACTTACCTTCAAATTCAATGAGGCGAGGCTTTGTGTAGTATGCTTATTCAGACCGGACGCAATTTTGTCCCGCTACAGAATAGCTGTCAACACTCTTCTAATACCTTTTTAGGTACCATACAACTGACCACAGATAATTCAGCCCTTTCTAGAGGTGGGGTGGGGAGTGGGGGCGACAACAACCCGAGTCATTCAGTATAAGCATGGCGCAGGTTGGGGAGCAGTGGAAGCAGACGTCTTATCCTCGAGGTGCAGATACACGGCACAAAGGCCCCAAATCTCCATGCCTCTCTGTGACATCCACAGGGCCCATTGTCCCTGTTGGTATTTTCAGCAACATTCCTGTCTCTTTTTATCCTCTTCTCTCTCTCTTCATCCTTCTGTCCCCCTTTGCCAGATGGGGATAACAGATAAGGCCTGGCCCTTCGGCTGGGTCAACTGACTGATGGCATTGTACAAGGTTGGGGGTCAACTGTTGTTATCTGCACGGTGCTGTCACCTTCCCAGCAGGTGTGCGTCGCAGATAGCAGCATCTTTGGTGCCGGGTGCCATCACGCTGCCATTATTTGCAAAGCATTCTGGGAGCCATGCCAGATTTCCGGGCCACAAGAGGAATAGCTTTTACAGCGGTGGTTTCACATAACATGCAAGTGTAGTTGAAAAGACACGCCTGTGTGCATGCACACGTGTCGTGTACTGCCGAGGACTTGAGCCAGTTTAGCAACAGTTGATGGTGATCTTGCTGTTTGTGGGTAATTTAATAATAGTAATAACCTCATTGCAGCACACACACTCATTCCTATGCATTAGGACATTGTGGTGCTTGGTCGATTGTCTCTGCAGACAGAAGTTAAAGGACTCTTTTTCTCTCTCCAGTCTAGCCGTTTCTTAATATTGATGACCACTGAGTTACTCTCTAATTGCCTTTTAGGGAGAAGGAGAGGCAGATGAAGCCTGAGGTGCCGTTTGGTGAGACCTGGTTGTTCTTTGGCTGTCGCCACAAAGACAGAGACTACCTTTTCAGGTAAGTTAGATTTATGTCCCTCTAGTGTGACAGTGAGTAGACACCAATGATTGATATGCACGCACGCGCACACACACACTGCTTTTAGAGCGCACTTCCAAAATACTTTCACTCCTAAAGGAAATGGGAAGAGTTCTACTGTATGTCGGTGAAATGCCATTTCTCCTGCACCTTCCTTCCTCGGGTCCTGGCAGCTGCAACCATAGACATATATAAAGGCTCAAGGCGGAGTCTCTGACATAGTTCACCCGGTGGCCATCTTGCTGAGGAGTATGTTCTATGGCAGCTCAAACAAAAATAGTCATAACTCCCTCAAATCTTGACGGATTTACAAACGGGTTGGTTTATTACAAACGTTGTCAACGTGGCTATGATTCAGGACCCTTATCGGCTTCTTTTTTTAATGAGCATTGTATAAAAGCATATAAGTATGCGGACATCTCTGACGTTTATAACAAACTAAAATTGGTTGACAATTGAGCAAGTTATGGTTATGTACATGCCCCATAGACACAATGTTTTGCTGCCCCTCGGTTAGATGGCCGCCACGTAGCAACGTCGCTCTCCATTGGCCAGAGCGCGGCTGAGCCATCTAGCTTTCTTATGGCTGCAACCCATGACTTGCACAGCCTTGTGTAGGCCACCCAGCCTGGTGCAGTTCTGCACTCCACAGAGCACCACTCTCTAGTTACTTATCAGTTCACAAGGGTTAGAATCAGTGCAACCTAGTCTCTCCTTCAGACTGTTCACCTTATCCTGAACTACAAGGGGGGGCCTTTGGATATCATATCGTATAGCACTAGTCTAGTGGCCCCATCACTGTAGAACAGTGGATTTCAACCAGTGGTCTGGAGACCACCAGTGGTTCTTGAGGGGGTGCCAGGTGGTCCCAAGCTAAACGATGGAGAGTTGGCTTATAGATCTTTAACTCTTGAGCGTAAATTGGTTTCATTTTACACTTTCAAGAGTTACATTAGTCATCAGAAGTCTACACAATTAGAGAATGTAAAATAATTGTTATTATGTTCAACGTTTCAATACAGCATGGACAAATCTTTATCCAATGACAACAAAATATAAGTCTGAGAGACTAAATCTCATCAAAAGGTGGTCCGTGGCTCAAATGCTGAATAAATAATGGGCCTTGAAATGAAAAGGGTTGAAACCCACTGCTGTAGAACTAAAACCTAACCTCATACTAACCTAATGGTCTGAATAATGCAATGGCAGAATTATGAGCGAACCCTTGGCTGATGTCCGCGACGACCTGCCTCACAAAAATGATATTTATGGATGTGCCCATCCCAAGCTGATTTACGACTGCATGGCTACTGCGTTGGGTCACTGAAAACAGATCAGTAGTCCCCTTTAACGGTGGCATACTTATGTCGTTCACAACTTTGTCCTATTCACGTCAACTACGATCGTCACTCTTAACAACTCTCTCCCCAACACTGTGTGTCTCATCAGCTGTGCTCAGTCATGACATTGGCACAGAGCGCATGACTCAAAGTCTGCAAATACTTTGAGTGCACAAAGGACTCCTTGGTCAAACATTAATTATTCTTAATTCACACTGGCTAAATGCTGATTGGTGACCGGTGTACCCAGTCAATGGTAGACATGTAATCAGAAACCAATTTCTGTCACAGGATTAAACAGCATGCATGGATTAACATCTTTAATCACAGAGGAACAGATCATAGAAGTCTGTTTGTTCTCTCGTGTTTCCTCTATCTCTCTGTTAAATCGGCGACTCACAGCCAGGTAGCTTTGTGTTTGTTCCCAGCAGGGTTTTGATAACCGGTTTGTTTTCGATAAGTGGGAATATATGCACACCCCCTGCAGTGTTGACTAGTGTGATTATGGCCGTCTGTTGTATGAGTCAGTGAGGACCACTTTGCATAGATGGGAATACAAAGAAATATACACCTGCAGCAGGATGAAGAGAAGAACAACAATCCCGGATTGGTTTCATGTCGGAGACTAGGAGAGCATGAAATCAACCCTGGCTACCTCGCTGCAAGCGTGGTATCCAATTATATATTTTTAAATATTTATTAATGGATAAGTTCAGTGTATCTGGCTTTTGATGTAAAACAATAATAAGTGCTGAGAAATCTTATGACAGAATGTGCACTAGCACAATCGACTTGTTGTACACTCCAAATGTTCAATTCTCTGTAGTGCTCACTCACACTTCCACACACCCTTACTATTCTCAGACAGCATGGGACAGGTCTAGCTGTGGTGTAGGTATATCAAAACCGATATTATTAGAACCGATAACCGTAGTTTAATTGAAAAATCGTGGAGCAGTTTTCTTTATCTTTAATAATTGTTCATTAATCGTAATCGATACAAAGGTTTGAAATAATCGTGATATTGATTTGAAGTCATATCACCCAGCCCTACCAGAAAGTACAACCATAAGTTTATCTCGTCACTGGTAGATATGACAGTCGGTGATTATTGAGAGGCAAATGCCATGGTTTCTCATCTATTCATTTTTACTTTCAAAAATACTTTGTGATCACAGAAGTGAGAAATGGAGAACCCTAGTTACTGTATCAGATGGACTAATAACCAGGAGGTGTGATAGGCATAGGGTGAAAAATGGGTTACAAAATCGTGGGATAAAAAATATTAAAGAAGAATGTAGTCAATAGGTTTGGTGGGCTTTTTATAATGACTACCCAGCTAAAGATGTATCTCAGTTCCCAATTCTGGACTGCAACTAAATGAAAGTGACAGAACAAAGGCAACCACAGCACTAATTTCTACCCTTTGTATTCATACTGTGGCTTTCATGTATTATTGAAAAATGCCCAAGTCTAGAGGTGTGTGTGTGTGTGTGTGTGTGTGTGTGTGTGTGTGTGTGTGTGTGTGTGTGTGTGTGTGTGTGTGTGTGTGTGTGTGTGTGTGTGTGTGTGTGTGTGTGTGTGTGTGTGTGTGTGTGTGTGTGTGTGTGTGTGTGTGTGTGTGTGTGTGTGTGTGTGTGTGTGCGTGCGTGCGTGCGTGCGTGCGTGCGTGCGTGTGCACGTGCGTGCGCGCTGACTAATGTGCATAACAGTGACTGAACTTTGCATATGAAAACCCATTTTTGCCAAGCTGAAATATTTGGTTCTTACCAAAGAAATCAGATGGGACATCTATAATGGATGACTGAAGCTATAATCTAGAAACGCTACTTTTCTACCTCAGATTTGAATCTCCTGTGCAAGTGCTGACATGTTTACCACTGAGCTAATACAGGCTGCCTGTTTGCTCAGGGCAGAAATTGAATTTTGACCTTCAGGCAGTATACCACTACAAACCAGTCACGGGACCTATAATGTATGTCTCAGTAGAACCACATTGATTGTATAGGTCATATTGTAACATACCTTACCATACAGATTGGATGTAAACATTGTAATTGGACGTTACATAGTGCATCTTTGATTGATTGATTGAATCTTCATTTGTCTTAACAACATTATCATGATAATCTTTACGCTACAATTTCCATTTTTTGATATTTTGATTCAAAGTGGACGTTCCTTTTTAACGGCAGACATGAACTCTCTCTTTAACCCCAGAGAGGAGCTTGAGGGCTTTGTGTCCAGCGGTACTCTGAGCCACCTCAGGGTGTGTTTCTCCAGAGACAATCAGGAGGACGAGACCACCACCGGCTCCCCACCAGGACCCAGATACGTCCAACACAACCTGCTTCTTAGCGGCCAACATGTCGCCGACATCCTGCTCAAACAGAACGGCTGCCTCTACGTTTGTGGGTGAGATGGACTGGATAGTGGTAGTTTTAACACATAGTTTTAACCCTTCTAAATCAGTAGTTAGTTTTTCAAGATTTTAAAAAATGCTAAAAGAAATAGCAGCTGTACAAGCTTGCAGTGTGTCATGAAGTGAGGCGCTGTGAGCTTGTATCTGTATCTAAAATGAATGACGGATACTTCCCTGGTTTTAATGGATTAAATACTGTAGTACTGTGTTATCGTTATATCAAACGGTTTACTGCTGATAGTGCATTTTAGCAAATGTAATAATTGTCATCGCCCTGTGCAGTGTGAACTGTGTGCAGAGAATCTTTTATTCATCTTTTTTTTCACAGTGGATAATTTCAAAGGCAATAGTAAAATCTGTCATGCATCAACTTGAAAACTAAAGTGATTGTGCACGCACGCAGGCTTTTTGCATGCGGACACAATTACATTTTTTTTAAGAAGATTGTCACAGAACTTTCAGTCGCTTATATCATCACAGTCGTTAAAACACCTTCCTCTCTAGAGACTTCACAGTGTAATTTTGAATACTGCCAGATGTATAACAAGAGTTAAAAGCAGGTGCATAAGCTAAATTCAGCAGGCAAGCAACATCAATGAAGGAAGGAACCCGCACACTGCCAGCTTGCACAGTACAAGCCGCACAGTTTTATTTATCGAAGTATGGAACAACCAATCAGAATTGATGTGATCGCATCAAGAGATAACGGCTTGTGTGGTAACTTTGTGCCCTCACCTTGTGTGCATGTATTCTGTGTACTTGTTTTTGCAACTTATTGTTTTTATAGATTTTAATTAATTTTCCTCCCAGGAACTTTTTTGTGAGAATGATCTAGTGACTTTGTTGTCTCTTCTTTTGTATAAATGTAACAGTGTAGTTTATTTATTTATGTTTATTTATTTGGGCACATCGATTTACCATATACCGGTACACACATGTGCTTCTATCGTCATTACATTGTAGCGACCTTTTTTATTTATTTTTAAGACAGACAAAATCACCTACATTCAATACATCAACAACAAAGCAAGTATGAAACGGGCTAACAAAAACAGACAAACAATAGACAGACACAGAAAAAAGAAGAAGAAAAAAATTAAATAAGAAATAAAATCATCATTGGTTATTTTTGCATTAGTTACCCATTCCCTTTTAAGTTTCTCATGTTCAGTGTCTGTTAAGTGGGTCTCCTGTAGCAATGCTATATATGCTCTCTTTCTTGAGCCATGTTAACAATTTCTTACGTTTAATCACATGGTTGAGCTCCTTAACATTATTTGAAATAATTTTAATTTTTTACTTTCAATGTTTTATTTGGATTCTAGATGTTTGTGTCCTGTCCTTTTTAAGGTCATTTGACCATTGATCTTTCACAGCACAAGCTGTTATCTCGTGACATGATCATATGTCAATTCTGATTGGTTGTTCCATGCCTGTTTGAATGTAAGTAGTGATCTGTCTGCTTGTCTGTATCATGCCTGAAGAAGGTCTCCTGACCGAAACGTTGCTTCGATAAACCATGCAAGCTGCTGTGTGTGGATTCCTTCCTGAAGTCAAATACTGCCAGATGGAAATGTAATTGATGTACTGTGTGTTGTGATGTGTTGTGTCCACATGGGTGTTATCGAACAAACATAAAAGGTAGGAGCGCACACCAGTAGTGGGGAGGTGCTGACCGCAGGACATGGGTGTTAGAAACATGTACATGATGTACATAAATTAAAAATTTCAGGGAGTATTCATTACGGTATGTTGTAACCAAAGGCAAGGGATCATGTATTAGGTCTTGTGAGTCTGTCTCTGAACAGCTTGTCTCAGGCAATACTGGACCGATCGGGGTGAAACTTTGCACTTTGCCCCTGGAATCCTTGGATTCAAAATTGCACCTGACAAGATTCTACACCATTTAGCGTTTTCTTCAAAACACACTTTTTGCTTCTACAGATTCTAGCCAAATCTCACAAATTGGTACACATTATGTCTGAAGTCAGGTGAAAATGTATCAGTCAGATCTTTCATATTCTATTCCGATCGACTACAATTGATCATTAAATTATGCAGGCCCTGGGTAGCCAAACTGGCCTGGTCGAGATCTGCGCACTTTTCTAGCATGATTTTACTTGACTTTAGTTATAACAGCCAGCAAGTGCACAAATGCTCTTAGGAAATATATATTGCATATTGAGGCAAATTAACAAGAACAGACCGCAAGGAAAGTGGTAGAAAGGGAAAATTAAGTTAGATTAATGTCAGGCAGTCACTGATTAGTTACACTGAAAGCTCTGGAATGATGGCCCAGCAGTTCTCGGCAATATCCCTGCTCCGTCATACCAATATATACGTATGTCCACACTAATGTTCTACAGTCTACATCATACATGGGCAACTGGCTGCCCGGGGGCCACAGGCGGCCCCAACCTTCACTTAATGCGGGTTAATATTGGAATGCTGATATATTATTGATTTCAGCTGTTACAATTCCAAACATGCAAACATGACCCACTTTAATTACTTAAGTCTATATTAGTAGCATTAGTTTGCATTTAAGTTAAAAAAGTTAACAGAAGTATAACTAAATGCATTTGAAATTAAATACAAATTCCAATTCCAAAAGAAAAACAAATCTGGATATTTCAATTCAAAAATGGCAGATCTACAAGCTCAAAACGCATCACACTGCGTATGTGCAATGTGGCCCCTCTGGAGTGAGTGTGGAAATATAGTGGCTCTCTCCAACTTCAAAGTTTCCCACCCCTGGTCTACATAATGCCTTCCAACATACAAAGAGCCTATGCTGTCAGTGTAGAGCTTTTCTGTACAGTAGAATGTACAGAAAAATGGTCTTTCGATCAGATTTTTACAATTATTTGCACTCACCAATGCTCCCAGTTATGTTTCCAAACCAAGACGGTCATCATTTTGAGCTAAGTTGTATTTATATTTGATTCACATTCTTTCCATTACCAGGGATGCCAAGAACATGGCCAAGGATGTGAATGACACTCTGCTCGAGATGATCAGAGCAGAACTCCAGCTTGACCAATTGGAAGCAATGAAGATTCTGGCAGGACTGAGAGAAGAGAAACGCTATCTCCAGGACATCTGGGGATAAAGACGGATGAGAACATTAATTGTGGGTATTGAAGCCCAGAGGTAGTCTAGAAGTAACTAAACTGAAATGGATTGCAGCATGCTTCCCTGGGGATAACTGCTAACTACACCCATTTGGTGTTGTGCGTGTGTGAAGTGAACAGAAATAACCTTGGCCAGGGCATTACCGCTGTTAGATTGGCTCTGTGGTGCAAGTATACCTTTACACTCGATGAACCCCCACTCCACCTTCTACTTTCTGGGGGAAAAGCTTTTACTTTCAGCCCATTGTTGAGTGAAAAGTGGGGAACAGTGAATCCTCTATGTTGCAACACACAGAAATGTAGTTTTTTATTGAACTTATGATTTTAGCAATTGTTTTACGGTGGATTATGCAGAGGCAAGTTCCTCAACTGAGCCGTTGCCTTTATCTCCAAAGTTAGGTAGAAAAGTCACCATGTGATCATCAGAAATTGCCATTTGCTTCATTTATGCATGCTTAGTGATTTAAATCTGAAAGTTATTAATGGGGGAAAATGAGTAATTTTTATGCAAAAATATTGTTGCTCAGTTCTTTTTTTAATCTTCATCGATGATAAATTCACTGAGAAAGGAACCTTTGCTCTCCACGGTCATGGAAAGATCAGATATTACCCAACTAAAATACATGAGATGAAAATGTTTGAGGACCACTGCTCTATGCTGATGTACGGCTCCTAACATGGCAGTTCAACCAAGTGTGTTTCTTTTCCCTAGCCTGCTTACCCAACACTCAGCATACCATCGTCAACATCAACCCCAACCGACAACAAGAATATCACAAACTGTTTGAAACAACTGTAACTCTGCCTTTTCTTATTTTATTTCATTATTAAAACAAAACTGTTTCTGAGGTTTTAATCTTTCTCTCTTTATTCCCCGTTTGGGTACAGGTAGTTGTAATGCTTGGAACGTGGTTGCATTGGCCGTTGCTTGAACCGAAGGTATTCTTGACACCTCAAAGAAGAAATGGAAAATTTACAGTTCTGAAATCTGATTGAGTAGGACTCGGAGTGATTATATTTCAGAAGTAATTTGATTGCTCAAGGTGACTTTGGTCAGACGATGGATGCGTCGTCTGCTAACTGAAGGCTCTGCTCTTCTGAACAGATTTATGTACATAGTTGTGCGGTAGTATTGTGCAGGAACACAGCCAATCTACAAGCTACGTTGTCCCTGAGGGCCCTGGAGAGAGAGAGGATCCTCAGAATTAAATCTTCAAGTTATTTCTTTGGGAGAAAAACATGTTTACAATCTCCACCACCTGCGCTGCGGACGATGCATCACTCGATAATGTTCCAGGTAAACATAAATGGTCATGGAGAACAATATGCAGTGGCGAATAATTGCTTTATTACAGTGTTGTCGAATGTAGAGCTATCCTTCTGTTTTTGCACATGCACGGCACGCACACACCTCACCACCTTCATCTTTCATTGTCCAGATGCTCCACCAAGACAGTGGAGCAGAGGACAAAATCACAATCATGAGAAAGTGTTTGCATGCTGCTCAGTGTAGTTGTTGCACTTGCCACATCCTGGGGATGTATAGGCCCACTTAGAGTAGAAGAACACTTTGTTGTTTGTGTCCTCTAGATAAATGAGAAAAACTAACTTGAGTGGCTAACTAATGGGGTGAGCTTTCATCAAATCTGGCCTCATCTTAAACAAAGTAACACGACCCTGGACCGTTATTAGTGTAAGTGAGTAAAAGAACTCCACAGAGCATCAGTCTTCCCATCCCCATCATCGCCCATATTTACATATATAGCCTATTAACATGCCCTCGCCTTCACCTAAATAATGAGCCCCACCTGAAGACAGATCCTGCTGTTTGCCTCCATGTCCATTGGCCCACCCAACACCATGGACTGATGAAGTTTTAAATTATGGCTTCATAATTAGAAAGGTTCAAGGTGCCCTTCTGTGCCACGGCGGAGGCCAAAAGACAGAGCTGATAGCAGATAGAATAAATCAGCGAGTGTCTTGGAGGTTGGCGTGACCGTAGGATAAGCGGCACCTCTGTGATGGATTTCCCTGGTTAGGAATTGCTTAAATGAAGCAGAAAGATGTGTGCTGAAGATAATCACGTGTCATTATGGAAGTGTTGAGTGAGCCCGCGTGGGGCAACGCAGTTTGTTTCAATCAGGTTTTACAAGACTCTTCCGGAAACACCTGGCTGGCAGCCATTCAGATTGTGGATGCAGACGGTTAAAGCAGTGGTGACGAGTCAGACGACTGCAACTTTAAAGCTTCCACACACTCTTCAGCTTATCCGCTTGCAGCTGGGAGAGCCCCTTAATTAGACTGGAGACAATGTAGTCTATGCAGAGTTGGCTTAGCACTGCGGATTGACTTCAGGCCAAATGGGGCTGGTGTTCACAGATATAGTTCTTTATGGATGAACTAGAATCCAAGAGTTTGGGTTGTGCAGTCCTGTATGACATCTTTTGGGGTTGTGCTTCAACATAATTCCTTCTATATACAGTATTTAATACAGTTTCTGTTTTGAACTTCTGAAGGCATTTGCTCCTGCTGGGAGGCTTAAGTTTTCGCTGAGTTTGAAAGTTGTTGCCCTGTGGAGGAGTCATCTTGAATTAGTGCACTTGGCAGAATGCTTCCATCTCTGTCTGAGCTCTCTGCTGGGTTTGGCCTCGCCTGTGTGTTTTGTCATTAAAAAGGAGGACATTCTCTGTTCTTCTCACCCTGATGATGTCAACTCTGCCTGTCTTGATGCAGAGAATCAACCAGTCATGCTCACACTTGCCAAGAGCGGGAGCCAGCCCAGATCCACTAGCGCAGAGTGCCAGCTGTGCACTACAGCTTTAATTAGGGAGGGATAGAGAAAAATTTTTTTTTAGAAAAGTGATATTGTGCCTTTATTGAGTTTCCTATAAACACGACAGCGTACTGCGTACTGTTGATGGCGCAGGAGAGATATCCCTGCTTCCGATTCAGCAAGGCAAACTGTAATTGATGCTGGCAGATGGAGGTAGAATTTAATCATTCTTCCTGAGGTTTTAAAGGAATATATCCCGTTCAATTCGACAGGCCAGGAATGACATACTGTCATACTGTACTGTAAATGAGCCAGGCAACTTAAGTATTAAGTATCATAATCATGCATTTTATATGAGATTGCGCCTAACATTTGTGCATGCGCACTTCGCAGGAAATAGAATACAGAAGAGGCAAATCTCTCCTCAGGAGTGTATGCCTTGTTCATCACGAAGGCTCCTTGTTCATCATAATGTCTGGATGATGCTTCACCGTGGAGGACCCTCACTCATTCCTCATTAGTCACAGGTTAAACCCTGGTACATGTATTACACGTCTTTTAAAAACTTCTCCCAGCGGATGAATACTTATAGGATTTATAGCACTCCTGAGTGCTGACAGCCATAATGGCTTATGCAAATGGGGGGAAAGGATGAATGTACAGTAAAAGATTGATGAGGCATGGGAGAAGCACCATGTGATATGATAGCGTGTGCGTCTGTGTGTGTCCAATACGTGCTGTGAGACGACTGTCATGGGCCATGGAACCGTGATCAACACTTCAATGACTTAAGAGGCTGTTTTTAACGCAGGGAAGCTGGAAGTACCCTCACTAAAACGCTGGGACAACGCTCCACACGTCCCAAACGCTCCACACGTCCCAAACGCTCCACACGTCCCAAACGCTCCACACGTCCCAAACGCTCCACACGTCCCAAACTCTAAAAACGCTGGGACAACGCTCCACACGTCCCAAACGCTCCACACGTCCCAAACTCTAAAAACGCTGGGACAACGCTCCACACGTCCCAAACGCTCCACACGTCCCAAACGCTCCACACGTCCCAAACTCTAAAAACGCTAGGACAACGCTCCACACGTCCCAAACGCTCCACACGTCCCAAACTCTAAAAACGCTAGGACAACGCTCCACACGTCCCAAACGCTCCACACGTCCCAAACTCTAAAAACGCTAGGACAACGCTCCACACGTCCCAAACTCTAAAAACGCTGGGACAACGCTCCACACGTCCCAAATGCTCCACACGTCCCAAACTCTAAAAACGCTAGGACAACGCTCCACACGTCCCAAATGCTCCACACGTCCCAAACTCTAAAAACACTGGGACAACGCTCCACACGTCCCAAACGCTCCACACGTCCCAAACGCTCCACACGTCCCAAACTCAAAAAACGCTAGGACAACGCTCCACATGTCCCAAACGCTCCACACGTCCCAAACGCTCCACACGTCCCAAACTCTAAAAACGCTAGGACAACGCTCCACATGTCCCAAACGCTCCACACGTCCCAAACGCTCCACACGTCCCAAACTCTAAAAACGCTAGGACAACGCTCCACACGTCCCAAACGCCCCACACGTCCCAAACGCTCCACACGTCCCAAACTCTAAAAACGCTAGGACAACGCTCCACACGTCCCAAACGCTCCACGCGTCCCAAACTCTAAAAACGCTGGGACAACGCTCCACACGTCCCAAACTCTAAAAACGCTAGGACAACGCTCCACATGTCCCAAACTCTAAAAACGCTGGGACAACGCTCCACATGTCCCAAACTCTAAAAACGCTAGGACAACGCTCCACATGTCCCAAACTCTAAAAACGCTGGGACAACGCTCCACATGTCCCAAACTCTAAAAACGCTAGGACAACGCTCCACATGTCCCAAACTCTAAAAACGCTGGGACAACGCTCCACACGTCCCAAACTCTAAAAACGCTGGGACAACGCTCCACACGTCCCAAACGCTCCACACGTCCCAAACGCTCCACATGTCCCAAACTCTAAAAACGCTAGGACAACGCTCCACACGTCCCAAACGCTCCACATGTCCCAAACTCAAAAAACGCTGGGACAACGCTCCACACGTCCCAAATGCTCCACACGTCCCAAACTCTAAAAACGCTGGGACAACGCTCCACATGTCCCAAACTCTAAAAACGCTGGGACAACGCTCCACACGTCCCAAACTCTGAAAACGCTGGGACAACACTTCATACGTCCCAAACTCTTCTTCCTCCTGGCTCCAAAACTGTGGAATGCACTTCCCATTGCAGTCAGAACTGCAGCATCACTCCCAATCTTCCGCCGTAGTCTGAAAACCCACCCATCATGGCCCGTAGCAAGTCTTACCCTAGACCTAGACCCTAGCACTTTGTGTAGACTTAGATAGCATTTGATACAGACTTATCCATTGACTATTTAAATGTTATCTTATATAATACCAAGTAAAAACATCTACAGATATATTTTTGGAATACCTAAAAGAGATGTTGTAATTTAACAACTGAGGGCCTTACATGGATGCAGATGTATTGCAAATGAACTTGAAAAGCCCCAAGTTGTCTCACTCTTTATTGACATTTACACAAGTCTCCTGTCAGAGTCCCAGGAAGTGAGTGACTCATCAACACTGGCTTATGCCCGATTTGTACTTAGTCGTACGCTGGTGTCGCAGGCTTGTAAATGGGCTACTCTGTTTGTTGCAGTCATACTGTAGCATTAATGGGCATTAGTGTCTCCATGACACTACACAGGTGGAGGGATGGCGAGGAGAACATTGACAAGAGAAGAAGTTGGGGCCACTGTAAGGCAGAAACTTTGTTTACTAATAAATGTCCCAGAGGAAAGAAAGATGAGCAGAGATAGGTGTGGCGAGGATAGAATTATGAAAAACAAAAGAAGTGATCAAAGAGGTGAACCGAAGTGCCTGGCGGAATGTATAATTGTTTATTGTGCAGCATGAGGTGAACTCGGGTGATTCACAACCGCTCCTGACCCGTGGTAAGATTTCACTCCTGCAGGGATAGACTATAAACCTTTGGTCACACACACACACACACACACACACACACACACACACACACACACACACACACACAGTATGCATATAGTTCCCATCGTAGGATTTTTTCCAAGAAACAAAGAAAGGGAAGAAGAGGGCGGGGGTGGGAGATCAAGGCAAGAAATGAATAAGACATTGTTAAGCTTATTACACACACACACACACACACACACACACACACACACACACACACACACACACACACACACACACACACACACACACACACACACACACACAGAGTCACATAGACAGACTCAAACATTCAAATAGAAGACTCAGGTTTTAAACTGGTGGGCCTCCCTTGAGCTGTAAAGGTCCAACATACATTTAAAAAGTTTATATCAAACACGGAATGTGGAGGAGGTGGTGTATATTAGCCCCTGTGGTGGTGGGACTTGGGAGAATGCATTAAGTGCATCCTTCAAAAATGCGTGATTAATCATCTTCCCATAAAGTGACATCCCTTGTGTGCGTAATGGGACAGCTGGGATTTCTCTGTGATTACTGCGGTATTGGAAAATCCATACACAAAGCAATTACACCATAGTTACACCATAAATGGTTTGTAAAGGAAAATCATCTGTGCTGAAATTAGACATTTTTCAAATTTGTGTTCAAATGACTGATATGTTGAAATGATGGACAAAATGCAGCTTATTTTCAGATAGTAAAGGTGATTCAAATAATCTGAGTATTTGCTGAAGATTTATCCACACAGTAAAAATTTGACATAAAAAAGAACAATCAGCGTCGTTGAGTATAATTAGCTCACACATTCATGTATCCAGATAACTAGAGTGTGAACACTGGCAGTTGTGATGCTGCCCCAATCGGTTGCCATGGCTGTTGCTAAGTAACAGTAACATCTGTGTTCATTTAACAAATGGAAAAATTTACTTGTAAGGCGCAGAGGCGTCAGGTTCCTATAACGGCGGTTGAGGACCATGTTAATTTCTGTGATTTTTTGAGTGGTGCAACCACTCCATTACGGAGTTATGTGTGTGGGTGGTTGCCTGCCTGGTTGGGTATGAGAACGAAAACAGCATGGTTGTTTTTCACCACCTGTGCGCAACCTAACACACACACAAACACGCACATATTAAAACACCTATTTAATCCATTAATAAAATGTGCCCATCGTCAACAAGCGCCTCTAGGCTGTAGAGCGATGCGATCAGTTTTCATAGCACTAATTTGACGGAGATTATCAATCTCCGTCTCGGGCACATGACCGTGCACTTGAACTTGACAGTGATTTACGTTATGGGCCCCTGATGGTGTTAACTGTATATATGATGATTTTGAGTGTGCCAGTACAGTACAGTGACAGTCCAGTACAGTAGAGGGACCGGCACACGGTAACTCTGTCATTTCTTAATGGTTGTGGTTTATTCTGAAGTAGCATATTTTTAGGGCACCCCGGTTTAGTTCTTCCAAAATTGGGATGCCAGGTTTAAAGTCGTTAAACAAGTCTTCATGGTAAAATCATTCTTTAAGCTTTAAGTTTGGGAAAAAAAGGTGAAAGAAATAATGCTTTATATAGCAGTTTGCCTATATCCACAATGCAACATGTCGGCGAATAGTCCATCTAGAATAGGAATGCTAGTTTTCTTAACACTAGCATGACTGAAGTGAATTAAAGAGACTTAAGTTATCCATATAGGGTGCAGAGCATGCAGAATATTGCGTGCAGACATATTGTCAGGAAGAGAAACATGCCGGGCCTAAATCCAGCGTCCAGAGTCCATCACAACATGCCATGTCATCCAAAATATTCAATCCTGGGGGTTGATTTGTATTCTCCTTTAAAAAAGTAATCATAATAATGAAGTCTTCCACTGCATAACACTTGGCTATATTTCTCTGGAGGGCTGATACATACGCTTGCGTATGCATGTTTACATCCAATACACAAATATTGCGCTTGCACGACCACTGAAGCGCAAATTTAGCTGTTTATGAGCAGGCGGGTTGTCTCTGTGATAAATCACCACCGTTGACGGATATCTCAAGTTTTCATGCAAGCTCATGAGCTTGGCCATGAAAAAAACAAATTGGATTGGGTTGACATATGTGTGCCTTGAATATTCTCTCTAAAATCTCTCTCCTATAGACGGAGATGTGCGCGTGTGTGCATTTGCATGGCCTCGAATATATGCACAGACATAATTAGTTGACCAGGGTGGGGCGCAGTGCTCTATACTTTATTCCCTCTACACCAAATATCTTCGCTGAAAATATGCATTGCGTTGTGAATCACAACGCAATGCATATGTTCAGCGTCGTTGTGATGCTGTGTGAGTTTGTTGATCTGCTATGTTTGCAGAACGTTCAATCCCCCCCTCCTTATGTGTCAGTTTTTTTGTTTTTTTAGGCCACCACAATGCTCAGTCACATGGTTTGACCAAAAAAATTTGTTTGATGGAGGGGGAGGGGCAGAACACCACCAGCAATCAGCAATCAAACACAAATGTTTGGTCAAACCATGTGACTCCCATTGGAAAAGCCTTGTGGTGGCCTAAAAAACGAAATAACGACCAAACATTTGCTTGATTGGTCTTTGATACGTTTGAATGAGGCCTGAGACTAACAGGTGGCTTTACTTGCTTGAATCAGCTGGCCAAGGGCTGGCTGCTGTCCATGGTGCTGAAGTCTCTCCCAAGGCGTCTGCTCAATTACATTACATTTAGGCATTTAGAAGACGCACTTATCCAGAGTCATTTACAATAAACAAGGAGAGACATGCTGCAGAGAGACAGAATAAGTAGCCTACTATCCCTGGTAAACCAAGAACACTAGCCTCAGTCTGAACAATATACTATCAAAATATAATTATCTGTTCGTTGAAACTATAGCGTACCAGGTAAATTATATTCTTGTGTGTGTGTGTGTGTGTGTGTGTGTGTGTGTGTGTGTGTGTGTGTGTGTGAGAGAGAGAGAGAGAGAGAGAGAGAGTCTTCTCCACTTTTTAACCTATCCTCACTGTCTGTGTCACATAGGAGGGCTGTGGGCAGTTCAGAAACCTGTCCACCAGTGACATCATCGATGGGGAATCCAAGCTTATAGAAACTGCAGGCCTTCTAGTCCTGAAAAGTTGCAATGCGAAAATGGAAGCCATCGTTCTCACTATAATAAATAAATCTGTGATGTCACTGGTGGACAGGTTTCTGAACTGTCCACAGCCCTCTAATAATAACAAGCCACTAATTAGGCACCAGTCTTTCTTCCAGCCCGTTGTGTGTGTAGAGGAGTGAGACAGTCGTACAGTGTATAAATGTGTGTGTGAGAGAGAGAAAGATGGCGCGTGTCGCCAGACAGAAACATGTAGTAATCTAATTTCACTCTCAAAAACCAATCCTAATGCCATTTCCAGATCCATAAACATTGCTGATGTCACAAAAAAATGGATTAGCTTGGAGTCAAATTATAGCATAGCATTATACGCATTCTGGGGCTTGCACAGAAAAGCAGGTTTTTTTGTTTCATAAGCGTCTGCGCCTCTCTATCATGACACACTGTAATAGGAGTAGGACCCCCCCCCCTTCTGTCACTGATCGTGTGTGTGTGTGTGTGTGTGTGTGTGTGTGTGTGTGTGTGTGTGTGTGTGTGTGTGTGTGTGTGTGTGTGTGTGTGTGTGTGTGTGTGTGTGTGCGTGTGTGCATGCGTGCGTGGGGGAGGGTGGCATTGGCATTGACTCCTGTAATTGCCTCCGAGCTGAGATTTGGAGAGTTGCCAATCTAATTGATTCCTGTAACAGCAGGTCCATCATTCATTGGCTGGTACGGGTGTCAATATCCATTGCCTGGGGTAAACTTGGTTGCCTAGCATGAACTTAGTGAACTTTGGCTGTGAGTCTGTGAGATACTAAAGCTGATACTAAAAATGAAGCCGCAAGAACTTGCGCTGGGAGGGTATGTTGAGCAGTAACATCAATCCTTTGCATTCTCCTGTGCTTTCTTAACGGGAGTGAAATCCACTGCTTTTCGTGTTGGAAATTAGACTCCAGGTTTTCAAACGATAAGATAATTACAGGCGTGAGACACTTTGGAAGCAGACAGGAGCCCAAGTTTATTGGATTTGAGCATCGTCTCCCAGACCTTTGCATATAGTGTAAAGACAGATTTATAATTGGATGCATGCCTTTGTGAAGTATTTTTGACTATTCTTTGACATGCCCAAAATAAGAATGCCAGGTTGAAAGTGGTTAAGATTTCTATAGCAATGACTGTCCATGTGGGAGTTATCTAAGTTACATAATACAAATATTAATAGCTTAATGGAGGCGTGCATAAACTTAGGGGGGTTGTTGCTATGCCCACCACAGGACTCCGGTCAGAGAGCATGAGGAAGGATGACACCGTGTTGGCATTTATGCTTTTATATGAAGTTGAGTTGAGTTGATTGACAGACATAGATGGTGAATTGAATGAATGTGAGAAAAGCACTCTGGTTCAAGGGTGACAAGATGGTTACTGATGTCCCGTTCATAAGGGCTTTGGACTTGTTGGGGGAGTCATGACTTTGGCAGTTATTCGATGTAGCGGCTGGTGTGGTCTGGTAGTCTGGATTGGTCTTGGGCAGGTTTGATCTGAGGCTGCCGCCCCGTGAAGAGAGTGAGAGGGACTCGTCACGAGTCGTCAGGTTTGTGTCTGAGGTTAACTGCCTGATGTCAGGTCAGGATGAATCTGGCATTGAGGCTGTCACCTGGTGCTGCGGTGTGGAAGCTGTCGGCTGGTACCGTTTGAATACTGGTTGTGCTACGGCTGGCGTTGGGTGCAGCATGCTGGTACACTGGAGGTGTCGGAGGTTGCTAGTGGTACACTGGAGGTGTCAGAGGCTGCTGCTGGTACACTGGTTGTGGTGTCGGATGCTGCTGGTGGTACACCGGGTGAGGTGAAGCTGGTGCTGCTGGTAGGCCAGCTGCGGAGCTGGCGCTGGGTGCTGCTGGTAGGCCAGCTGCGGAGCTGGCGCTGGGTGCTGCTGGTAGGCCAGCTGTGCGGTAACTGGCGGCTGGTGGTGCTGGTAGGCCAGCTGCGGGGTAGCTGGTGTTTGGTGCTGCTGGTACGCCAGCTGTGGTGAAGCTGGCGCATGGTGCTGCTGGTATGTTGGGTGCTGATGGTACTCTAGCCGTGAAGCTGGCGCATGGTGCTGCTGCTTGGGTAGGGTACCTGTGTGTGCGCTAGGGGAACCAAGGTATCGATGTGATTTCTAGGATACGCCATCTGTTGGTTGAAACCGCTTAGGGGTTCCTGGTCCATACTGCCCACTGAGATACGTTGGCACAGCTGAATACTGGTCTGCAGTCGAGGCAAGCTCGGTGATCGGGGTGTCCGCTTGCACTCTTGTCTGAATGCCGGTAGGGACTGGGGTGGCAGGAAGGAATAAGGAATGAGGAAGGTTGACCTGATAGGGTAGTAGATGGGATGAGATCCTCCTTGAATCACACTCTTCTGTCAGTGAAGCATCCGGCTCCTGAACTAAAAGAAGAAAACTGGGTCCTAAAGAATGACTAGAGGTTGGACTGAATTGTAATAGTTATGACAAGTTGGACTGATTTGTAATAGTTATGACAAGTTGGACTGATTTGTAATAGTTATGACAAGTTGGACTTCTCACATTGAGAACATGAAAGCAGACAGTGGAGGAGGAAAGTTATAAACATGTTCATTCTCGAGGTCGGCTCTACTTTTGACCCCAGCTGAGCTTGGAGGAAGCCTTTCTAATCAAAGTGCTGTAGCTGACCATCTCACAGGCTACAGCTTAGCTTTGGCAGCCTAGGGCGTGTGCAGAAGTGGCTGTGCTCCTATTGTCTGACTGCACTAGCAGTGTTATGTCCTTCGTACAAGGCATCCTTGTACTTCTATTTATATGGACATATTATTGTGTGTGTGTGTGTGAGTGTGCGTGTGCGTGCAAATTTGAAATACATGGTTAAGTGCTTTGGAGAAAGGTGTTATATAAATGCAGACCATTTACCGTTTCCATTTCCATTGTGTGTGTGACACTTTGTGACCATTTCAAACATTTTCCCTCTTCATCCCCTGATGCTAAGAATATGCGTCATAATGGGAAGGTGTGACATACTGTAATAATGAATGCAGATTTTATTTCTGTCCAGGCCTCTAACTCTGAAATGTATGTTGAAAGTATTTTTCATCTAGGTTACTGTGTGTGAGCACCAGCCTTGTCGCTTCAACAGTGTGGAATTTTGTTCTTCTATTACTCTTCATGAATAACACATCTCGCTCTTACATTGGTGTGCCTTGTTGTATATGCTTGGCCTGGCCCCAAACACAAGAACTTTTCTGATTGCAGCTCCCATCTTCTTGGATGTTGACTGACTGGAATAGATCTGTAATCTGTCTACCAGTGTGTCTCTCTCCCTCTCGCCTGTGTGCCTGCATGTGAAATGAATCTAGGCTGAATGACGCAGAATACTAAATACGTGTACATCCAAAAGGTCAATATCTAATTGCTGTCAACCCGGTCTTTATTCAGGGCTTGAATATTTTATATGAACTCGTTAAACATTCAGTGATACGACGGTTTAATTTCACATCAGCAGGTGGTATAGGGGGAGATCTCATTAAGCATTTTTCATAATAGATGACAACTTTCCTGTTCCTTAACATGGGCACTTGTACGTGCGGAAGCTATAGCCTACTTGTCTAGAATCTAATCTATGGAAAAGTAAGACAAAGAAAATGAGAAAATGTTTCATGTCATGATGGTAAATGATAAGAAAGTGACCAGCTGCCGTGAGCGATACGATACTCTTTTTTCAAACCCAACTTAAAACCAACACTTTGTTACGACATTCGGTTAATCATGTGTTTCCAGTGTGACCCAGTCTGGCGACTGATGTCCTCACATGAGAGGCAATGTGTGGGAGAGAGAGAGAGAGAGAGAGAGAGAGAGAGAGCATTAAAAATGAATAAATACATTTCTCTTCATAGCCCCATAGCCCAGTGAGACATGAGTGCAATAAGACCAACAAACAGCAGTAATGAGATATGGGGGGTACTGTACCTTCGTTTCGACCCAGTCTGAATCATTACACAGGAGGGCTGTGGAGTGGACACCTCAGAAACTCATCTACTATACCAGTGACATCATCACAAGGCAGGATTATTTTTATATCTTTTTCAAACAAGATTTCAAATATTTTATTTAGATAATATTTAATAACAATGGCTTCCATTGTAGCATGCTAACTTTCCAGTAATGGAGTTTGTATTAGCTTGATTCCCCATTGATGATGTCGCCGGTAGGTGGAAGGTGGGTTTCTGAACTGTCCATAGCCCTCCTCTGAGACAATGTAGACAGAAATGGCAATGCCATATTATAATGAGCATTAGAGAGGACCATTATTGCTACGTCTTATGTACAGGTCAAAGAGTAATTAACAGTACAGTCAGTGCAAACGCAACAATTAAAGCTTAGATGTGTGATCTTTGCATTATCCCTTTGCTGAAATTGCCCCCTAGAAGTGTTGATTTACTTATTTAAACTATGAGAATTTGCACTGCAAAAATCTGCCCGACTTGAAAGGAGCCTCCTGCCTGTTATCTTACAACAAAGGCTCTGTGTACTACTAACATATGGGCCTGTGGTTCTTGGGCTGTGGATGTGTGCCCAACTGAGCTGCATCAGAAGTATATATTTTTGACAACTTTATTAATCCTATTAACCCTATTGTATTTACACAGACAGACAGATCTGTATAGACTAGCGACAAGAGACTGATAAATGTACAGTGTCAGCTGACCTACGACAGTGGGAATAATCTGGATAATCCCAACACATCCCTTGTTGAAGCTGAAGTTAAACCCTTCCTGGCTACATGCTGGTAGAACATCTGCAGCAGTTTATTGCACACATTGAAAGACCTGAGTCTCCTTAGGAAGAACAGCTTGCCCGTCCCTTTCGGTAGAGAGCCTCGATCAGAGAGTTGAGTTCAGTTCAGTTTATTGTCTCCACCAGGCCGAATAGAGAGTATGTTTTGCACTCCGTCCGTGTGTGTGATTGTGTGTGTGATTGTGTCCGTCCGTCCGTCTGTTACCAGCTAATCTCCAGCACCGTTAACCTGGTCGATGCCAACCTTTGCACACACACTCCCTAGATGCCAACGATGAACCACTGTCCCAAACTTTCCAGAACGGAATAGTGCCACCAGGAGGCCAACTTTTGTAAAACAATTATTTTGATATTACTCCTCCATATTTTGTCCAAAGATCCTTCAAATCGTTACACAGTATCTCTATAGTCATGTGCTCAACACAGATCTGTCCGATATTTCATATTCCATCCTGATTGACTAACATTGGCTTTCAAAGTTTACAGGATTGGCCCGTTTTGAACAAAAAGCCTCAAATCATGAACGCAGCGTGCAATTTACGTGAAATATTTCACAGACATTCCTACTCGGCTGAGGTATATATCCCACCCTTTTCACATTGGCCTGTTATAGCGCCACCAGGAGGCCGACTTTTGTAAAACACGTTTTTGGAACAAAATGCCTCAAATCATCCAATTGCCATCAAAGGCGTAAGAAGAAATGGCACCCTTTTCACATTGACTTATTATAGCGCCACCAGGAGGCCACAATCTGACCTGCCCTGGTGGAGACCACTTTTTCTAGTTAACTCTATCAGGCTGAAGGTCAGGGACTGCAGGCGCGCGTGTGTGTGTGTGTGTGTGTGTGTGTCCGTCCGCCTATATGTCTAGTGTGCATCTCGCCATTGGACCAAACTTTGCATGCACACTCCCAGTAAGCCATGTTATCACACACATTTAAAAAAGAATCTGCCTCATGTTGGCGCTATGTCAGGTTGCTTTACTCTTGAAACTCTTGAACCGTAAGATGCCGCCTGCTGCCTCCAGATTTTATCCACATTTCACACCAATTGGTACACATGAACTGTATAGTCATGTGATCAAGACGGATCTGTTTGGTGTATTATATTCCCTCCTGATTGGCTAAGATCTCAAGTTTGAAGGAGTTGCTCATTTTGAACAGAATGCCGCAAATCATGAACGTCAGCATCCTATTGTGGTGAAACGGCATGCACATTCCCACTAGGCAACCTGCTGCTCTAGAGCCACATGTGGCTCTTAGGCCCTCTCCTGTGGGTGACTCCCAGTTGCTAGGGCAAAGAAGTATGAAAAGGACTAAGGTTTTATTTTTTTTACATTTTAATCATAATTTATTATTGTAGTATAGGCATTAAGTTATTCTTTCATTTTCCTATACACCAGATAAAAATAAGAAACATATTTAATGAAGGAAAATAAAGAATGTATTAATGCTAAGACATCAATGCTGCTGGCTTACTGGTATACTTGATTTGCTTTGAGAAAATAAAATAAAATGTAACATTGAAAGACCAGAAGAAAAACAAATTGCTTTATTAAACATATTTTGCGGCTCCAGATAGAATTGTAATAATCTTTTGGGCCAAAAATGACTCTTTTGATAATAGAGGTTGCCTACCCCTGCTCTAGGCTGAGTCAGAAATGCGACTTGATATTTTTCAAATCAGCCTCATGGTGGCGCTATAGCAGTCCGAGTCGCGTCAATACTGTAACTGCACCGATCTGCGTACAACTATGTATGCACCTTCCCTAAAGGCCAAGGACAATTTTCTAGCCTGAATTTTTTTAATCTGCCTTTTATAACTTATGTGAAACAATGCACACCCCACAACAAATGTTCCTGGCCTGGTGGAGACTTGTCCTCCGAGGAGTACTTTTTCTAGTTTACTTTCCTTTGCCCTATAGCCCTCAACACCCCAGTTGTTACTGCACAACAACACTGCACTACCGAACTGTCACTGCCGACGCGCCCACTATCACACTGCCATTGATCTTCTGCACCCAGGTTGCCCTGCCGATGCCAGGTTGACTGACAGCCTACTGACAGCCCATCATCCTGACCTTGGAAGGCCTCGGTTTACACAGTCAGTGCATAGCATGTAAGTCTCCCACTGCTGGAGAGATCAAGCCTTCCCTCAAGTTTTGTTTAGAGACAACAAACAAAAGATAGTTGGAAAGTCCCAGAGTCAGTTCTACATACGTAGGCCTATGTATTGGGCAACAAATAAAAGTAAATTTTTGTTTTATATATAAAACTGTGTTTTGGAGGTGAGTGCAGTGGAAGTGAGAGTTTTCAGAAGTGCTTGTCGCGTGACGGTGGTGTGGTTGAGTGGGACAGCTCACAGCTGGCTATCAGATCCATTAATGACTACACTCTCTCTGCCCCTGGGGAACGCTACATGCAACCTTGACTTCGCCTGCTGTCAAAGCTCAATCACAGATTCACACCGACATGCATCCGCATGCAGTTAGTGAGCGACTAATTCGGAATGTATAGCTATGGTCTATAATGATGCAAGATGAAAGCTGACAGCACCAAATGTTTGGGACATCAATTAAGGCTTATTAGAGCCGGGGATGGACTCATTACATTTTGAGTAGTAGGCCTACAGGCAACATTCTCTACCTGGAACGACATACTGTTCTGTAGGCTAATTCAGCAGAAACAATAAAATCTTTATTTCCTAAGTGAAAGAGAGATCTACCAGGCGCTCAACAAAAACGTAGGTTGGTGCTTCTAGGATCAACGGGAACTAAAACTTGAAAAAGGAGGAGCGATCCGAGCACTCAAAAAAGAACGGGGGATACTTGCCCTGATGAAGGCCAGTTGGCTTTTTAACTTTTTTGAACTTAATAAAGTACTTTGATTTTACACCCTCTCCGTTATTTTTCAAGTGCTCGGATTTTTCCAATCTTTATTTCCTGCTGGAAAATAGAGCTTAAAGGACCATAGGCCTACTGGTGTTCTGGCACATTTATCACATTGACAACTATTCACCGTATTGATATTATTGCTGAGCCTTTTACAAAGCATAAGTTCAGTTATTCAGATACGTTTGGAAACTACGGAGAAAATGTTAAATGTCATGTGGAAACATATAGCCATTATCATCTGCCAAAGCTGTGAATAGACATGTATTGCCAGTGGAATGGTCCTTTAAATCTTCCCTCTGTTTCAATCCACAACCTACAGGACCCTCGAGAACCTATTCAAATTAAAGCCACATAAACATGCCACCCCGTCCATCTACCTAACGTTACAGCCTCACTCCACCATTAAGCCTAAGCAGAACACCACACCTACTTACGTTGATGATTTCGTATTGATTTTTTAATTCATCTAAATTTAAACATTTTTCTTTACTTTATCTCAAATTAATCTGATCAGGAGGCACTAATTACAACTCTTTCACTCCATTTCTCTATTTTTCAAAACGCTGCTTATCAGTCAATCATAGCATATCATATTCTAGAATGACTTGCGCTTTTCTAAAGCAAAATGCAATATGGTATTAGAAATCAGGGAAAGGTTCAAAAGTTTGAAAAGTAGGCTACTAGGTTAAAGAATACAGTTTGAACATCCCATTGAGCAACTGGTCTCTCTGCTGGACACGCTCCTCGTATACCCATACCTCATCTGTCCTGATCATGTGCTTTATTGAATTTCTCACAGCGGGAAATTTCACTGCTCTCCCTTCTGCCGGCGTTTCATCTCCATTTATCGACAAGCTGGACACAGACGTCTGAGCCATGTAGTTGTGGGGCCTTGGCCTACCACGCTCACTCTGACATCATGAAAGCAGTGGGGGCGCCACTCTGACTCATCTGTGCTTGATGGAGATGTACTTTTGCAGGCAAAGCACACACTCCCAGAAATAAGCCTCGAATGAGCAATCAGTAGATAATATACTGTACATACGTATACTGAACACCTTTTTCTGGTATATTCAGGCAGTTAATATGCAGTCCAGTCAGTCAGTGGTACAGGAAGTCTCTTCTTTCCTGGACCCATTACCTTCTAATGATGAATCTCTGCTAATGGTTGGCCTCCCCTGTGCAACTCTGTACTTCTCTCAGGATGCACTTCTTGTTAATTGGCCTTTTGACAATGCTGCCCACCCACTGCTGGCCAACTGGGGTTTGATAAATGAGGTGCTCTCTTTATGTGCACGCTGTGTACGCTTTATGCTTTAGGAGTTGAGTGAAGTGGTGGGTATTTGTTTTTCCACTGCACGCTTTTGATGCACACCGCCCGTGACCAATCTTAGCCACAAAGTGATCTGCGTTTGTTTCTAGTTGAATGTGCACGCATGCATAGGTCTTCTATTCTTCCTTTGTATATCATTTTAATGGGAAATATGAGAATATATACTATAATGTACAACATTTATGGTTGTATGCGAGTATGTATCTCCCAGGGAAATGGATGAAGTAATTAAGGCATTAGATAATTGGACCGAGAACAGGGTTATTATACTGCTGAAATGTGGCAGTGACCCAGAGGGCCCTGTCTCGCCACATTAACCCTGGGTCAACATAATTTACGATATAGTTCAGCATGAACTCCAGCAGGCACACTCTCATCATTCATGACAATAATACAACTGTGTAGTTAGTTGCATTATTTCCTATTTTTGTATGGGTCTGTCCGTGTATGGTAGAAATCATTATCTGTGTCCTTTCTCTGTCCTTGGGTCACTGAAGGAGTTGTTGGACTGCAGCAGCATCCAAATAGTCACAACAATGCTTGGCATGGTGAATAACCCCACCATCTCTCGCTGCTTTCTGTAACTCGTTATTCTCTGCACCTTCCCGTTTCCCTCGCAGGCACTGTGCTCTGCGACCCGTGCACCTGCAGGGTTGAGTACATTTTCTCTGCTACTCACCCATTTTCCCCTTTCAGTTTACCTTTACTTCATCTTCTTTGCCTTTTTCTTTCCCTTTTCCGTTTGTTTGTTTGTTTGTTTTCTTCCTCTCTGTGTCCGCCTTAGCAGACTCTGTGCTCTGTCGGTGCTTGTTTGTATTGATAGCAGCAGCAGTAGGCAGTGCTGTTGTCTGTCCTCTTGTCCCCGTTGTGGGAGACAGCAGAATGAGCAGATGCCCTTGATGAGGCTGGGCTTTCAGACTCATTAACCAACAGATGTTTGGTGTCACTGCATATCAGAGCATCAGGCACCGGTACTGTACGTACTAGTCCAAGGTGTGAATAAAATATCACACTTTTTTACAGGTTCCCTTATTCCCTGTCGCTGCTGACATTATGCAGTCGCCTCCAGTCCTCCGTTATCTGGTGCCACCGAATCGCCCGAGGGCACACAGCGAACGTTCTCCGTCACCTTGTGTTAAAGTTTACAGTAGGTTAACTGTAAACTTAGATGCCCCCCCCCCCCCCCACACAGGACACAGAGGGAGTCGTGATTGGAACACCTCATAGTGTGCCGTGATACCTCAGAGGACAATTCCTCTAGACAGCATGGTCTATGTCCTCTGGCCTCCATCCAGATTATATTTGGAGAGGAAACCTGATTATAGTCCCCCTATGTGAAGGGTCCAAAACTCCAAATCAGATCATGTCTGTTTCCCCTGGCTTGATTTCTAGACTAATTGAAATGCATCTATGGCATAAACACAGCAGGAGCCCACTGGGACAAGAATAAAAATAACAGGGGATAGAGACAGAGCCTCTCTCTCTCTCTCTCTCTCTCTCTCATGCACGCACAGTCTCCCCCATTCTGCAATCTTTGTCTTTATGATGAATTCCTGTTCTGTTCTTTAGCTACATAGAAGTGTCTATTTGTATGTCTCTAAATGTTTTGATGAATTGAACAATGTGGACCCTGTTGTAAACAAGTGTAATGCTTAATTGGGTCGTCCACTCACAGTTGACAGTCTTTTGTATTGAGTTTGTGCTTAAAATGTACTGTAAATTCTACAAACTGTTAATAAATATTTCAATCAATCAATCAATGTCCTGGATATCATCCAAGTTAAGCTAAATGTTATTGAAGGAAATTGTTTGGACATAGAGTATATTCTGCTAATTAATCACAAAATGACATTTTGGGGTTTTGATCATGGCTTGTGTCTGGGTGACAAACGTACCCTCGCATGGCCAGACTAATATCACAAATTTGTGGTATTAGTGTGCTACTTTTTTGTTTTTGCACTGGTCTGGTTTCCAGGCTAAGACAAAGGAGGATTTTAGGCGGTTGAGCTGCATTGGGGGCTCTGATGCGTCAGCCTGCGGGGAAGAACTGGAAGGGATCTAGCTGTGGTGGGCCTACACCCAGCTGTCAGTTTTCTCACCATGATACACCAGTGGTTTTCAAACAAAAGGATAAGTTGAAATCTCAAGGCACACGTGCGTTCACAGCAAAAAATAACAGCCTTGAAGATGTGTGACAGAATCAGTGTGAGAAAGAAACCACAGGCAGATGGACGCCTCCCTTAGAGTCTGTTTCTGTCTGAGATTTGTTCTATAAGGGGGAGTTTCCTGTTGCACAAATGATTTCTCTAGGTGGGGGGGGGAACAATGTTGGGTCTCAGCTAGGGATGCACCGAAAATTCGGCCACCGAAAATATTCGGCCGAAAATGGCTAAAAATGTATTTTCGGCCTATTCGGTTTCGGCTCAAATAAGCCGAAAAATATCACCGAATAGTAGTAGTGGTCCTAAAGTTGTGAATCGAACTAAACTGCGGGAAAAACACAGATGTACAAGCCCAACTGCTACTTTCAGCGCAGGAAGGGCGCATGCTTATGACGCTCTTGCATCAGCGCAGCAGCCAGTCACAACACAACACACGGGCAGCAGTCACGGAATGCTTCAATGCACAGGCAGATCCGACACAACTTTATTGCATACATCTGTGCTTTCATCCAAGCTTCCATAGCCTTTTAAATCTTATTTCCCATCCACGGGCACAAGCAACGTGGTATCAGCAGCTCTTCCACCCGATCTGTGAACGGGTGGTGTTGACGAGGGAAGCTATAGCTAGCAATAGCATGGGAGCTAACGTTAGTTTTAACAGTACTTTCCATCCGTTCCCCAACACGGTAACACCTCACACAATGATACTGTATCGTTGCGTCTGCCCATGTTTAATGGTCATGAAGGGTTTCACTAGCAGGCAGACCTGTCAAAACGATGCACTTCCCAAAACTCAGAGACATGCCATGATGCCACCACCTATAAATTCAAACCCACCTCTGGAATATTGCTATCTCATTCCACTTTAATTTATTTTATTCCATAGTCTTAGTTTTTCTCTAATAAAGTTGTTTTTATTTGTTTTCTCATGTTCTCCTTGAAAAGTGTCTAAGTACTCAGAGAAGCTTTATATAAATAATATTATTATCACTATTATTATTACTACTTGTTTTATTGCCTATGCTTATGTAGAAAAAAAAGCTCACTGCTCAGGTCAAATAGGCCTATTGATATGCGATTCAAATGTGATTAATTGAGATTAATTAATCACAAAGCCTCCAATTAATTATATGTTTTTTAATGGACCCATAAGTGTTTATTATTTAAGTTAGGTTTTGCCAAAATATATTTGTTGTAAAGCTACCTGATTATGGCAAAATACATGTATTTTGCCATAATCAGGTAGCTTTACAACAAATATGTATTCGGCTATTCGGTATTCGGTTTTCGGCCAACTTTTTCCTATATTCGGTATTCGGTTTCGGCCAAGAATTTCCCTTTCGGTGCATCCCTAGTCTCAGCTCTATTCTGTCTTCATATAACATGTTGTGATTCTGCACTATGATTTATTTATTTTTTAATTGAAATTATTTATAACATGGCCAAAATAAGGACGCCAGGTTGAAAGGGGTTAAAATATATATTTTTTTAGGTTAAAGATTTTGCCTCTGCTCTGTGTTGGGAAAGGAGTTTCAAGTTTGAGTGAAGTATTAAACAAAACAATCTTCCCATTGATGAATCCTCCTGATTTTGGTGACCCCATGGGGGCATGGCATGAATGATCTATCACAAACAGGCTCATTAACTTCTGGATTCCTGTAACATCACAAAATGAAAGTTCTGTTATGGTGCCTGGAAGAATGTGCCTATCTATGACATGCTGGCCAATGCACCAAATGACCTCAAGCCTTCTCCCTCCTGGTTTCCAAGCTGTGGAATGACCTCCCCCTGTCAGTTAAGGCTGCAAACTTGTGCAGACTAGGCCAGTCAATCTAAACTAAACTAAAAAAATAGCTGCTGTCAAGTGTGAACAACCATTGCCATGGGTCCAACGTGGCATGCACTATTGGCTGATATTCACTCCTGGATGTCTCACCATGTCCTAAAGTCTGACAAATCTGATATTCTTTTTGGTCTCGTCAGTTAAAATAAACACCATTGTAGACGGTATTGGCTGCTTGGTAACTATTTATGTGACTCCTGTTGCGAGGAACCTGGTTGTCCAATTTGACACCAAACTTGACTTTGCTCTTAGGGGAGCATAGTTGGCGGCTGTGGCTCAGGAGGTAGAGCAGGTCGCCCAATTCTCCAGGTGGAGCGAAATCCCTTCACGACGGACGACGTACGTCGCGACGTATATTTTTCCGTCGCAACGTATATTCGAGTACGTCCTGGCGTAAATATCAATTCGTCCCGGCAGAACGGACTCGTCGCGGCTATATCTACCCGTTTGCGACGTAATATGTTGGCTATTATTTTCCGTCGCGACATAACGGGACTCGTCACGGCTATATCTACCCGTTGTGGCGTGAGCTGGACTCGTCGCGACAGAACGTGACTCGTCGCGGCTATATCTACCCGTTTGCGACGTAATAGTTTGACTTTGTTATATGCCCGGTGCGCGGTGCCCTGCGCGGTGCCCTGCGCTGCCCTACGCCCACCGCGTGCACCTTGCCGGTCCGCCCTGCGCCCTGTGGCCTGGCACGTGTGCACGTGTGCCAGGCCACCGCGTGCACCTTGCCGGTCCGTGGAGCCCTTCGCCGTCCCCAGGCGACCCTGCGTTCCAGAGCTGTCACCTGCCCACCGAAAATAGCTGATCTACCAGCTCCTATACGGGATGGCCCGACCCGCGTCTGTGGACCCCTGGGGATCACGGTAGTCCACGGGGGTCCGTCTGTGTGTGTGTGTGTGTGTGTGTGTGTGTGTGTGTGTGTGTGTGTGTGTGTGTGTGTGCGCACGTGTGCGCGTGTGTGTGTGTGTGCGTGTGTGTGTGTGTGTGTGTGTGTGAGCGTCTGAGCGCTTGTGCTGCTATCCGTGTGCCTCCCCCCACTTGCTGCGTATAGGAGCCTCATACTGGAAAAAAATACTATTTTACGCACAGCGCAACGGCTATATTCAAAGCTCACCGCGCTCGTATAGCGCATTGACTGTCTGTCTGTCTGTCTGTCTGTCGGCCGGCATCTGAGCTCAGAGCGCGGTTCTGCGCAGCCCCGTGCGCCTTGTGGATCAGAGCGCACGGGGGTTAATGATAATACCCCCGGGCGGTACGGGTCCCCGTGGACCCTTGGGGATCAAGGGGGGCCACGGGTGTCCACGTTTGCGGAGACGCTGCCTTCATATTAGCCTATACTTTAATAACAAGCAGCTGATCTACAATTGACAATTTGACATGTCATTGCGTCGTATTCTGTCTGTCTTTCACGCACGCACGCAGACATGTCACAGACCACCACATAACCATATTTGTATGGCCATATCATTTATAGGCCTTATAGCTGAATAGCGCCGGCCGTCGGGGGTTCATTTGGTTCCACTTCCAACCGTCCCATTATGGTCAACACTTATGATATGCTATTGCATTCTTCCAACTAAAGATTTAAATATTAATCTGGCAGCTCCGAAAATAGCAGAAGATGTAATGCAGTAAATGACATGGCACGGACTGGCTCAGAAAATCTCCCTGCATCATTATAAACCAGGCCTATACTGAATGTAGGCAATTGAATTCCATTACGTTTGTTTCAATCAACTGAACTAGACCAATAAAATAGTAGGCTAGTATTTATGTTTTTCGTTAATAATAATACTGCTAATTATTATTGAACGGTAAGTACGCTGGTATGTACGCTATGGTACACTATAAGCTTGTATATCTGTTTATTTTAAGCATGCCGCCGCATTCTGTCAGAATCTCGTGTGTGTGTGTGTGTGTGTGTGTGTGTGTGTGTGTGTGTGTGTGTCGCACGCGTGCGTGCGTGCGAACTTCATGACAGTGGTGCAGCATTACATTGTATTTTGATTTGAAATAAATAATGATGAATAGATGTCTATACTGTTGCTTGTGTGTGTGTGTTATGCTATAGGGTTAGCTGGAACACACGCCCTGTATGATCTGTGGTGCGCATCTACAAGCTCCAAGTGTTGCGTCCACATGCAGCGCGTTGTGAGCTTGCAGATCGTCGGTGCCCCACTATAGAGAGATGGTAGGGTAGTGCCCAAGCCTATTCGTATTCCTATATGATCTGTGGCTATATTAAAGGCCTTTTATATGTGATCTCACATAATGTGCGAGTCAGAGCTAACGTTACTCAATCATCATTTGTCAACTGATTTATATCACAGCACAGCTATAACATATATAGCACACATGTGTGCACATGTGTGCTTGTAATAAAAGTGGGTTTCCTATGTTTGCTATAAATTGTAGCTATGTCAGAACCTGGACGGACCACAGACAAGGGATTTAAATATATAACAGAGCAATCTTTATTAAAGGTAATACTCAGTGGGTTATAGCACAACAATAATAGAATGAGGCAAAAAGGTAATAAACTATAACAGGACATTTCATATATGCACAGCACTTAATGATAAAACCACTCTATAAAATACCAGCCTATTTACATGTACACATAGTGACATAATACAACAGTGTTTGGTCATGTACTTAACTAGCCGCCAGGGCGGGACCCCCCAGGGTCTGAGCTGTGACGCCGTCCAACTCCCCAGGGGATGCTTAGCTGGCCGGCGTGCCGCGCTGACAATACAGTCTCTTTAAACTTGGTCAGCTGTCATCGTAGGTCGCGGAGCGAGGCGGCCGATCACCCTGCTACTTGCCCAGCCCTGTCTATGGAGACCGTAAGTGTAGTCTCCCCTCCTGCTTCATTCAAAGCTAACTCCCCCTCGCTGTCTGTCTTCGCTGTCGGCTGGACTAAAACCAGCGAACGGCCCCTCCCGTCCCCAGAGTGCCGTGCCGCAAGACGTATGCTCCGACCTGTACAAACACCCAAGTGTCCCTTTTATACTGGCGTCCACCACCTGAATTCACTGCCGTCAATCAGTGCGTCTCTGCTCATCAATCACTGAGCTCCTCCTCTGCTGCACACATCACAATATGTTATAGCTCTAGAGACGCAGAGACAGAGACATATTTATTTAAAATAATCCTGTCTCGCACGGCCTATATAGAGCCAATAAACGGAGCACCCCCCCCCCTCTCTCTCTCTCTCTCTCTCTCTCACTCTCTCTCTCTCTCTCTCTCTCTCAGCACACGCTGTGCTGTGATATAAATCAGTCGGCAAATGATCATTGAGTAACGTTAGCTCTGCCTCTGACTCGCACATTATGTGAGATCACATATAAAAGGCCTTTAATATAGCCACAGATATAGTACAATAATCCAACATTAATGGTCGATCTTTTTTCCAGGCGAGACGAAGAAGTGGAAGAAGAGGTACAGTTATCTTTTACTATTCATGAACATATGAAAATAACAAACATGCTTGTGAGAATGTATAACGATTTAAGTAATGTAATTTCTTTTGTTTATTCCACAGACTGACAGTGAGGACTAAAGGAAAAAGAAATCTGCGTTTTTTCAATGTTTTTAGGCGGTGATTCCGGAGGAAAATCTGTGGGATTCTGCGGAGTGTATTATAATTTTTTCTTTTGATCCATGCATCAATGTGTTTAGAGAGCAAAAATAACTCTAAATATGCTAAATAAACATTAAAGTACAAACCTTTAAAAAAATTAAAAACATCTCCTTAATCCTTGGGAAGTACAAATATCTTACTGCCTTGACAACATCACTTTTAGGTATAAAATAACAGCAAATATAGCACATCTCGGGGAATTTAATGTTGTAATAACATATCCAACAGGCTGTGTACTGATAACAGGTACTGGTACGTGAATATGCAATGTACTTATATATGTGCAGCCGCGTCACGTTCCTATAACGGCGGTGGGTGCCAAAAAAATAATAATAAAAAAAGCCCAAACTGGTACACCCGATACTATTTAATATTTCCCTTATTTTTGATACATTTTCTTATCACATCTATGGTATGAAAACAATGCTAAGGAGTTGCTTCAATGAAATATAATTGCTTTAAGCTGAAAACGATATGTTTAATGATGTTTTTTAGCATTGTTACATTTATCATGCATGCCAATTAATCCGACATGCGCAGCAATTGTAACACTGGAACAGCGTCCACGTTCGGTTTAATAACTCCCAAACTGTTTTATAAAAAAAATAACTTGAAGTGGTTTATGGTAGCTGACATGTGTAGGTCCGTTGCCTGAAAATATTACATGTGTAGATAAACGGATCTCTGAGTAAAAAAATGAAACGTGCAAAGTGTTACATCGTTGGCGGCTGTCCGAACCATGGAAATGTCAACCGGGTCGTCACACACCAGAACCAGACGATGGTCCGAGTACTTAGATAAGAATCATAAAGTGTTTATCATAACATTTAATACAACAGTAAATTGAATGAAAGAATGAATGAATGCATTGATGAATGAACGAATAGTTTATTTCGGTGCTAAGACAATGTAAGTGAATGTTAGTCAATAAAATGAGAAAGACAGGCTGTTATAGAAGTAAGAAAACAATCACTATATATTTTGCGTGCTCTGCGCTGGCTGGCTGGCTGGCTGGCTGGCTGGCTGACTGACTGACTGACTGACTGACTGACTGACTGATTGACTGACTGACTGACAGACAGAAATGACGCTATGAGCGCGTGGTGAGCTTTGATGATCGGCTAAAGTATAGGCTAATATAGCCTTGTATAGAAATGCATATGACCCCCCGCCCCGGCCCCCTCAAAGGGTCCACATGGGGTGGGGGGGGGGCACGGATAGGAGCACAAGTGCACAAGCCACGCATTATCACAGTTTCTCTGTAAAGGTTGCTCACACACACACACACACACACACACACACACACACACACACACACACACACACACACACACACACACACACACACACACACACACACACACACACACACACACACACACACACACACCGCGCTCTGAGCTTGTAGATCAGATGCCGGCCGACAGACAGACAGACAGACAGACAGACAGACAGACAGACAGACAGACAGACAGACAGTCAATGCGCTATACGAGCGCGGTGAGCTTTGAATATAGCCGTTGCGCTGTGCGTAAAATAGTATTTTTTTCCAGTATGAGGCTCCTATACGCAGCAAGTGGGGGGAGGCACACGGATAGCAGCACAAGCGCTCAGACGCTCACACACACACACACACACACACACGCACACACACACACACACGCACACACACACACACACACACACACACACACACACACACACACACACAGACGGACCCCCGTGGACTACCGTGATCCCCAGGGGTCCACAGACGCGGGTCGGGCCATCCCGTATAGGAGCTGGTAGATCAGCTATTTTCGGTGGGCAGGTGACAGCTCTGGAACGCAGGGTCGCCTGGGGACGGCGAAGGGCTCCACGGACCGGCAAGGTGCACGCGGTGGCTTGGCACACGTGCACACGTGCCAGGCCACAGGGCGCAGGGCGGACCGGCAAGGTGCACGCGGTGGGCGTAGGGCAGCGCAGGGCACCGCGCAGGGCACCGCGCACCGGGCATATAACAAAGTCAAACTATTACGTCGCAAACGGGTAGATATAGCCGCGACGAGTCACGTTCTGTCGCGACGAGTCCAGCTCACGCCACAACGGGTAGATATAGCCGTGACGAGTCCCGTTATGTCGCGACGGAAAATAATAGCCAACATATTACGTCGCAAACGGGTAGATATAGCCGCGACGAGTCCGTTCTGCCGGGACGAATTGATATTTACGCCAGGACGTACTCGAATATACGTTGCGACGGAAAAATATACGTCGCGACGTACGTCGTCCGTCGTGAAGGGATTTCGCTGTCTCTCCAATGATCCCTGGGACGGCGGTTTGAATCCCGGCAAGTGAGGACGCTTGAGCGCTTTGAGCACTTGGAAAAGCGCTATAAAAATGCATTCATCATTATTATTATATAGGTATTTTATTAACTTCTGCCAGCTGGTTCGGTGTTGGGCGAACTTCTCTGCTTGCTATCCTTCCACCTCAACAGACCCTTTCCAGCTATTTCTGTGTCTTCCTGGTTTTATTTTACCCTGAGGGTTCCAGGTTAAGGGTTCCATTTTTGAAAGTTTGAAGTTGAAGTTTTGAAAGCCAAGTAAAAAAAAAGGTGGTACAAATCTGCTTCATGCACGTAAGAATCATCTATAAAATTATAAATTTTCTACAGGAAATCTTAACACAACCAACGCTCAAATTGTTCCTGCTGCAGTAAATCAATTATTCTTCATGTCAGTGCATGGCTACTGTATGTGCATGTCCATTACAATTTTTATAGAGACAGCAGTTGGCGGTAAGTGCTCTTGAATACTGACCAAATTGGTGGGGTCATACTAGTGTTGTATTACATTGTACATAACTTGCCTCATTATCCCTCCTGCTGGTGATGTACCATAAACCCTCCTCATTCAGTTCTTCTTCTGATGGTTCCTCTATTATTGATGGAGACATTGGAGAGCATTGTGCAGATAAGCATTAGTAAAATGAAGCTCTTTAGTCTCACTCCATGAGCTTACACTTCACATGCGTTAAGTGGTACACGGGGTGTGTGTGTGTGTGTGTGTGTGTGTGTGTGTGTGTGCGCGAGTGTGTGCGTGCGTGGGTGCGTGCGTGCGTGCGTGCATTTTATCTGAGGGAGCAGTGTACATTAATAAAACATTGATAGAATGAGTTTTGATGGGTCGGCTATTGATCTGACATAAAGGAAAGCACCCAATCCACCATTTAATGGAGTTGGAACAACTGATGTTCGGGAGGTTTGACCAAGCAAAAGACAACCAATCACCACCCTCCTGCCACCGTCAACTCCACCCTTTGCCATCCGTGCCAACCACTCACCCACCTCCAACCAGGCCGACCACTCCTGCCTCACCAATCACCCGGGGTACTTAAACACAAGTTTGAAAAACGGCGGCGTGCATAGTTTCCAGTAACCCACCCTCCCTCCCCTTTTCTCTTCTACCTCCATCTTCTCTGCAGGTTCCAGAGGGGTTTCTACACATTTCGCATGGCGCACGCCTCGACCACCAAAGTATCTGGGTCCACAACCCCTCAATCCCACCATCGCCCACGTCCTGTGCTCTTGACCATCTAATCCGCACACCGCACGCTTGCGTGTGGCGATGACCTTAGATGATCACGCCGGCACCTCCCAATGTCATTTGTGCCAGACCATCTAAGCTGCATGCTAAACGCTCTGTGTAGTGATGCCCTTAGACGTTCTCATCGGCGCCCCCATGTCATTCGTGCCCCTGACTATCTAAGCCGCACGCTACATGCTTGCGTGTAGTGATGACCTTAGATGTTACAGCCGGCACCTCTAATGGCATCCCCCGCCCCTGGCCATCCAAGCCGCACGCTACACGCTTGCGTGTGGCGATGACCTCAGATGACCATGCTGGCTCCCCTAACGTCCTTCCATGCCGAGGCATACTCCATGTCTATTCAATAAACAACCCTAAAGGTTCTTGTGTCTGATGCTTGGTCTTTCCTAGTGAATTGGGTTCTGAGTAGTAGCCTAAATGTATACTGTAGACACGTATGGCTCTAAAGTTATTTCTCTTTTTACCGGGTAGCCAACTCTTAAGATCTTAAATATGTATATGTATTGCTTTAGAAATGTGTTATTCTGGACTTTTGATTTAAAGCAGCTTGTACTGTGATTGGATTGCTGTGATGTAATGCGGATTATAGATGTATCATGTACCTATGATTGTTTATTGGATGTTGTGTACTGTTGTTTTGTCTGTTTTTGTCTGCCTTTTACTTTTCAACTTTTACTGATCCTGTATTTAAGGTTTGTTGTCTCCACCAGGCCGAAGGCATGTGGGGAGAGTATGTTATGCACTCCGTCCGTCCGTCCGTCCGTGTGTCCGTCCGTCCGTTAGCAGCTAATCTCGGCCACCGTTAACCCGGTCGATGCCAAATTTTGCACACACACTCCCTGGATGCCAACGATGAACCTCTGCCCCAAACTTTCCAGAACGGCCTGTTATAGCGCCACCAGGAGGCCGCTTTGTGCAAAACAAGTTTTTGCACAGTACACCTACAGATTTTGTCCAAACATCACGCAAATTGGTACACAGTCTCTCTAGAGCCATTCAACGAAACGGGTCTTTCAGATTTTTCAGACTCCATCCTGATTGGTTAGATTGGCTTCCAAAGTTCACAGGAGTGCTCAGTTTCAAACAAAATGCTGCAAATCATGAACACATCGCATGATTTCCTTGAAATTGTGCACCCACATTCCCACTAGGCCGAGGACAAAATGCCACATGAACAATTTCAACTCAGCCTCAAGGTGGCGCTATAACTGGCCGAAAAGTGTTTTTACCTCTAACTGCACGAATCTGTGGATCACTTTGTATGCCAACTCCCTAGAGGCCAAGGAAAAACCTTTGTCTGGAATTTTTCACATCTGCTCTTTATAGCGCCACCAGGAGGCCCACATATGTAAAACACATTTTCTATTATTACTCCTTCAGATTTTATCAAAATTTCACGCAAATCGGTACACATGATCTCCATAGTCATGTGATCAACACAGGTTTGTTTGATTTCTCATATTCCAAAATGATTGGCCACGATTGGCTCCTACAGTTTTCAGGAGTAGCAAATGGCCACAACTCCTCA